>NC_141777.1:14110830-14417800 GCF_054643075.1 Acanthaster planci | reverse complement strand
ACAGCTTTAATCCTGACCAAGAGCAGCAACGTGCCGAAAGAAATGATATCTATTTGTCTAATGGTAGTAAAGTAGGACAAAGGTGATGACGGGGTTGTGCGTATGAGATTGTGTTGAACTTAGTAGTGGACCAACTCATGCGAGGGTCATCATCGGATTCAAGTATGTTTGTTTTGTTTTTCGCTTCTTTTTTTTTTTTGAGGAGTGGGGCTGGTTCATATTGTCACCTTTATGCCGTAGCCGTGTTTGTTGAATGCAGGTAGTAAGATTTAAATTTACCCTTAGCAACAATGTGGACATCGAGTATAAATTTCAAACATCTTCTGTTCTTGCTCAAAGAAGCTTTAGAATTTCTGTTCCCGGCAAATTTTCTCATTAATCATTTTGTGTATTCAACAGTGTCAGAGTATTTGCTACTCTACTAGTACCTCCTTTTTTCACTTAACTTTTGTCAGTGTTTTTCCTGTAAATGCCCCCAATTTGTTTTTCATGTACATCGATGCTCAAAAACATTCAGTAGCTCTTCAAAATGACTACGTATTGGACTCATTTCTTTAAGGTTTCTTGCAAACTATTTACATGTACCTCAAGTTAGGAAGTTCTACAGCTTTTCTAGGGCAATATGATCCTTTGATTAATTTTGAATATGTCTAAATGCCAAAGTTGTACATGTAGCTCAACATGTTGTGTGGCGGTGTGTGTACTTTTGTTTTTTGGTTTTTTTGCATCCAATTACTTATTATGCAGTAGACTGTGCATTTTTATGAGATAATAATTTGACAAATAAGACTTGCAAATTGCTCAAGATTCTGGCCAAAATTTGCAGCCTTTACAACCATAGGCCTACAGTTAAAGTTTCAGGTATTTAGAATAACTCCAGCACCATTACAACATCTGAGATGGAAGAGGGGCACACATGTTCAAGGGTGACATTTGTCGGGATATTTCCTGATTTCAGGATTCTTTTCATCCAAATTCCCTTGATTTCTGAAAATCCATGGATTATGATTAAGGTGTTATGTTTCTATGTATAAAAGTTGATATAGTAAACAAGAAATGAACCAGTCTAAATACTGTAGACTCTATGTTGCTGTTGGGTGCTCAAAATCTGTGGTGATTATTTTGTAGATATTTCTTTTTCCTCCTATCTAACTACTGTCCATAGCATTGACATCTTTATGGCAGTGCCGTATCCAAAATGCTGGTGGACATGTTTTTTAATAAGTTATGAGGAAATCCCCACTCCCACCCCTGCTTTTAGCCACCCAAGAACAACCCCAGAAATCAGTGAGATCTTTACTAACATGAATGGCTTAAATCATATGGAGCTCAGTCGACACTTTGCCCTCTTTGCCAGTTCACAGCAGGGCCCATATTTATCACTGATTAGAGCACAGCTATCCATCAGAAGATTTTGCTTTTTATTCTTAGTTTCTGTGGTAAGCTTGATTTCCCTAGGCTGGGAAAAAACATGCTGGAATTGATATTGAAACCCACCTGCATATGGAATTTGCAGGAGAAATTAATCAAATGAAAATTTTTGGCTGGTTTGTACATGCTTGGATGTGCTATGACAGTAAGTGATGTGGGGGTAATGTGAGTCAGACAGGTATGAAGGCAACCTGTACCTAATTTAACAAATTACAGGTGTAAATACCGGTACAACATCTGCTTTTGGCTGGAATTTTAAGAAGTGATTGGCATTTGGGGCTGTTGTTTCTCTAATGTACATATATCATTCCACTGTTCATTGGTGTCTGTGGGTTTTACACTTGTTCACACCTTAGTCATTGGAAGTAGGAATTTAACCTTGATTGTCCTTGCATATGCTGACTAATCCATCAGTGGGGGCTAGTATTTCAAAACAGGCATAAATTTGTCTAGGTGTCAATGTCATTTGGCATGACCATTACTGGAAATGGTACACAGTTGCTCTCCCCTTAAACAAATGCATTAGTTTTGCCGTGAGCTCCAGCTGTGAATTAGCCTTCAAAGTGATAGACACAGTTTCAATAAATCAATTAATGACCCCCTCTCTCTGAAAGACCAATGACTTTCAGTGAAGTGGTTTTTAGCTGAATTAGCATTAATAGCAACTTACATGCTATACCTGTGCCCAAGCTGATGGCAAAAAAAAATCATGGACGAATTTTACACGGAGAGATTGAAATCAGTTTATCCCCCTTGTGTATGAAGTTTCACGTGTAGCATTGAAAGTTTGTAACAACCCTGACTCTTTAACTTATGTGATTGCTTTGTTAGGGGAATAAAGAGGCTTAATGAGACCAGGTTATCCTGTCACATGATTGCAATAATGATTGCATACCTGTACATATATTGGTATGCATGGCAGAGACACTGGCAAAAATACTGTGCAGTGGTCGTTTTTAGATTTTTAAGACATAATGAGTATCAGGTGAATGTACACCCATCGTTTAATATTGAATTCATCTACTTCACCAGCGTAGCAGTTCAAGCATAGAGCCAGGAAACATGTTACCTTGACCCGTCGTATAGCCTCAGTCGGTTCTTATAATGACTTAGCAAAGGAGCATAGCTTTGAGCAGGTGACGCACTGTCTACTATGGTTGAGTGCTGATCTGTTTGTGGGCTACCTTGGCCAGGCATACCCAACTGAGACCATTAGGTATCAGCCATTAATAGACAGATCCATTAAGCCCAGTGTCATTGTACTATGACTAAGAGTGGGAGGAGGCATGCCCCAAAGCCCCCCCTCCACCACTTGCAGGGGGGGGCACTGGTCCCCCATCCCCTGTCTCCGTTCCACCACCAGTGGGCACAGCCACATGTAGTGGGCTCTGTGGTCATCAAACATCCACCTAGTACCTGTGCACTCCTGCGTTTGTGTCTAGAAGAGGCTGCACGTGCACACATAAGCAGTTTGCTTTTTCATCAGCTGGCCGCACAGATTACAGTATCTACTTTCCTCCAGTGGAGATTTTCAGCTGCATTCTGCAGTCGCTCTCGTTCATGTCGGCACTTTAACGAGTTGAATCAGCCTTCATTAAGTCCTAGGGTGGGATCATTTCATCCGTGGTCTTAACCCTGGAACATGAAGGAAGGGCAGCTGGGGTCAGTCTATAAACTGCTGGTACCGATAACGTCAATTCTTGTATGAAAAAATTCACATTTCCTCTGAATAGGTTTATCATAGGATTTAGCTGAGCATTCAGTATTAAGCATCTGTCCTAGCCTTCATGTTCTGTGGTCACTGTCAGAGTCAGAGTGTGGACTGGTTGTAGGAGGGAAGATGTGGCCAGTGTCTGCCACATAAAATTGAGCCGTCAGTAATGTCAAGCCTCTAATACTCAAAGTTGTGGCAGTTGGCTCTGTGTTGATCTGTCCCCTCCACCCACCCCCCACCACCACCACAAAAGCTTCTCAACTTTTCAGCTGAAGAACAACAGAATGAAGGGTCCTTGTCTGCTCTTTTTCCCTAAACCCTAAACCCCAAACCCCACCCTATTAAAGCTGACAAGTGTAGATACCCAAAGGATCTTCCACAACATCAGTGTTCACACGTCATCCCTTCCCAATTTTCATTCCAACAGGATACAGAGAATATGAATGTAACTGGCCACTTAATCCCTTTTGTCCCGATATTACTAGAATGTGAACTTCCATTGCCATCACCTGTCATCTTGAGAGCTCAAGATTGGGCTTTGAATTTTGTGTTCCAGTTTTTCCGGTGTTTTGGAGAGTTAGGCACCATCTGCAGGAAGTGCCTAATGTTGAAACAAGAGTGGCATTGAAGACCTGGCAAATGAGAGTAAAGTAGGCAACAGAAAAGTTGCAGGGCAATTCAAAATGAATCACTGAATCGAGTGCAACATCTTTGAGCTTCGTAATGGACCTTTCCCATGAAATATGCAAATAAGGCAGACGCATGTATATTACTACCACTGGTTGGCAAAGCTGCTTAAATCTATGACATAACAATACAAATCTCCATACGCGTGCCACTATTGCCATTTCTGTACCAGTATAGTTTGCCATGATTGCCAACTTAAAAGACAAAGAATTGTTACTTTCCAAACTCAGGAAACTGAAAAGCTTACTTAGTTTTGAGAAGGGAGTGCTTATGTGTTTGGCAAAGGCTGTAATACGGTTTTGATTGACCTTCAACGCACCAGATTATGGTTACTAGCAGCTCACCTACGCTACCGACAGTGTGGACGGCTGCACTTGCCAACCAGTGGTAGTATAGTAGCGCGCATGCACCTGTCTAATTTGCATATTTCATGGAAAGGTCCATCGTCAACTTCAAATGAAAATAAGATGCTGAAAGAGATCAAGGGCCGAGGAAATTGTATAGCCAGTAATCATTTCTGGAATTTTCAAATAGTCTTTACTGACTACAGTGAATTGGATGAACTGGGCATTCAGAGGGGTTTAAACCAGATAGCTTGCTGCTCATCATCGGATATTGAGCCATCGTCAGTAGCTTATCACTGAACATGAAGCAGGAAGAGAGGCCCTCCTTCCCTTTGTGTCAAAGCAACCAAACCGCCAACTCAGAAACGCTACAAGCTTCAAGATGCTGGAATCCCAGTCTGATGATCGCACACATGTTTGTTCCTGAATCCAGAGCTGCCTTCATTGAGACCGTGTATTTGGACTATTTGGATATATCCTCGGGTGGGGGAAGATTGTCTTTGCTCCAGAAGACTCTGTGGTCCCTGTTTGCTCACATCTATAAATGCCACCTGTAACACCCTTTGCAGTGAGATGACCTTTGCAAAAACATAACGTTGTAAGGGTGGGCATTACGTTTAGTTTGAAAAATGTTTAGAGAACTCCCCTTTACCAATTAAGCATGTAAAAGTCCCACCCTCACCGCGGTGTCATTGAAAGTTTTTAACACAACAAATTGTATACAATGTAAATAGCTGACACAAAGTTCCAGCAATGAATTCATGGTATTCATTTGATAATAACCATGCAGCAAAGTGTTCTGAAAATCACATTACATTTTACAGGCATCGTTTACAATAAAAATGAATGCCAGATTGTGTTAATCGAAACGTCAACCCCTCAAGGGAGCGGTTTCATCTAAACAGGGGGAAACTCTAAAAAGGGATTTGGAACTTTTTTCATTTAAAAGTATAAATGTCTCACCCATAGAACGTTGTTTGAATTTTGAAAAATAACTTACAATAGTTCCATAACCCCTAACCCCCTAGGGACCATTGAAATCCTGCATAACCTTGTTGGGTTCAGCATGGTTAGGGCTGTATTCAAGGACATGTACTGTGAAGCAGGTTTTGCATTACTGTCATAAAAATGATGTCAGTGTCGCTTCTGCTGTATTGATAATTTTCCTTGTTAGCCCCTCCTTTGTCAGAAGCCGTGCCGGTAGCTACCCCATGTTGGCAGTGTTATGTAGGTGCTTGCCTACTGGTTTGAGGTAGTTGTCAAGAGTGCTTGCTAGAGTGGTAGGAAGATGTGTTTGATTTATATGTTGTTATTCAATGCATTTTTCTTTTTCATCAATCTTGCAGTTAGTCACAGCTACCTTGGATGGGAAGATTCGGTTGTACAGTGACAGATGACGCCCTGAGTCTCTGCACCATCCAAGTAAGAGAGTACCTTGAAAGTTGAAGCATTTTGCACTCCCAAGAATGAACTTTTTTTTTTCAAATGAAGTATGCAGTCATAAGTGAGGTAAATGTGTACCAAATGTGCAATTGAAAAGTGGGCAGTTCACAAGAATGATATCCCACTTTCATAAATTTGCATCAAAATGTGTGCAACGTAACTGCGGAAAGAACATTTGTTCTTGCAGGCTCAGTTTACATACACCATGTCTGCTCATTTTGGTCAAGGGTTAACTTGTCTGTTGAGGGGCAAATTTTTCAACAAGCTTAATAGGTCCATTGATACTAAATTGTGCAAATCTCCTCCGAAATTTCACTCTTATGCTGTTGTACATGTATTAATACATGAACAGGGTAGATTGTAAGAAAAAAAAAGCATTTGAGGGGTGCCCCCTCAAATGAAAACAGAACAATGACACCTGGAACTTGAATGAATTACCAACTTGCCTGAAACGAAAGCCTATCTACCGGGCTCATCTTCCATCACCAGATTTGTTTTGGTGTGATGCAGGGAATTCTATCATCACAATTTGTAACTATTGCTATCGACATTGTTGTGTGGTACATGTGAATTAACCTTGCAAACGTGGCCAGATTCTGAATCAGGTATGATAATTGTATCACAGGTTGATCCTTCTGACCCTTTTGTCCTCAGCTAGCCTCAACGCGTCATGTTGTCTGGCTATATTTCTCTCTCACTTTGTTCCGTCCTGTCTCCATTGAGTGACTTTTTGCATTATCTTAGTACGTCAGTTTGTTCCTTTGTCCTGTGTTTTGATCTTGTTTCTGTCTGTGAACAGCTTTGAGACAATTGCACTCTTGATGCCCAGTTGCTTCTTGTGCTTGTGAACTAACAAACAGAGTTGTAATTTGTCAAACACAGTACATTACACAGTGTACTGAACTGAACTGAATCAAATCAAAGCAAGGCAAACAGTTTGATATTTTCAGCAAAAGCTGAGCTCAGTGCACGTACATGCACATGATTGGTGTTCCTGTGTTCTCTTCCTTTGGCAGGTAGAGAATATCTTTCAGTAATGGGAACCAGAACACGTACATGGCTATTCTGAGCCTGAACAAGAACTGTAGAAGAAAAAAAATCTAAACCTTGTTGAACCAAACCTGAACCCAAACTGAAAGGGCTGACTTGCAGAACTGCATGTACATGTACTTTATCTATCCCATACCAACACCGCCCGGAAAATGCACCAATTTGCGCCTGCTAAAGCCAGTTTCACACACAAGCCGAAAACCTAGGATCCTTGGTTACAGGCGCCAGTAGTCTGTCGCCTTGATCATATGCGATTGCGAAGCGAGCTTTCACACACAACGTGGTACACCAAAACACTAACATCCCCTGTTTTGGGAGTTTACCCCCGGTACGTAAGATGCGGTCAAGGGTCACGATTGTTTATGGGTGCATTCCACCAAATCATTGTATTTCTGCACGTGGTCTCATTAATCCCACAAGATAAGACAGTCCATAATCAAGAGGCATCATAGAGATATTTCTTTAAATCTCGAATTTTGGACAGATACTTTCCAGTTCGGGGTATTTCTGTCACGAAAAGCCCCAAATTGCGGGCCTATTTCCGATACAGGTGCTACATTCAGAAATAAGCGCTTAGTTTTACTGCTGTTTGGGGAGTATCTTCGTTCAAAGGCAAATTGAAAAAAATTTCGTTGCTAACCCCCATGAAATTGAAATGAAAAGTGATCTTCTGACCATAATCTTGAATTTCCAGTGAAAAAAATGGAGGCCAACCTCTTCACGAGAGTCAACAGGCGATGCTATTTCGGTCCGATTTTGCACTGTTTTTTATGGGCGCGTATTCGGTGTAGTGCAACCTTATTCACTGTTTCACTGGTACAGCGCACAATAACTGTTCGCAGTACGTTCATATGTAGGTTACCACCGAGATTCCCGCGTGCGCGATATGTGCATGCACATGTACACTGTACATACATGGACGTGTACGTACGCCCCGACGTGTGCTATGTTCGTATGTCCAGCATCAAAAGGAGGGGTTTGTACTCTACTAATCTTTGATTTCGAGGGACTTTTAATTCTCATTAAACTGCACAGAAGCATAATAAGCATGATCTTCTCAAACGTAGCCATCTTTATTATTGCAAACGCATGCAGAGTACTCTTGCCAAAACCAGGGTCCGTGGTTACGAACACCGCGCACGTTTCACACACACGATCTCTGTGATTTTGACAAAGGTGCGAAAGTTTGGAGGAGGTCGGGACCTCAGAGATCAAAAACCAAGGACCTTGGCAATTTTTTCGCAAGGGTCACTTTCACACATCACAGATTTGCGATTTCATGACATGGATGCGATTTTATCGCACAGGACCTCGGTGATTTCATCTAGTGTGAAACAACCTTTATTAGTCACATGACCTATAGTAGGTATCAACATTGAGGTATCACTTTACAAACATGGTGTCCTCCTAGCAAAGTGTGTTTTAAATCTTGTTTTTTGATACAGTACTTGACACATCAGTTGTCTAAGTACTTCTGTGACCATTAGCTGTATTTTTGGTAAATAAAACTTATGACACTTTGTTGTGGGAGGAGGCCATATTTGTTGATGGTTGTTACACACTAATGAGGTCACATGACTAAAACATTTAGTGTATTACTGGAGGTGCCAATGCATGGGACGCAGCAGGCACTGAAACTTTGAGTATTACAAAATACAAACCCTACATGGCCTGGATTTTGAAAAGTAAAGATAGATGATTTTGCACCATTGTTTAATAAGGAACTAAACAAGAGGTACATGTATACAAAAGGCTACAGTTACCATGACCAACCAAACTTGTGGTGTTGTTTTCATTATTGATATAGGGGGATTAATTTTGTACGGTGATACCTGATATAGACCATCAAAATTGATGAATCACAGTTTCATCAACAGTAGGCAGGCTGTCATAAAGGTCAATACATTGTGTTACACTAATATTAATGAGTGGTGGAGGCAGTTGTGCATGTCCACATACCTGGAGGGCCTGTGATTGACCCCAGGATAGAGTGTTCTATCAGAGCCAAAGGCTCAGGGAAATGATGCCATTTTGCAGGGTCGGATTAAGTACTCTGTAGGTCCCAGGCACCAGTAATAGAGTCCCATAGGCCTTACTCTGCCCTAGAAGTACCAGCAGCAATTCCACAGCACTGGTATGCACAGGAGGCTTTAAGTTAATGTTGTTGTGAAGCTGTTGACATATTTATAAGTTTACCAGTCTGATTAAGCTTTCCCAAAGTTGGAATTCAAATCAAAAGAAAAATGCTTAAAAATTGAAACACCTGCCTTGTGTGAACATTGTTTCTGGTTGTTATTGGTGTGGTTACGGCAAGATTTATGGCATACATGTACTTGGCACAGTGCCATGAATGTGTTAAACATTGTGGACTGATCCATCCACAGTGTCACTTTCTTGCACTTATCTATTTGTGATCTGTGCACATGTTGCGGGCCAGTCAGGATGAAGAATGACCAACATGTGCGCTGCTATTACTACAATCAAGAATCAACTTGGCATTTCGCTCACCCCAGTAAAAGTTGATGTATAGCCCAGATGTGGTAAAGTGCCTTTGAAAAAGGAATAATTTTTCATCTTCCTTCTCAGGGGACATCAATCAATTCATCATTTTCCAGGATTAATGACTGGAATTTTAGAAACAACATCACAATAAAATCCACAGCTTCTCATCCTTCAGACTTCTTACCTTGGAAGTCACCAGCTCCCATGCTGCTGAATTGTAATCCGGATGCAGACATTGAAATATTTGATTTAATTCTCTTTGTGATAGTGCCTTTCCTCTCACAACTGGAATATTTCTTGCTGTTTTTCTTTTTGGAATCTTCTTTTTGGAAAATATAAATTCAGATTACAAGATGGAATTACCTCATTCATAAGCTCTTTTGTAAGCTTCAGTTTTTGGCCTACTCTCTGTTGTTATAAAATGTAAACATGTTGGGGGTTTTCAATCACTTTGAACCTTCTCAACTGGAGATTCTTTATTTGAAAAATTACTTTTAGAAGGCCTAGTATTTACATGTAGTTATGTGGTCCTTTAGAAGATCGGTCGTTTTATCTTTTCAAGTTTTTGAGTTTTTGTTGTATTTTTCCTCACTAGAATTGGTCAAATTTGAATCATATTCTATTAATTACATATGATTCTACAAGTTACATCTGGCAGAATCTCTCAGTTGCCATCATCTGCTCTGTCCAAAATTTCTCCTCACTAGCAAAGCCGAGAGTTGACTGGTACGGACCATTTCAGCTGAGCACGAGAGGTACACGCAAGAACTGTGCATTCCAACAGTAATACATCACTTGTGCTCATCACAATGTGGCCCCGCCAAGCATACAATGAGGCTATTCCACTACTGGCGTACACAGGTTCACCCCACAAAACGGGATATCGCCACTTTGTGACAAAACGCCCTCTCACACACACTTACATTTACATCCTTGTGGGGTATTTTCTTTCTTTTATATATTGAAATATTAGTATGTGAAGTGCAGTTTCAAATTGCTCCCACTTGAACTGAGATAACATTCCTGGGTTGAAATTTGGACCAAATGTCTCTCACATAAGTATACCTTGGAAATTCCTCCTTTTTGAGTTAATTCCAAAAATCCATTTCATTAAATTTTTGTGAGGTACATGCACCGATCTAGTACCCCATCACAAAGATCTCCTGGGGTAATTCCTGCCATTCTGGTGGGCCACAAGGCACCACAAACTTAGGCAAGTTCTCCCTCATGGAGCTCACACAACTGCAGTTTTTGGCTGAACTCTGTGTGCAATAGTGAGTAGTTGTAATTATAGGCAACAGAGTGCCAGTTTTTGACACAGCCTGACAACAAAGACATTAAATAGATCAAATTAAAAAGACCTTTCTGGACATAGGACATAGCCATGCAATTGACCTATTGGCAAACTGCCAAGAGGAAAAAAATGCTAAAATTGGGGGAGGGGGCAATTGGGGCCATCATCCCCCCAACAAAAGAAGCCCTTATTTTTGACAATTATTAAAGGCATTTCTTTTGTCTTTTTCATTTCCCTTTCTTAAAAGGTCCAAGAACGTAGCCTGACCCCCAAAGGTGCAATCCATTTTGAAAAGTGGGGGGGGGGACATAGTCGTGATCAGAACAAATGCGAGTGTGAAGCTCTGAGCTGCATGGGGTCCAGAAAAGTTTGGAGTATAGATGCTCTGTGGGGTGATTTGAGACAAATTTGGCTACTTTGGCCAGTTTTTTAACAAATGCATTTGCAAGCTATACATTTTCATTTAGCTTCTGGAAAAATGTGGGGGACAATAATGATATAGTGTCCTCCCACTTGGAAAAGTGGATCCCCCACCGATTGACGCCCATGCTGACCCCTCAGGAAGACCATGAAAACTTACATACAGAATTTCTAAATGTTTTATGACCCCCCCAAAAAAGAAAATCAAATTCAGCCCTTGAAAATTTGGTTGTGGATCCACCCTTGGTCCAGTACGTGGCAGTATGTACTTGATAGCATTTGGCTAAGTCCGTGAGTCCATTGGCAAGTGAGCGGAGATGGGTATGATGACAAAGGAATACCTTTGTCATACGTGGTTCAAGGCTGCATGACTTCTGATGGACTTGCATGTGTGTCACTTCTTTGTTGGTATTTAGTACTTCCATTACAATGCCTCTGCTGAGCTTCTGACAGCTGAAGAGAATGTCGTGTAGATACATGTACTTGCCTATAGCAGTTTCACTTTCTCAACATCGGAATCCAACAACAACATTTTTAAAAGCAGACTTCACAGTATTTTTTTCTCCGTCTCATAAAATTGATCTTAGTATGTGTGCAAATTTGTTTCTGCAGCCATAGGACGTCAGTGACTCGGATGTCCCCAGACATTACCTTTAGGGAAAAAAATGGTTCCATGGAGCACCTAATGAGACTCGTGGGATGTCAGCCTTGCTCGTGGTATTTTGTTCGCACCTGCTGTTTGGACTCCTGAGCTTGGATGTGCATGTACAGTACATGTATTATTATTAACTTGCCCTACCTTTAACTTGTACCATCTCTTTCAATCTCGATAAAATATGGGACTCGTACATGAAGGTGCAGGAACTCCGTGACTGTATTTATATTTTGCCCTTGGGGTTTTTAAAACAACTTCTGCACATGTGTTACCGGCATTTCATCTCTTTCTGCTGAAGTGTTACAAAGAAAAGACATTGTAAAGTCACAAACGCTGGAATGTTCCCTTGTTGAATCAACTGTACAGTGTTTCTGTCATCAGTTTTATCATTTCTGTCTATGGATTGGTTGTGTTTATGTGGTCTGAGTTCTCAGGAGGTAACAGAATGCAAATGGTACTGAATGTGTCAAGACTGCTCATTCAGCATTTTTTGTCCAGTTTTAGTGAAAGATTTGGCAAGGATCTTTGTTTCAGACCCATTTTACTTCGCCTACAGTTGATTGTGGCTTCCGTTATTGCACTGTTGTGCTACCCCTAATTCAATTCAGTAGGTAACTTTTTTATGCATTTTTGCATGATACCTTTGGGCAGATGCATACAATGATACTGCCTTCTTGTGAGAGACAATTTTGTCTGAAGCCAAGTACATTGTACAGTAATCATCTCTAGTCCCATAGGTACCCATTTACACTCCTGGTTTGAAAGAGACGTCGCTGTTTACAACATGTACACATGTAATCAGCTGCTAGAATCGAATCCCTGATTCAAGTGCTTTGGAGCTACAAAGCCCTAAGGTAGTTGGCATGAATAAATACTGGTGCTGGCCTCCAAAATGCACCTTTGTGTCTAGTTCTCAGTTAAGCTCATTTTCAATTTTTGTTTCACTGTGTTTACATTGTTTCTGCCAAATGATATTCCAGCAGAGGGAGATTCCAAACAGACCCTGTCTTTTGTTCACCATGAACCACTGGCATGTACAGGTCTTGATGTGACCTTGTAGAACATTTTTCATCAGCAGGTGTGAAGTTGTGAAAGGTCAAATTCATGCACTGCCTCAACAGATCCACACACTCCAGACATCTGTCAAGCACTGTTGAACTGTTTGCCATGTGTTGGTCAAAAATTGGCTTCAGGCAATGCTGTCCAATGTTGGTCAACTTTCACACCCAAATTAACCCCCAGAGGTGGTAATGTCATTCCAATTTGTGGTTGGAATAACATTGCCCAACATCTTCCCTCCAAGTGTAATTTTTGCAGTGTAGTGCAAGGCAGCCACTTTGTTTTGACAAAAACAGAAAGAAATAGCCCACCTGTAGGCTTGTTTTGATGTTACTGCATCAGGAGAAAAAAAGAGTATAGCAGAGAGGATGTCTTGTTAATAACTTAAGGCTGGCTTTGTGCAGCTGTAAGGTGAAATAATGAGGCAAAGTATGGGGTTTGTTAACTATTCAGCGTGTCACTAAACACTTGAGGAAAAACAATATTACCCAGGTTCATGAGACTAGGACATCATGTCTGAGTTTATCAGCAAATAGGGTGCTGCCAAATTTAATGCAGTCTTTTGGCACAAAATCAAACTTGGAAGAAATATACAGTTCATCATGAGAAATGAAGGTTTTGCACCGGAATTCGTTTTTACCTAGAAGGCACAAAAACTGCAGTGTCTTCACAGAGCAGTGCACCTGAAAGTATGCGTACATGTGAGTGCTGTCAATTATGTCTCTCTTTTTGCCCTCGGAGGGTGCCAGATACCAAGAAAGATGAGAGTTAACATTTTTTGGTTTAAATTTGTTCCATCACCTCTTTTGACATAGCCACTACCACCGTTGTCTGTAGTGAAATGTCAGAGCTAGTTCATTGTTCCTCGTCTCTTTTGTCATGAGAGCCTCTTTCACTCCTTCTGTCTCTTCTCGTGCTTTAATTGCATGTATTCCTTTTTTAATATCAGTCCCGTCTTCAGCTCCACCATACCACAATTGTAATTAGATGGACCTCTGAATCAGTAATATATTTCCAGTAAATAATTGAAGTACAGGAAATTCAAACCTTAAGTGCAATATGACTTGTCTCTTTTCAGGCGTGTGTAGGACTGGCCTTGTGTTTGAAAACTGGAAGCTTGATCGTGTGCACACTGAATTTCAACATGGTTCTCGCTGCTACATGCACACATTTGGATTGAGTGTGTACATGAAGCCAACCAAAAGGAAGAAGATGGCAATCTAACGCGCATGATATTTGACCTGGCAAAAGGACTTCGGCACTCATCATTGCTTGATCTGCGCCTTTCTGATGTTCTTGATATGACACTGACTGGACCATGATCATATATGTACATGTATATGCCATGAATGTAATGGCGCATACGTGCATGTTTTGTCTAAATACTCATGATGTTCAGGAGTGCAAAACTTGAAGATCAACCATGAAACAAGTCAAGCCTCATAATGTTAGCACAGTTGAAAACAGGGTCGGATGTATGAGCCAATTCCCTTTTGTTTCTATCAGTAATATGAGATGGTGAAATTCAGTAAAATTAGAATCACTTGAGGATGTGACCACCTGAGGAACTGAGGAGGAGGAGCACAGAGTTGCTGAACACGCCTGAAGGACTGAGTACCTCGTATGCTACCACCTGATGGTTTGAGTTTTGAGTACCATGTGTAATGAGTACCACCTGAGTTACTGAGTATATTTTGAATGTTTTTCAGTATCCCCAGAGCTATCGAGTACCACCAGAATCAGTGAGTATGTCCTGATAGATTGAGTGCCAACTAAGTTGCTTAACCACTTGCTGTCAGGTGCTTTTAAAAATTCACATACGGGAGATTTTCAGGATTTTCAGTTTTTACAATTCTTCGAAAATTCATCATTTCATTTAATGGGTGTTTACATCCACACGAATGACTGTTTGGTGGCTACTCTAAGCTGATAGGCAACCAGCATTGACTCCTGTGTATTTCAGCCAGGCTTGCCACCCTGTAAAGAGAGCACAGAATTGTGAGGTGTTGTGTAATATCCTTTGTCCCCAGTGAATGCCAATGGTGTCTTTTCAAATGTGGCTGGATTAGCATGCAGCGGTGTTGAGTCGCTCATCAATGAGGCTCTGGAGCACTTTTGTCCGCGGTGCTAATTCGCGGGCGCACTATGCCCAAAACAGTGGTACACTGTTTAAAAACAGTGACGGATTACCTTCGAAAATTGCAAGCCAAAAAATGATGGCATTTCTCAGCAGCACGACTTTTGTTCCGAGTACTGGCTTTTGTTACACAAACCAGCTCTTTTGTCCCATTTCGGGCTCCTCGGCTCTGCGTATAAACCCATGGTGCTCGAAATGGGGTTCCCCGGCAGCAAGTGGTTCATACTAGCTGAGGTTCTCACAACACCAGGTGTGTTCCAAAGTACTACCTGAGTGTGTGATATCTATCTTGTCATTGGAAAATTAAATAACCTCTGCAGGAGGTTCTTAAAAAGATATTGTTTAATTTTGATGTTTATTTTGAGGTCTGTCATATTTGTACTTTGCTGAATATGATTTCAAGTTAAATACCGCGTTGCTTTTTTATTCAGCTCAGCTGAGTCTACAGATCTGTGTCTTAAGAAATTGGAAGAAAACTGTTTTGTACATGTTCATGTGCAGTCTAGCTTTGATTATAATAAAAAAGATAAATCTCTTGTACCGAACAAATGTTCCCTTTGCATTCATTTGTATTCCCTCAGACTGCTCCTTCAATCAATTTGATTGATTCCTGAGCAGACGAGGAATTGTCTTATCGTGTGCACTGAGTTCTGGTGTGCCATTTAAGTTCCTGATAATTAACAGTGCCATTCGAGTTATGTGAAGTGCTACCTGTTGGCCTATAGAGGCTTTGCGTGGTAGCCATCTTGCAGAGCAATTCTTTTGTTCCACAGGGAAACCACCTTTGTGCGTACCCTTAAAACAAAAGAACTAGCTTGTAAGATGGCTGCCATGCAAAACCTCTGTTGCTAATGGAATGTAGGGTCCTTTGATGTACTAATACTAATATCAATATCTGCAATATCAATTTTGAATTATGTTGAAATAGTAAAATCTTGATATTGGGAATGATAGTTGAAAATGCCAAAGCATATATCTTATCTGGCAAATTTTGGCCGCCTTCAGTCTTTCCTAGGGTCCTGGTACGGGACTGTTTGCGATCGATGGATGCTCCAAACAATTCAGTTCGGCTATGTTCTGGAATTCACGAACACACATACCCCATCCCATCCCCCTCCCCCCATCAGACACCATCATTCCTCAAATCAAAATCACAACCTACCCGGTAAAATGCCTAGCCTCGGAAGCAGAAGTCAAGTCCCTCCTCAACAAGAATGGAACTCACATCGTTCCACAGGGAGACAGATCGTCAAATTTCTTGTCAACCTTTTTTTCTGACACCCAAAAGGGACACAGCAGCATGGCGGCCTATCCTAAACCTAAAATCGCTCAGTGCATTCATTCTCCCAAAATGCTTCCACATGGACTCACTCCTTACGATCCTTGACTCAATCCAGATACCATCGTGGGCCACGCCCCTCAATCTCAAAGACGCATATCTTCATGTGCCCATTCATTCTCAAAATACCGGTTCCTAAGATTCCAATACAAGGGAGTGACACACAAATTCCTGGTACTTCCTTTCAATCTTTCGACTTCCTTCATACGAATTGTACAGACTGTGAGAGCAGTGCTTCACAGGAACAGTGTCACAGTTTTCCAATATCTGCACAACTGGGTCATTGTTGGTGGCACGAAAACGGATGTCATCGAAGCCCTTCAGGAAACACTGACCATGACCACACAACTTTGGTTCCTTGTCAACGTGAAGAAATCATACCAAATCCCCACTCTGACACCCACATTCCTGGGAGCCGTACTCGACCTCAAAACCGGTAGGCCTTTCAAACAAACACTCTGTGGAATGTTCATCACAAAGCCTCCCACTTGAAAGCTCCTCCCCTTGTGGGATCTTCCTCAGGTTCTTAAGAAACTTTCGCATTTCCCATGTGAACCCTTAGGACAAACATCTTTGCTTAATTAAAGTCAAACTGGCCTTTCTACTTGCAGTTGCCATGTCCTGATGATGGAGCAAACTGCAAGCCTTACCAATTGATCCTGGACATATTCGTTGGGAACCACAAAGAGTAATATTGGTTCCTCACACCTTGTTCTTCACAAAGAATCAATTGGGCTTTTCACTCCTGATATCTTCGTTCTGGACATTCACTCCCATTCATCTGTTCCGGAAGACAAGAAATGGTGCCCTGTTTGACCTCTGAAATGGTACCTCGACAGGTCAGCACTAATCAGGGGAGATGTGACAAGTCTCTTCATCACATCAGTCCCCCCTCATCACCCAGCTTCTGAAGAGACAATCACAAGCTGGATTGTGACAGCCATTTCCAATCTGCCAATCAGAACTGGCCGACTACATCAGAACAGGACTCTAAGAGTTAGAGCACACGATGTCAGAGCAGGAGCAACCTCACAGGCCTACTTCAAGGAGCATCCCATTTTATAAGCAGCATGCTGGAAATCCTCCAATACAATCATACTCTGCTACCTTCAGGATGTCCTCCAATCTGAGGAAGAACAGCATTACTGATGGCAAGAGATGTAGCTCACCGAGCCTTACGTACCAGCCCTCAGCATCCTCAACAGACAGAAGGCACGGATATGGTAAGCCCTGTTTATCTCTTCTAGCTTACCCACATTACCTTACTTCTGATCACCGATGTATATTCATAATGACCAGTACATTTATTAACCTTGCTCAACCCTGTCGTACAACATACAGTACCATCTCACACCCACCTCCTGTTTTCCAGTGCTGTTCTACATAGGTAACAGTCAAGTGAGAAGGGTCTACTAGGGAATACTTATCCGCAGAGCAACCCTTCGTCTTTTCCCACAGGGAGACTTGATGCAGACTCCTGTCATAGCTCTCAAGAAAAGGAGAAGATAAGATGGCAGGCATGCCACAAGGCATGGTGGGTAGCCTGTTGTGTGAACTCTTAGCGGATGTATTGCGCCCTCTAGGGAAATATGCATAGGTAATGGCTCTACAAGTAAGTATTCACTAGTGGACCCTTCCTGCACATTGTGGGGGGGTTTTGGTTTTGCTAATTGTAAAAATTAACAAAATTGTCTCCATTCAGTCATGTCTACACAAATTATAGTTTCTCTGGAAATTAAAACTTGATGTTGCTGTATACATGAGAAAATAACAGGTTTTCCTGCAAGCTTGATTTCCTGCCTGCATGTTGAATTCCTAGAAACAAGAGTTCAGTAATACCATCGAGTTTATAGCATTATGTGACTCAGATTGAGTTCCTAATAGTCATACCATCAGAGTGTAGAGCATCAATAGACTTTTTCACTTATAAATTCATAATTATGCATGCATGTGTACAAATGGCCATGATGGCAAGAAATGTGAGCTGGCCTTTGAAAACGTACAGGGGTGCGATTTTGGTCATTTTCTCTCAGGTCCTCTGTCTTTGTTCAGTTTTTTCTTCAGAAAATCCCATTAAATCTGGTAGTTGTATTTGTCCACAGATTGGAGAATAAAAGCTGTACTTCACCTCATACCCACCTTTTTTTCTTGATTTTTTTTATTTGTACTAAGTGCTACCCATTTCTCTTCAATGTTTATGTAGTTATCAAACTAAATTTTTTGTTGTTATTATTTAAGAAACAATGTTGAATAAATGACTCTTGATCAATTGACATTAAAGTTTCCATGCTGCCTGCATCTGTGTAGTTGACAACTCTGGTGAAAATGAAGTGGTTTTAATTAAAATTATGTACCAGAATTGCTTTTGTATTCAGCTGAGTTTGCAGAGTTTTTCTCGAGAAATTTAAGGAAAAATGTACACAGAGTATTGATAAATCTATAGAAACATATGTTTGTCGTGATACCGGCTAATTTTAATGCAAAGGTCATTTCCCAAGAAGCAGATGACCTACAGATTGTCATGCATGTGATTTTTTTAGCATCATACAAGATGAATTTCTGTCTCGTGTGTGTGAGTTCCCATGTTCAATCAAAATCACAGGGGAAACAATGAGTTCAGCACACCACGTGTGTTTCTGAATTCTACTGGCTTTCAAAGAACACCTGATTTCCTGAACATCAGCTGGATTCTATTTCTGTGTCCTGTTTGCCTAACTTTCTGCTGTATGTGAAGACTGATTACCACAGTAGTTGCACAAAATGACCTAGTGTTTGTATGATGCTATTACCATCAGGCATGTGTCAATCTGATGTATGTATTTTTGGATGGATGTATATTGGATGTATACATGTTGGTATTTCCAGAAATTAGGGTTCCAAAAGTGTTGACATTTCCATGTCCCTGTTACGTCTGACCTTTGTTATTTGATATAGAAATATCACCGTAATTGGTTTCAAACTATTACTATTTGTTTGGCAGGTAATTTGCATTAATTCTTCACTCTTGGAAATGAGAAAATGTGTTCTGAACTTACAAAATCATATGTTGGATGTAACAGAGACACGAAAAAATGGTCCCCTAATTGATGGAATTTGTATAATTTAGCTTTTGCTGTTAAAAAGAAAATGAATTTCAATTTTATGACTTAAAATTGCATTTGTATTCAGTAGAGACCACAATGAGTTTGTTTGAAGAATTTTCAAAGAAATATCCCAAAGGTTCTTGATGAATCGGTTCTTGTATTCTGTGTGCTTAGAGAGCATTAGTACAGCTTTTAACAGTTTTTGTAAGTTACAGCTGGTTTTGGATATTGTCAATCATTTCACTCAGGGCATATGATCGTAAGCACTGATTTACTGTGTACTTGAGTTTCAACGGTAAACTGATCTTTGAGTTTCTGACAGCCAGAAGAATTGAATGTTCACCAGACTTAATGAATCAGTTTTGCACACCATCAGATCTGCTCCTTCACTTTCTCAATCAAGTTGCGACTTATCGTCTGAATTTTTACATAATCGTGCACAACTCTTTGAGTTATTTAACTTATGGTTCTTGAGTACCACTTAGGTAGCATGTTTCCCAGGAGATGCACAGTCTGTGTTCTGTATTAAGTTCCGCTATATTTTCATGGAGTGTCTCTCCAGTTTCTTGTTCCAATCTGGGTGAGACAATCATGGGGGTCAGTGGTCTTGTGTGCGATATTTGATGACTCCAATAAATATGCCCGTCAATGCTGTCTCCAAACAGAATGTTGACACATTAGATAGTCGTCCTGGAGTCAGCCTGGAGGAATTTGATTTTGGCAGCCGGAAAACATTGCAGATTCATTCTGAAGATGCTGCAAGAATGTTCCAACAGTAATTGTTTGGAGTTTTCTGGACGTTCTTTAAATGGCACAGTGCAACATTGTGAAATAACCTTCCTACCACCCCTGTAGTATGTTAGCAAAATCAGTAAAAGAAAAAGTGAACTATCCCCACAGGAATGCATTGATCCGACATTAATGGCACCCGGTGCGTTGTTATGGTCACGATTCCATTGTGCTTTATTCGCTAAGTTACAAAGTGGCTCGAACTTGAAGGTTTTTTAACATCTTACACCCAGCCTCACTGGTATAGGCATTACATGATCACCAGTACCATAGTTAATATTACAATGCAGGTTTACATTTAGATAAGTAACCCTTGGCTGATGTTTTTACCCAACTTGAGTAAGGATGATACACAGGAACATTATGAAAACTTATGCATTGTTTCTTGGGAACATTATAATGCGGCATTATGTTCAGATGTTCATATAACATTAAGCCGACTTCTTGATCCAATATGATCAAAGGATGACATTCCAGGAACATTGTGAAAACATAACACGTTTGCTGGGATAGTTTGCAAACTCTTCAACTTCAGGGCACTCGGAGTACATGTACAAGTACATCAGAGGGCTGAGGCACAACAGCTTCACGTAGCAGTCTCTACCAAGTCACCTGGACAAGGTTGATGGCTTGATGTTCCTCAGATGAACATGATGAAGGATGGTGATGAATGATTGATTGCAAGAAACCAGTAGTAGTGAGTCCTTGGGTGTCAACTGAGTTTCACCACACTAAGGATTTTGAGTACTGTGGCCTGGAATCTCCATCTGTCAGAAATTACATTTAGTAAATAAATCAACCAAAGTTCTTTACTATCAGTTAAGACATTGAACTGCACTTCCTAAAATATGTACGCTAATGTAAACAAGGTCTTTTATTTGTAAATTTTTTTTTCTTCCAGTTTTATGTTGTAGAATGGCTATGTTCTTCATCAATACATTGAAGATATGCAATAAAACGTGAAGTGTTAATAGTTATTTAATTTTAAAAAGTTTTGGATGTGATTATTTTCTCAAAATTCATGTAAACAGGTTTTGTTAACTGACAGAAGCTGAGGTTTAATTGACAGATTTTAGTGTCTGTTCTCTGTGAGTCCAGATGTCTGCAGACTGAGACTGTTCAATTTGTTGCTGCGCATTTATAATATTGTAGCGTGTCCTACTGATTGGGCTCTAACGCTAATATAGACACACACACAGCCACGGATTGCCGTTCTGGTCAAAAAATCTCTGTTTTATTTCTCTAGCGTTAACAACACTGTGTTTTAGACAAGCTCTAGACATGGCGCCTCTCGGCAGGGACTGCGCAGGCGCGAGGCGGGAAAACCGAGGGCCGTTTGCATACCAGCGGGGGCAGCCAGCCAACTCCATGCGGGTCCGAGCTGGCGTCCCCACCGGCCGGACCCGACGGCGCTACACCACCCCCTCTGAGGACTCTTGTTCGTCCCCGAACGAGGCGGCGCAACCCGGCGGGCCAGCCTGAGGCCATCCCGGTCGCCCCTGCGCAGCTTACAAGGCAGTGGAATAACAAGCAACAAGTACAAGTATTGTGGGCTCCGAGGGTCTTCTCCGCTACCATGGGGGATCCAGGGGTCCAGTGTGGAGGTCGCCGTGGTGCCCTCCGGCATTTCTTCGTTGCTCCGGGACTCTGGTGGGCTGGACCTCCGACCGCCACTGGCTGTGGTGAAACTCACAGAGGGGTGGGTCCTTCATGGTGTCTGTGTCTCTGGTGGCCTGCTCCTCCTGCAGAGTGGCTCGCACCCCCAGTCACAGACGGCCCCCGCTCCAAACCGGGGCTGAGGGGTTCTTCCTCAGTCTGCGTCCCCATCTCTACTGAGCGGCGCAGGGGGGCGGTCCCGGCTGCAGCGGCCGCCGCGGGGGCCTGGGGCCGCACTGGAAGGGTCTCGCGACTGGTCGACTGGTCTCCCAACCCCCCACCTTCGGCACCGAGAGGGTACCGGCGGTGAGGGCTCACCCGCGGCAGCTGACCGGGGGCGGGTCCGGGCAGCTCCCTCCGGAGGACCGGCTGGGGGGAGTGACTGCTCCATGGGGAACTCGTCACCCCCAACTCCCCGCCACCGCCGAAGACCTCCGGGACATCAGGATCCTCCGCCCGGATCTGGCCGACGAGGAAGTGGTCGCAGTGTCGGTGGTGCCGATCCCGCATATCCGAGCGGTAGAATCTGCGGCCACACCCCGCTCACAGGTATAAGGCCGGGTGGCGAATAGCTCCGGACACGCCGACCTCAGGTGTCGCCGCAAGTTGGTCCGCTGGCGGAATTCTCGCTGACAGTGGGGGCTGGCCAACCGGTCCATCCCGGGGAGAGAAACAGAGGGAGATTCAGGAGTTAGCATGGAGCAGAATCGCGAGGGGTGCTGAACCCGCCGCCCCTTGCGAGTCATGCGCGCTCGCCCCGCCTCCGGTTCGCACGGCGATGGCTCCGCTGGCGCGCTGCCTCCCTGGCTGCGTATGTCTGAGTTCTCCCCGCTCAACACGCCGCCGCTCTGGCCCAGGCGTCCTGACTTCGCCCGGTCAATAGGTGCCAGTGCGGTCCCTTCGTCAACGGGGGAAGATGGCCCCCGTGGGCAGGACTGAGGGCCGGATCTGCTGGCTTCTTGCCCCCCTGCCCGTGCTGGCGCCTCCTCGGCCAAGGCTCCGCGGGCTGCGCGCTCCCACCATCCAAGCTGCACGTCGCCCAGGTAGCGCTTGAGCCGATTGCGATGCACGATCTGAGCCTTCGCTCGGGCGGTACGCTGCACTATGTAGGTCACGTTATTGAGGGGTTGTAGCACCGTAAAGGGTCTGTCTCACCACCGCTGCAGCTTGGGGGAGCGGCCGACCTTCTTTTTTGGGGTGAACAGCCAAACAGCCTGGCCGGGCTCGAACCCGCCCTCCTGGGCGCGACGGTCATACTGCTGCTTCTGGTAGCTCTGAGTCCGCCTCAGGTGTCGCCGGGCAAACTCTTGGGCCCGCGTGAGCCTCGCTCTCAGCTCGTTGACGTAATTTAGTGCCTCGGTATTCTCCGTCCGTTCCTCCGGTGACCCCACAACGACGTCCAGGGGAAGTCCCATCTCCCGAGCATGAGCATGTTTGGGGTGAGCCTGGTGCTATCGTGCTGGGAGGAGCGGTAGGCCATCAGGACGTAGGGAAGATGTTCGTCCCAGTCGTCCTGATTCTCATCCACAAACATGCTCAGCATGGTTATAGCAACTGTGATCATGTGACACAGAAACTTCAAGACAGCTGCTAGAAGTCAGGGTTCAAGGGTCTCAACAGAAGCTTCTTTTATTCGCAAGGCTACATGACATACATGGCACATGTGTCACTTCTTCGCTTAGCTCCTGATTTAAACTCATTTCTAAGCTCCATCCTAGTTCCATGTTCTCAGCGTCTATATTGTAGTTCCTATAGGTTCCATGCAGAGCTCCGTGAAAACTAACAATAAAGAGTAATAAAGATTTCCATAAGCATGTGTGAAAGGACATCACATATGCACGTAACATGAACACAAATACATGTACTATCACATGACCTACATGTAGGCTACAGTATATCAACTATCCACGAGTGTGAGGTAAAATCTGGCACAAAAATTCCCTAACTTAAACCAAACCAATAAAGTAATCTCTCCATATAAAGGAAAACAAGTTATTTACCTCCTTGAATCCTCTAAGGTCCATCAAAAGGGTACACTGGATAAAATTCAATCACAAAGTATTTACGATAACTTGGAGAAATGGCATGATCAACTTCCAAAAGCATGAGGTGATTTGTTTGTTTGAACAGCATCTGTGTACTCCACTTAATAACTGCGCGAGGGCACTATAACAGTATGACTAGTCTGCATTAACATGGCTCCCCAAAATTAGTACTATAACTCTAATTTTCAAAACACAGAAACATTAAACAACAACTTGTACGTTGAAAGACCCTTGAATTACTAAACAATTAACTGGTTAAAACTACACTTAATTAACTAACTAGTACTACGTTCTTGGCAAAAGTACGCATAGTAGCAACAAGGTTCAATCTGATTCCTTGGTGTGCTGAGTTGTCTTACTTAGGCTCCTCGACGGGGAACTCTCCGGTATCCTTGTTTGTGACAAGCAGGACTAGCTTCTGCACTGGACGTTCCAAGTATCTTTTGGGATGCGTCTGCTTGCCTTCTACGTCGAGCAATGGGTCGCCTAGAAGAAGACGTGCACTACGCACTAGACCATCTTTTCCTGGAAAGACGTCCTTGACACGGCCCAGTTGCCACCTGTTGCGAGGGAGCGTGTCATCCTTAACAAGCACTATGTCATCAACTTCAAGGTTGGGGTGTGGACGGATCCACTTTTGCCTCAACTGCAATGTCTGGACGTATTCCTTTCTCCAGCGGTTCCAGAATTCATTTGCAAGGAACTGGACTCGACGCCACCTTTTCTTCGAGTAGAGATCAGTGCTTTGGAAACATCCAGGTGGTGGTAAAACCAATGTTGACTTCATAGTCAGCAAGTGATTCGGTGTTAAGGGAGCGAGTGAGGTTGGGTCGTTCAGGTTATCGATGGTCAGAGGTCTGCTATTTATGATGGCAGCTGCTTCTGTCATGAGAGTCCTCAGTGACTCGTCGTCAAGATGAGATCCCAGTTGATCCATTAGGGACGAGAGTACTCTTCGTACCGAGCGGATTTGCCTCTCCCATACTCCTCCTGTATGACTCGCCGTTGGTATATTCGTCTTGAATTCAACTAGGTCGCAGTTCTGCTTGATTAGGAACTTTCTGACATGATCGGTGTTCATCTCTTTCAGGGCTTCATTGAGCTCTGATCGTGTTCCAACAAAGTTGGTGCCCTGGTCACATCTCAGTTGTCGGATAGGTCCTCGAATGGCGATGAATCTACGCAACGCATTGATAAAGACATCAGTACTAAGTGCAGTCGTGGTCTCGATATGGATTGCTCGGGAACTCATACAGGTGAAAAGAACGCCATATCTTTTGAGCTCCTTGCGGCCTTCCTTTATGTACCATGGCCCAAACAGATCTACACCGCAATGTGTGAAGGGAGGAGCAGGTTCAAGTCGGTCTTCAGGCAGATTTGCCATCTTCTGTTCTATGACTGGTTTGTACAGCTTTCTACATTTGACACACTTAGAGATGATGCTGGATACCGCAGAGCTGCAGCCAATGATCCAATAGCCGCTTGACCTGATCTGGTTAGTGGTCATACTTCGTCCTTGATGACCTGCTACTTCATGGCAGTGTCGGATTATCAGGTCGGTGATGTGATGATTTCTCGGGAGTATCGCCGGGTGCTTGAAGTTGGGAGGAAGGTCAGCCCTCTTGACACGTCCCCCAACTCGCATTACGCCATCTTCATCGATGAACGGGTCCAGTCTATACAGACAGCTTGTCTTTCTCATGGCTTTGTTTCGGACCCCAGCTGTCTGTCGATCCACGCAGTTGCTGCTGACATCCAGTGACTCCAAAATCTTCATTTCCCCTGCGAAGGAATGTCTTTGAAGGAGACGAATGATCTCAACTTCTGATTGATAGAGCTCTTCAACTGTAGCTGGTTCATAGAGAGGGATTGGTCTTTCCTGCGGTGTTTGGATTGGCTTGATCGTTTGTCCTCTCTTGATGAGGCGAGCTTTCAGGCGCTGTTTCAGCTTGAGACAGATTGCTACTGCTCCCTTGACCCGATGCCATTGTGAGAATCTTTCCAGGCGTTCTAACATAGAATGCTTCGGAGATGAATGTGTGGAGAATGCTTGCACTTTCTTCACTTCAGGATCGTCAGAAGAGACTGTTGGACTGCAAGCCTCGATTTCGATTGGAATGTCCCTTTCTTGTAGAAATGCAGGACCATGTAGCCACCTTGATTGATTGACCAATTCGTTTGCACACAGGCCTCTGGAGCCATCATCTGCTGGGTTGGCCTCTGAGCGTACATGTCTCCACTGGTTTGGTTCGGTTTGGTCCCGGATTTGTTGCACCCTGTTTGCCACGAAGGTGTGGAATCTACGGGCGTTGTTGGCTATATATCCTAGGACAACTTGGCTGTCCGTCCAGAAAACCTCACTGTATTCCTTATAGTCAAGCTCCTTCTGTAGAAGTGCACTGACTCGCACGGATACAACTGCTGCATTGAGTTCTAAGCGAGGGATCGTGACAGTCTTCAACGGGCAGACTCTACACTTGCCCATCACCAGGGCACAGTGGACTCTTCCTTCAGTATCTTGAAGTCGTAGATATGAACACTGTGCATATCCTGTGTTACTGGCATCGGAGAAATGATGAACTTCAATGGATTTCACATCTCCAAAGTCCTCTGGCCGAAAACATCTCGATACCTTTAGGTCTTGAAGATGAATCAGGCTGCTCCGCCATTGCTCCCATCGAGATCTTACAGGGTCTGGGAGTGGATCATCCCAGTCAGCTTGATCTTTGCAGAGGCTCTGCAAAATCTGTTTTCCGACGTGTACGACAGGAGCTACTAGTCCCAGTGGGTCATAGACAGAGCAGACAGTCGATAGAACTCCACGTTTTGTCAGTGGCTGATCCTTCAAAGTGATGCGAAACTGGAAGGTATCTGATTCGATACACCACTGAATTCCAAGGGCTCTCTCAACTGGCAAGGAATCAAATCGAAGGTCGAGATCCTTAATCCCCTTTGCACGGTCTTCCAGTGCAACTGCATCGATGACCTCTACAGAATTACTAACAAACTTATGGAGACGCAGGCCACCTCGTTTGCAAAGATCCTTTGTCTTCTGGATCAGGTCAGTTGCCTCGTGTTTGGTTGGAACGGAGATCAACCCATCATCCACATAGAAATTTCGTCGCACGAAGTTGGCTGCTGCAGACCCACACTCTGTCTCAAAGTCATCAGCTATCTGCCTCAGGCCAAAGTTTGCGCATCCCGGAGATGATGTAGCCCCGAACAGATGCACTTTCATACGAAACACATGAGGATCTCCTTCATAGCATCCATTGCTCCACCACAAGAACCGAAGAAAGTTACGATGTTCCGCATCGACTTGGAACTGGTAGAACATCTTTTCAACATCGCATATGAGTGCAACAGGTTCTCTTCTGAATCTGCACAGTACACCTACAAGGGCATTAGTAAGGTCGGGACCTTGTAGAAGGTGATCGTTGAGACACACTCCGTGGTATCTAGCACTACAGTCAAAAACTACCCTGATCTTTTCAGGCTTCTTGGTGTGGTATACCCCATGGTGAGGTATGTACCACACATGACCGCTGTCTTCATAGGCTACCTCGGATTCTGGAACACGTTCAGCATAACCGTTTTCGATGATATCCTGCATGAAAGAACAGTAGTCTCGATGGTAGCTTTGATCCCTTGCGAAGCGTGACTTTAACTGGTCCAAGCGGCGAACAGCTTGCATCTTATTGTTCGGCAGTTTAGGAGGTTCAGTCCCCTTGAAAGGAAGTGGCATGATGTAATGACCATCCGGTTGCTGGCGGATCCCTTCCTGCATCTTCTTCATGAACTTGCGGTCATCAATCGAAACTGGAACGTCGCATGACTTTCTCTCTGAGAAGTCGAGTTCCATCATCTCAACAATCCCCGAAGGTTTGATGACTTCCTTGACATGTGTTCTAAATGCAAGCAGGACTTGGTCTCTCACGGTGTTCATGCCAACTTGACATTCTGCCTTGGATAACGTTGTCGGGTTCTCGCATGCAAGAATTCTATGGCTCACTCCCACTTGATCGGATTCATTCTCTCTCAGGTCTGGGTCGACAATTCCTATAATTCCCCAACCAAGGTCTGTCCTTTGACCATACGGCTCATTGTCGACTGGCGCAATCACTTCACGAGGGGCAAGGGCTTGTGGGCAATTGTATCCGATTAGGATTCCAACTTCGCAATCAGCCACCGGCATGAGTTCCCTTGCTATCTTGTCCAAGTGGGGCCAGCGTCTTGCCATGTCTGCTGTAGGTATATGTGTGCGGTTAGCTGGCATGATGCCTCTTGTGTATGCCGTAGGGAGCGTTATTCTCAGATTACTGTCATATCCTCTCACTTGTAGTCCTCTGATCTTCCGAGATTCTACTCGCTGATTAGATGAGAACATTGTGGATAGCAGTAGCTGGACCTTAGGTCCATCGAGTCCGAGTGCATCACAGGTATCATCTAAGATAAATGTGGTGTCCGATTGCGTGTCCAGGAGTGCGTACACAAGTCTCTCCTGATTGGGCGTGTCAGAATGTGACACCCATACCGGCACGATCATCGAACTCTTTCCTTGTACGCAGGTGTCACTGAAGTTGTTCACTCTTGTGTGTGAACTCGTTGAAGCTACCACTGGCTTGGGTGGTTCACTCTCTGGCTTCGGGTTTGGGGCTGGAGTTTCCTTGACATCACCATGAAGTGAAGTTGGGTGTCGTCGTTTGCATGTCTGACAGGTTTTTCTCTGCCGGCACTGCTTCGATCTGTGGCCTTGAGTTAAGCAGGCGAAGCAGAGACCCCTTTTCATCACAAATTGTTTCCTCTCTTCAAGCGTCTTGGAAAGGAAACTTCGACAGTCGTCAAGCTGATGACTCCTTTTCTCACAAAGTAGACAAACTTCATCTTGAAAACCCCCTTTTCGTTTTGTCTCAGTCGCAGTAGAGAACGTGCTAGCTCCTGCAGCTCTCTTTGATTCCTTTCTGGCACTTCTAGCATCTTGCTTCGTACTCTCACTCGAGGGTCTTTCCGCTTTGAGGGACTGGAGTGAAGTTACAGGGTCGCAGGCAAGATCAGCTTCTTTCACAACAAACTTGACGAATTCCGTGTAGGGGGGAGATTTGTTGTGTTTTTCCTTCCATTCTTGCGCCTTTCGACCCCATCTTGGTACAAGCCAGTCTGGAAGTTTAGCAAGCAGTTTTCGGTTTTCCCTGTCATCATTGAGTATGTTCAGATTCTCGTTCGTCTTCATCGCAGATTCGCATTGTCGCAGGAAGTCAGCTAGATTTCGCAAACCCTTGCCATCTCTGGGGGCTATTTTGGGCCATGTGTCTAGCTTGTCTCTGAATGCGTTGGCAATGACGAACGGATCACCATATCTCTTCTGTAGCAGGGCCTTGGCCTGGTCAAAGGCATCGTCACTTGATAGGATGAGGAATCCGTCAACTGCTTCCTTTGCTGGTCCAGTCAAATATCTCTTCAAGTAGTGTAGCCTTTCCGAGGGGGGCACACCTCTTTTCTCAATTAATGTTTCAAAGCTGATTCTCCAACTGGGATATTTCAGCGGGTCGCCTGAAAACACACCGGGCTCTGGCGGGGGAAGACGACTCAAGTTCAGCTGATTGGCAAAGACTTTGGCCAGGTCACTCAAGTCGTTTCTGTCATCTCCTACCAGCGTTGAATTCTTTGGTTTCTCAGGGATTTCATCTGAATTTGCTTGGTGTTCAGATCCCGACAATGGTGGGGACTCATCTGCTAGGCCTGCATTGTCGTGGCAGTTGGGCAATGACTGCACATATTCCCTTACCATTGTGTCACGATTTTCAACCTCTCCAATTTCTTCAATGTCAGAGTTGACAAATTCTTCATTTAGAACCGTGTCTATGGCACGTATTCTGGCTTGGGTAGCACAGAGGTTACGCATTGTTTGCAATTTGGCAAGCTCAGCATGATTTTTTTCTATTTCTGCCCTCTTTTCTGCCTCAGCATCAGCAAATTCTAATTGAGCCTTCAAAGCTGCTGCTTCTGCTGCCAGTGCGGCCTTTGTAGATGTAGTCGACGAACGAGAGGAATTTGTCCGGATGCTTCGGTGGGAGTGTCGTGATGACATTCTAGAACGCTTTTCAAAGTGTTCAGATTGTGCCGCTTCCTGTGTCAGGTTGTGATCTGCTCCTGATCACTACTGGTTTCGGTAGGGGAAACTGGATTCGCAGCTGTGCCTGACATGTTAGTATCGGGTGTCTCGGCCATGAAGGGAATGGGCATATGTTCCTGTTCCAATTTCTCTTGTTCTCCTGTGGCAGACATGATGGCGCATGTACATGTACCTGTTCCTAAAAACTGCAAATTACTAAGTGGGAAATAGGTACCGCAAGTTATACACACACATGTACATGTAAATATACCAGTGCTGATCAAAATTGGTTGCCACTAAGTACGCAAATTTCTAATTTAGGAATAGGCAATCAGCACTAGTAAACAGCACTTAAGTACTTAAGTATTTCGCAAATTACAACATGCTCAACTGCAGTGAGAAACAGAATTAACTGGCAAGAATTCTTCATGACGATTCAAAATGGCAAGAAAATTTACATGGCAACATGCGAAAGTACACGTGAATCTTCAATACAAATATGTACACTTTTGTAAGGAATCAAATGAGGTTACAAGTTTCGTCGATTTCACAGGACGTCATGACAACTCACAAGCAAGTCTAGATTCATATAAGACATGTAAATCAGGGCAAGATGCAGTTTACGAATGTCTCAAAATGAATTCATACGACATGGCAAACAGTACGTGTTCAAAGTTTATAACGGAAGAGTTCCTTGAGCGATGTTGCAAATTCTAGTTCGTCTTCTCGGTAGGTTGGCGGCAGCCTGCTGTATGATGCATTTCGTCCTGTTCGTCTGATGTTAGCCCAATGTATGACGCAGCAGGCCTTGTACTAAGATGTCAATCCAGATGTACAATGCAATGGCCTCCGGTAGTACAATCAAACTCCGATGCATGATACGCCAGCACCTGGTAGTATGAACTCCAACTGATGATACGGAAGCCCCCTAGTAGTAGTATCTGACGTGTAACCAATGTGTATTCGATGACCCAATGTCCGATGAACAGAGTTTTCACTATAGCAACTGTGATCATGTGACGCAGAAACTTCAAGACAGCTGCTAGAAGTCAGGGTTCAAGGGTCTCAACAGAAGCTTCTTTTATTCGCAAGGCTACATGACATACATGGCACATGTGTCACTTCTTCGCTTAGCTCCTGATTTAAACTCATTTCTAAGCTCCATCCTAGTTCCATGTTCTCAGCGTCTATATTGTAGTTCCTATAGGTTCCATGCAGAGCTCCGTGAAAACTAACAATAAAGAGTAATAAAGATTTCCATAAACATGTGTGAAAGGACATCACATATGCACGTAACATGAACACAAATACATGTACTATCACATGACCTACATGTAGGCTACAGTATATCAACTATCCACGAGTGTGAGGTAAAATCTGGCACAAAAATTCCCTAACTTAAACCAAACCAATAAAGTAATCTCTCCATATAAAGGAAAACAAGTTATTTACCTCCTTGAATCCTCTAAGGTCCATCAAAAGGGTACACTGGATAAAATTCAATCACAAAGTATTTACGATAACTTGGAGAAATGGCATGATCAACTTCCAAAAGCATGAGGTGATTTGTTTGTTTGAACAGCATCTGTGTACTCCACTTAATAACTGCACGAGGGCGCTATAACAGTATGACTAGTCTGCATTAACAATGGTCTTCACGGTACGATTGAACCATTCGACCATGCCGCTGGACTGGGGGTGGAACGGAGTCGTCCTGGTCTTGTGGATGCCCAACAGCTGGCAAACCCAGCGGAACAGGCCGCCTCGAACTCCCGCCCTTGATCCGTGTGGATCTCGAGGGGTGTCTCGAAGCGTGTGATCACCTGCCCCACGAGGGTCTTGGCCACAGTCTCGGCCGTCTGATCCGGAACGGGAAACGCCTCCACCCACTTCGTGAAATAGTCCACCACTACCATTATGCTGGTGTTTCCGGCCTTGGTTTGGGGCAGGCGTCCGGTAAGGTCAATGGCGATCCGCTCCATGGGGGCCCCCACTAGGTATTGTCAGAGCGGAGCTCTCCCAGGACACTGCAGGGACTTCTTAGAACCACAGAGATGGCACTTTTGGCACCACTCCTCGGCCTGCCATCTCATCTCCCTCCAATACACAGGAGCGTGCCTGAGTCGGGCCACGGTCCGAGTGACCCCGAGGTGTCCAGCAGTTCGGTGGTTGTGGGCAAGAAGTAGAACCTCTGGCATCCTGGCCTGCGGGACAGCGATCTTCCAGGTGGGGGGCCCCTCATTGGCCCTTGCCCACTTCACTTGCAAGACCCCTCGGAATAGACGTAGTGTGTCCCATCTGGACCACCAGCTTTTGACCCCGGCGCCAAGGTCGGAGATGTCCTCCCATTCAGGCCGGTCGCTCCCCGCCACCAGCCACTGGTGGACTGTTCCCAGCTCCGGGTCGTCCTGCTGCTCCTGAGCTCGCTTGCTCAGGTCCCAGACCTTGGGAAACCCGTCCAAAATCGAGTCATCCTCCTCTCGGTCCATGTCGGCTGTCGCAACCAGGGACTCGTCCTCCGCCTCCGGTAGCCGGCTCCGAGGGGGGTCTGAATCCGCCAGAGGGGCCGGCCCCATGTAACATTCTTGGTCAACCTCTTGGGAACGCCTGCACTGGTTGCAGGGAATCCGAGAGACGGCGTCGGTGTTGATGTGTTTCCGCCCCGCTCGGTGTTCTATGTCGAACTCGTAGCACCCCAGCCTCTGCAGCCATCTGGCTGTCTGCCCCTCTGGCTATTTGAAATTAAAGAGCCAGCGCAGCGAGCCGTGGTCTGTCCTCATCAAGATGCGCTTCCCCAACAGGTAGTGCTTAAAATAGTGCACGACCGCCAGGAGCTCCTTTTGGGTCGTGCAATAGTTCCTCTCCACCTTGGTCAGGACCTGACTCCCATAACCCACTACCCACTCTCCGTGTTCCCTCTACCTTGGAGAGAACGGCCCCGATCGTGCAGTTGCTGGCATCGGTATCTAAGATGTAGCGCCTCCCTGGGTCCGGATATTGCAACACCGTAGCGCCGTAGCTAGGGCATCCTGCAGGTGTTCAAATGCCGTCTGGCAGGCATCGGTCCACAGAAACTCCTTCTAGCTCTTGTTGGTCAAAGCATGGAGGGGCCGGGCGATCTTGGTGAAGCGGGCAATAAACCGCCGATAATATGACGCCAGGCCCAGGAAACTCCGGACCTGTGTCACGTTTGTCGGCCTTGGCCAACCACGGATCACTGCGACCTTAGCGGGGTCCGTCCGCACCCCCTCCGCCGACACCAAGTGGCCCAGGAAGGACACCTTCGTCTTGAAAAAGTCACATTTCTTGGGTTTCGGTTTGAGTCCGGCGGTCTGGAACCGCCCCAGTACCGAGGCCAGCCTCTGGTAGTGCTCCTCAAAGGACCAGTACCAGTACCCGCTGGCCAAGTCAATGGTGCTGAACCACCTTGCTCCCTCGAGTGTGTCTAAGTTACCCTCTATCCAAGGGATGGGGTAGGCATCCTTCAGGGTGGCTGCATTGACCCGCCGGTAGTCCTCGCAGAAGTGGACAGACCCGTCCTTCTTCCGCACTAGGACCACCGGCGATGACCACGGGCTGTGCGACGGTCCGATTACCCCTCCGCCAGCATCTGGTCCACCTGACTCTGGGCCTCCAACCGCTTGTGGATCGGAAGCCGCCAGGGAGTTTGCCGGATGGGTGGCGTCGTCCCTGTGTTGATTGGGTGGTGGACCCAGTCGGTTTGGCCAAGCCGGCCGTCCGGCCCGGTGAAGGCACCCTGGAACTCTAACAGCAGGCTCGCCAGCTGTTCACGTTCCTCGCCGTCCAGATGGGCTGCTCCCCGGTCCAGGAGGTCCTACAGGTGGGCGTGCACACTATAGCCCAAGCTCCAAGAAGAGCCTCAATGGCAACCGTGGCCCGCCGTGCCACCCTCGGGGTTCCAAACAGAACTTTCTGTGGGGCAGAGCTCTGAAACCACCTGTTGAGAACTCTCCTCGGGGTCGATCACCGCGCCTTCTTCCAGGGGGGCGAACATGGCGAGACGACTCCCCTTATAGACTGTAACCGGGTCTCCCGTCGGGTTGAATACTCGCACCGGCACGGCCCCCTGACTGGCATCCACGAGGCCCGTCGCGACGGCCACCTGGTAATGGTCCGTGGCCGCCAGGCTGGGGTACACCATCCCCACTCCGCGGGCATGATCTCCGCAGACTTTCCCTGTCACGATCGACTCGTGCCTGGCGGGAATTACCACGCTCTCGGCCACCTGGACCCGTGCCACTACCTGCTTGCAGCTCGGCGCATGGGCCAGCTCCGGCGGCACCGTCAAGACTGGCACCGCCAGCAGCCGTCCCCGGACAGCGCCGCTCTTCCCCTTTCCGTGCGGGCAATGCGCAGCGTACCTGCGGAGGGTTCCTCGACCACCCGGACCTCCACGGCCCGATCCTACCCTTCCGCTGATGGGCCTGGGATACCAAAAAGGCCCCCATCTCAGTGGCCAGGGTAATCGCCTCTGCCAGGGTCGTGGCCTTCCTGGCCAAGACACGGCGCTGCAATTGTTCATTCCCCAGGGCGTTCCGGAAGGCCTCCATCCGCCTCATATACCTGTGTGTGGTTCGGAGGGGGATCTGCCTCACACAAACACGTGCAGATCCCCGAGTGGGGATCCGCCTCGTGAGTTAGTACGCGGATCCAAGGGGGATCCGACTCATACAGATGCGTGCGGATCCCCGAGGGGGGATCCCCTTTGCGTGTCTGTGTGTGGATCCGAGGGGGATCCGCCTCACACAGGCACGTGCGGATCCCCAAGTGGGGATCCACCTCAATCGTGCCACCCGTCGCAGTTTCGTTGCATGGGGGCGCCCGCATCTCACTATTTATCTCACAAACTCCAGCTAGTCTGTCTCGATTCCCCCTCCCGATGACCGTGGCACGGCCTCGCAGCACTCCAGGCGGTACGCCATACCAGCCATGTCCCCGGCGGGAGGGTGCCCCAAAACCTGTCATGGGTCCGCTAGCTCCCATCAATTTGCATCGGGGCCCCGTCCCCACGACCGCGCTCCGAGAGGGATGCTTCCTGAGCCACAGCGGCGCCGCAAGAGGGCGCCCCCATACTATGGATAGTATTACAAGCTTCAGCTACCTTGCACCGAGGCTCCAACCCCGCGGCAGCCGCTTGGCTGTGCTCCGAGAGGAACATTCTCTCTGCCACGATGGTACGGCGAGAGGGCGCCCCAACGCTACCACACGACATGAATGAACTTCCAACCGACCCCCGCCAGGATCCCCCAGCCGCAGACCCACCCTGAGGGCGCTCCGACTGGAACGCCTCTCCCAGTGCCTCCCCACCGCCAGAGGGCACCCCACGGACGCCGGCAATGGGTCTACTAGTGAGGGGTTGGGAGGATGTCGCCTGGTAATACCCTGCCCCCTCCCCAGCGACCCGGACAAAATGGTCGTGCTCCGAATGGAACCGCACCTTTCTCACCCCATCAACTTTGGGAGGGGGGAAGTCGCCCGGGGACTGCGCAGACTTGGCTGCATTCTCCAGGGGACCTAACCCAAGATCCCCCCATGCCGCGCACTCGATGAACTCGATACCCTCCAATTTCCGCCCCCTGAACTTGGATAACTGTTCCAGATTCTCCGCGAGGAACGACTCCAGCTCGCCCTCAACCCAGGTGAGTTCCACGTCGCCTTCGCTGGGCCCCCGACCACGCGGCTCCGCGCTGGCCTGTGCTGCTACTGTCCAGCGAGTCCGGCACCCGACCCAAATCATCCACCAATTACATGGCACAGAGAAGGTGAAGAGTTTACCTGTTTTTACAGCTATCCAGCGTCTTGCCGCTGCCACCAGTTGTAGCCTGTCCTACTGATTGGGCTCTAACGCTAATATAGACACACACTCAGCCACAGATCACTGTTCTGGTCAAGAAATCTCTGTTTTATTTCTCTAGCATTAACAACACTGTGTTGTAGACAAGCTCTAGCCATGGCGCCTCTCGGCAGGGAATGCGCAGGCGCGAGGCGGGAAAACCGAGGGCCGTTTCCATACCAGCGGGGGCAGCCAGCCAACTCCATGCAGGTCCGAGCTGGCACTTCCACCGGCCGGACTCGCCGGCGCTACAATATTAAGGAACTAAATGATAGCAATAAAAGGATGAAAGCTTCAGAGTACAGTACTAGCTGAGTTAAAATTATATTTCTGTTCCCAATTGTTACTGTAAGTGGAGATCAGTATCTTAGAATACTGTGACGAAACAGGGGTAGGCATGGATGCCAGTCTAAGTCATTAATTATTAATGCATGCGTTGACCAATCAGCGGTGCATAAAGCACTAGGTCTGGGCGCTTGCGGCATTCTTAGGACGCACACTGTCAGTTTCGCTGCTGGGTTGCAGAGTGACAGGATTGCCGCCAAACGTTGTGAGCTGTACATTACGCCATCTGTGAGGTAGCGTGGGACGCTGCACTGGAGAGCGCAGCGTCGTATCGACTGGTAGGTGGCGTAGTACATGTAGTAGTAGGTCTTGGTTAGAGTGGGAACAGTCTAAAGCATAGGTTGTTAACCCTTGGCTTAGAGCTTGTAGTACGGTGATTTGTTGTGGATTGCTTGCCGTCTGTGAACACCATAGGTGGGGTGACGGCTGGGTTGCGATCCGGGAATCATTGAACTGGCTTGCCTTGAGGGTTACTGGGAGCACTCTGGTTCCTGTAAGGGTTATTATCCCTGGGATTAATCAACCGTGGTTAGTTAGGATTATTATCCCTTGACCGATTAACACTCCATCTCCATATAGATTATCACTGCTTGTGAGTAGTGTGTATCGTTGGCAATAGTCTAGCTTATGTTGGAGTTGCCAGGTGATTAAGTTTACCACTTGAGGCTTATTGAATTGCCTTGTGAGGTGTATTGTACAAATAAACCTTGTGTTTTGATATGCCTCGTTGATTTATATTTGTAATAATTCTATTGCACTGATTAACTGTCCTTGGAAATCTTGTGTCACCGTGAGTTTTATTGAGGTTTCCCTGTATTTCCTTGCTCTGATACCAGTATTGATTTGTCTTCCTAAGTGGTGGTAAATTTCCGCCAAACGAACTGCTCCTGGCTTAGTCCGCCATTCGTTAGCTGATATTCCCCCTTGTGTCAGGGTAGCCGCTCATCCTTGCACAAGGTTAATAAATATTTTTCTGGGGTCATGCCGGTCTACTGGGTCCACCACAAGAGGCGTCAGTTAGCACGCCACAATACCAGCTGATATCAGATACACAAAAGTCTTGGATACCACCTCATCTCCTGAGTGACACCTAGCATCCTGAGTACTACCTGACCACCTGAGCTCAGATCACAGACTCAGTTTCTAAGCATAGCCTGATGACTGAATACCAGTACCAACTGAGTCCTTGAACACCTGAGGTTATAACTACCACTTGGCTTTCCCATTATCATCCAACTTTGGAACACCTCAGATCCAGAACACCAGCTAAATTCCAAACTGAGATCCGCAGTGCCTCACCTGAGTTCTTGGCAAATGTGTGTATGTGTAACAGTAAGTCATTTTAAATAGCAGATGTCCCAAGCTCCAGAATACATGCTTGTGGACTTGTTAACTTGTTGAGTACCAACTGACTTATCAGAAATCTGCACAAATCTCTGACCATCTCTGTCTGAGTACCAGCATATCATTTTTATCCTACTGAATGAGCTGGAGTTCTGTGTTGTGTGTGTTTGATGTACCACCGAAGAACCTAATGTTTTTCCAGGCTTTCTTCTTTTTGAGTCATCTTTCCTATTGTAAAGAATGATTCCGACAATAAGGTGTGGTAAATGACTTAAAGTCTGGTAAACGTTTCTTATATTTTGTGCAGATTTTGCAGATTGAAACAAAATTGATTAGAAATATGCCTGAATAATTTAAACAGAATGCCTGAATGATTTTCCAGTTCCTGTGTATTGACCCAGTCTTGCTCAACGAGGATTTAGAAGAGTTGTGGAGTGGCATACTTGGACAGCTTGCCACTGAGATTACATGTAGCTGTGTGAAGAACTTTCCAGCAAGGCTGTTCATAAAGTAACCCTGAAGGAACTGAATCTCCTGGCTGGACAAATGTGCTGGTGAATAGAGATGTAATAGTGGTTTGAGAACTAAGAAGCAGAAATAAGTTAATTAAGTTGAATAAACCAGTTCGCCAATTTCCTGTTTCTTACACAAAACTCAAGTGTCTCATCAAGTCTGTTCATTTCAAGTCACTCTCCAGTTTACATCAAACGTTCAGCCAATTAGGTTAGATTCCTACTGCACAGACACCCTATTCAATGAGATTTCCAACTTGTCAGTTAGTACTGTCCATATGCCACACCATGTGGAGGAGAGTGCCCTCCAGGAGTTCTACCAGAGAGGCTGGACATCACAGTATCACCTGAGTTACTGGGCACCACCTGCAAAGTACCAGCTACAAGTTGCATCATGCCCTCTTGAATACAACATGACTCTTGAGTGCCACCTCATAGATACTTGATGAATTCGCAGTTTTTCTATTGCTCTGTAAATATTACAAATATTGTCAAATAAATGTGTTGAGTGAAATTCTCTTTTGTAATTGTATCATTTAAACAAATGCAAAGAATATGTGTTTAGTGAATATTTTACAAAAAATAAGCATTTACAAAAACATTTCACCAACAATCTTTTAATAAGACATTTGCTGGTTATAGTTGGTTTGGATTATGAAGAAGAATTTATTATGTCCTAAACAAAATTATTTTTGTTCAGCTGAGTCCAAATTGATGTGCCCAGAAATGAAAACAATCAGGTTATAATTTGTGTCAAGTAGTACTTGATGCTTTCCTTAGTGAACTAGTCACAGATTACAATCTAAGTGTTAACTGAGCATTGCTTGTGCTGCTGAGTATCAACTGAGCATCTGTGATGAGTACTATCATCCTGAGCTTTGCATGATAGTGAGTATCAACTGAGCATTGCATGAGCTGCTGATCAACCAAACATGGCATGAGCTGCTGGGCATCGAATGATGTGCTGAGTGACGTCTGAGCATGGCATGTGTTGCTGAGTGTTAACTGGGCTTCCCATGAAGTGCCAAGTATCAACTGAGTACCACATGAGCTCATGAGAATGGCTTGAATTGAAACTACACTCGCAGCTGCCCAGCCTTGTGTCTTTACACGTGCTAGGCCAAACGGGCAGTAGTGGCTTCTTGAGGAGTGAGGGAAATCCCAACCCAGAGGTAGATTCCAAGATATGCATTGGAATTTTGAAAGTGTGTACTTTGAGCCTAGCAAACTCAAACAGATTTTAAGTATGATGAGACAGACTTCTCATATCCTGGTTAGAGATTGTGGGCTTGAAGTCGCACAAGAACCTCACACTGCAGGCTAAACTCTGGTTCAAAATGGGTCCTTCACCAGCTGACACCACTCAGACATACTCAAGAAGAAATATTAATTCAACAGACGTAGCTTGATAGCCAGCCTGATAAATTTCAGGGTTTCTCCTGAGTTCCAGCTGGTTAGTCACCTTTTTTGAATTTGTTCCTAAGCAGAATGCATTTACAACCTGATTTGGCTCAAACGAGGTTAACATTTCTGAGGACTCTCTGCACTTCTGATGATGAATTTCATAAACTTCATCATTACGTATGATTTTTCTGAGTGCCACTGAGCATTATGAGTGCTTCCTGAATTCATACCACAAACTATTTAGAGGAAGACTGAACCACCTTTGTGACTTTCCTTAGTAGTAAAATAACTTTGCCAAATTACAGATTGATTTCTTTCCGTCTTGCAAAGAAAGTCAAGTCTTTGGAGCAACAAGGCCAGCTTTATGATTGATGGTCATTTTTATCATGGCTGTGTACTTTCTTTCATGTTGAATTATTGTAAGGCATGCTCTGAAGAAGAAAGCGAAAGATCACATTGAGGCTGTCAAAGGCAGTGCCAACATAACATACTAGGAATTCGGTGGTTCAACTTCGTTCCCGACGTCACCATGCGACAGTGCACTGCCCTTTGGCAGGCATTTCCCCCTTTGCATGGTCATCTTCATCCGCGCCCTCCATCCTGCCTCCTGTAGGCTATGTTGCCATCCACTTTTTATAATGGGCAGTGGCCTTAATTCCAACTTGAGGAGGCTGCTCGCATCCCACTTCAGTGGCTGAAGAAGACAGAGGATGCCATACTTGTATTGCCAAGTAACTGCTGGATTCTTTCACTTGACGAGAGAAGTTGGAGATCAACCCTTCTTCATGCAGCTTTGTTACATGCAATATACTTCCACTACGTTTCCTATTAAGAGATCATTTCTCCATTTCAAAACTGACATTGAAGTGAGGTAAAGTTGTAATTTGAACTTTCTGTGAATGACTTTCTCATATTGGCTTATAGTAATCCATGCACAGAGGATATTTTATCATTTTTGTTTCTTTGTCACCAAAAAGAGCAGAAGTACATGGAAAATGTCTAATTTTCCATGTTGCTAGGAAAAAAAGTAAGAAATTCGTGAGGGGGAAGTTACCATTGTGTAGCGCCCTCAAGCAGCAAATAGATTCCAGCCATTGTAGAACAGTTACCACTGATTCATCCGGTAATAATCGGAAATTTAATTTGTCTCAGTTTAGGGATGTGGTAACCCACTCAGCTTTGTCATTCCTTGAGGGAGCTTTCCCATCCTCGCACCTCCCTTGTTGATGGGATCTCTCCACACATACATGTGAGAAATTGACTCACAAAGGCTGCCAAGCCTAAAGAGTACGACTCATGATTATTCTCAATTCATTCTAGCCTCGGAAAGACAAACACAGTCTGCTTCAGTTTGCGTCTATATCCTGAATTTAGTAGAATTCTTGATTGGCTTAAGGGTTGTTGCTTGTGACAATTTGATTCCCCTCCAAACATTTCAGTTCAGATGGACAGAGTATGAATAGGAGTTATGAGGACACACTGGAGGGCCCATATTAACCCATTCCAAAGTTTGCTAATGATGGAAATCTCCCCGTGACACATCAGCAGGGGCATTGATTGTAAGAAAGTGATTACACTTTCAGTCACACCTCCTCTGGCCTACACATACCTTATGCCTTCTTCAAATCACTTGCAGCTTTTGATCCCTTCAGATACTGTGCCATTATACGAGCCTGTGTAGGCAAGTTGTTTTTACATATACGCACCTCTTGCAGACCTGGGAAAATGAAAGGTCCACATCATGCAGGTCACGGAAACCTTGCGCAGGGCTAGGCCAGGTCCATGTTTCCCACTTTCAGGGAAACAGTTCTAAAGGAGTGCTGGGTAAGGTTTACCCACCGCCAAATGAAAGACAAATAGGGAAATCGTACCCTGTGTTCAAGGTTGCAAAATTAAACATGCAGTTGTATTTCTGCGTTTTCCTTGCTGCACGGAAACAAAGGAATGCCCATTCTATGTTTGTAATGTATCAGTGAAGATATTACTAAGCTTTGAGAAACTTGAATAATCTAAAAATCATCAACAAGGGCTTGTTTTCAGGGACCACCTTTTCCAAATTTGGAATTGATATTCAGTTATGTCACTTCACCCAGCCACTGAGGAAGCAGAAACCCCAGCTATTAAGTTTTGACCACCATGTAATGTGGACTTGTAACCATAGTCTCTTGGGGTCAATAACTATCAGTCATATGTATGTACATGGATCATACTGTTAATGGCTGGCATTAAAAGGTCCATACAAAATGTAATTTGCTTTTACTGCAACCCCCGGTCTTATTTTCATTGCTGTTTTGCTAATTTGAAGTGGTTTTTGGTGCTTGAGGGTGTTTATGCTGATGGAATGGAAACTTCATGAGCAATACAGTGATGCCATTCCAAGCAGGAGACTCCAGTGTTACGTCTCAAAACTGCTGAAATTTTTTATGCCTTACTCCAACTTTCCTTATCTTCAGTGATTCATTGATGGGTAAGTACATGCCATTCAGCTAATGAGCAATTGTCATTCAATTGTCAATCATTTGTGTTCCTGATTTGACCAGAAAAATGTATACATTGTACAGTGTTTTCCCTTTTGGTATCACAGCGAGTGCACCTACAGTTGTCCAGAAAAAAATGGATAATTTTCAAAGATTAAATAAGAAAACATTCAATACACTTTTAACCCAAAAGGATGTGAACTAATTTGGACACATTGAAGAGTACTCAAATTTTTACAGAAAGTGTGTCTTAGAACATTTCTTCACATGGATGCTTTAGGTTTCCAAGGAATACGTGGATGCATACAGCGCATACACTGCATAATTGAAACTTATATATCGCCGACAGTGGTCTCAGAATGCTGGAGATAGGATTGTTGAAGTTTGCGAACAAGTAATGAATGTATCAGATGTCCTGCTAGCAAGGAAACTCAGTAAATTACACCAGTGGTTGTCTGGTATGCTAACATAAATGGCATGCTGTTTCTGGGAAAGTTAACCTCATTTTAAATTTGTGTCTTCCTGGCCAAGGTGCACCCACCTTGATTCTGTCAACATTTTCTAGCCAGGTGATCCTAAAGAGCGTTTAAGATTTTCCATTTCTTGATTTGTTAAGATACCTTATGATGCATAACCAGGTCACATAGAAGCCATCAGCCTGCCATTACAATTCAAATTATGTACCGGTACTAGTTTGTCAGCATTGCACAAAGACGAGTTGTTGAAGTTATGTTTCAAATTGGAGGGCTGCTTCCCTAAATCACAAAGCCGTTCTTGATGGAGTTCATACCCTCTTAATTCTGAACTGAAATTGCACTTTCAGGGTACTGGTCTGCTCAGCTAAGGAAGAGTTTCAAGGTATTTTGCAAATTCCTTTGTACGGTTCTAGCTCTTCCTGTATTCTACCTGTGAATAAATAATGGGTTCCCATGATCATGAAAAACTCCTGAGACGTCATTGAAACTTGGGAAAAAATAAGGGTGTCCTGGAATCCTGTTATGAGGGGATAAAAGTGATAGAAATCAATATTGTTAAGGCTTATTCTTTATTGAATGCTTTGATATGATAACAATCATAAATTTACAAGCTACATCCTTGTCAGTCTATAGTATTTAGCTATGGAAGTCTTCATAATTAATACCAAACACCTCTTCTGTGCATAGTTGCCATGAATGTCATGGACATTGTCATGGTTAAGTCCTGGAAATGTCATAGGACTTTGCATGAGCATGACCAGCCCTGCATGAGTATCATCAGCCAAGCATGCCAGCTTACATTATATGCCACAGGGGGCAATGTTCATGATACAAATGTACATCTGTTGCATGTACTACATTCCTGCTGAATCCTACATCAGCCTGACAGCATATTTATGGCTTTTTTTTTTAATTGTTCTCCCATGTTTGACAATCCACCTTAATTTCGTCTCATCACGAAAAAATGTGTGGGGATGATTCAGTATTCCATGCCCTCCCCCGTAAAAAGTGGGGGGGATGGATATACATCCCCTCCCCTTTACAGCCATGGTCAGTACAGGCCTGTCATTCCCAAACTGTGAATACCCCTACAGTTTGAGTTCTTCCTTCTAACCATGCATTTACTTTTCAGTTCTACTAATTGGTCAATCTATTCACTTCATTTGGACAAATTTGTATTTAAGTTAATTGATCACTCCACGCCAGACTACCAGTGTTGCAGTCAAAATGCCTGTGGTTCCTTTCACAAGACCAGTCGCAGTTAACAGTACAAATGGTAACAATGGAGTATACTTTTGCAATAGCTCTTGGAATAGCTTAGCTAATTGGGACTTAACTTGAGATTGGATACTTTGTGATGGACTTGCTGCTGCAATGTGTGGTTGTGTGCTGGAATACTCCCTGTCCTGTGCTGTTTTTGTATGGTAGAACTTTAATGCGTTGACTTGCTACATGTAGTTCAGCCAGAATTTGTTTGTAAAACATCCAAATTAAATTCTTGAAAATGATGGTTTTGGCTTTTTCTAACTTTATGGACATGTGTCAATTTGTCATTTGGATTGTTTGGTGTTGTTGAGATTTGATTAACTTTGCCGCATCATGTGTCTTGTCATACTTTGTTTGCCTGTGCGTCTTTAGTTTTGGCCCATTGTGCATTAAATGTTCCTTTGAAACTACAATTTGGCAGGAAAATTTTTGCAGAATTTCACAGGCCTGTCATAGTGTAATGTCAATTACTGCCTCTATTGGTCTTCCAAAAGGCAATTTGAAGACTTCTGTTGAGGTTTTTTGGCTCCCGGCCATTTATTTTCGCACTGTCGCTCCTGTGTGGCATAAACTCCTAAACACACCCAAAACAATGTGACTAAGAAACACTACTGTGCTGGCACCATGGCAACAGGTCCCTGGACTGACCACTAGGGGCCTACCCCACGTCGGATCCGTCTTAGTGCCCGGCCACTGGTCATCCGGCACCAATGCTACACTGCATTAATTAAAAGGCACACCTCAGCAATGTTCCAACTGAAATTTAAGTGTGCTTTGCTGCAGTCTACAGCGAAGGGCAGTTCTCTCGGAGACACAGCACTTACCATGTCAGTGCAAACAATGCATGGTATGTTGCTCAACTGTCTGACCTGGTTCATTGCTCCCTTCCCGCCCACATCTTCCAGAGTAAAACTCTCTTGCCCGACCTCCTTGAAAAAGGAGTCCAGTTCATCAGAAGTGATGAAATGTCTTTTCACTAGGCTGGTCCTTGAAAACAAAGTCAAGTTCATAAAAAGTGATGAACCGGCATTTTCCCATGCCCACTATGCTGACCACAATCTCCAGGGCCATATTCCATCCTCGGACTTGGGTTGTACAAGCTAAGAAAAGAAGAGAAAAATTCACCTGTCTTCTCCGTCAGCGTGCTTCTGCTGCCACCAATGTAACATCAACTGCCTCTACTGGTCTTCCTCACAGTGACAAAAGACAATTTCAAGACTTCTGCTCAGGTTTTTTGTGGCTCTTGACCATTTTTTTTCACACTGTCACTCCTGTCTGTCATAAACTCCAAAACACAACCAAAACAATGTGACTTAAGAACATGCTGCGATGCTGGCGCCATGGCAACGGGTCTCCCAGGCTGACCAGTACGTGCCGACCACACTGCTCTACTGTGGATCCGTGCTAGCACCCCCACTGGTCTTCTAGCACCGATGCTACAATAGTTTGATGATCACCAACACTTTTCCACTAAGAGTGAAAAAATGAAAACTCCAAGTTTTGTAAAAATGCTTTGGCGGCGTCTTGATGCGAAGCCTATTTGAATAATTCAGTGTATCCCAACTGGCTGTAGAACTGAAGTTAATTAAAGCCGAGCAAATCCTTATTATGAAAGGCCTTAGCGAGCATCATATGTCTCAGCAGTAAACAGTTGTAAATGCCTTCATTGCAATCAGGTTAACAACATGGATGGCATAAACTGTTTTAAGTGGTCCCTCAAGAAAAAAAAAGAAAAGATCAAGGGAAACCTTGTTAACAAAGAAAAGATGGATGAATTTGTTAACAGCTACCCCTTCAGATTTAAGTGGCTTCAGTGTTGAAATGTAGTGTCCTCATTCAGATCACTTAGCTGAGCTGAATGCCTGGTCTGACCTGGTCCAGCTATCTGTCAGCAAACCCATATCTGAGAGAGAAGTGCTTTATATCCCTAGCCAAGTGGCCAGAGTTTGTTGATGCAATGTCATTCACACTGAGGACCAAAAAGGTGACATTGGTTTTCTTCTGTGCAACCAATGGATAGGTATCACCCACATGTACTTTCAGTTACAGTCATGAAACATTTGTCCATTTTTAGAGTCCAGTGAAGGTGAGGATGATGCAGATAGTTCAGTGCATGTGTAAGTGAAGATCTTGATGCTTTGGCATGATTTAACCCTTGTACAATACTTGCCACAGGCAAAACTAAAGAATTTTTGTTAACCAAAGAATTTCTGTTAATTTTTGTTGAATGATTTGGTTTAATGACTGTACGCTTACATAAATTGTGGCCTACTTCATGTTCATCTTGTAAAGGAGATGCCCTTTTACACAGAATTACTTATCTTGCACAAGATATTTTTTTTATGATTCATGCTTGTAACAAAGTGTAAAAGTGCTTTGCTGTGATACTCCCTAAACTAGTGTCCAAGCATTTTCATGTTGGTTGGAATTCATGGTTTCTGTGAGCTCCTTCTTTAGTCAAGTTTAGGGCTGGGGGTTGTGGGTAGGGCAGCAGTTGTAAAAAGTGTCTTGTTTGATGACATACCCTTAACCATGTAATAATCATGGACACATACATATATCCTCAAGACTGACACCACTGAGGCCTATGCACATTGTGACAGCGATTCTCAAAATGAGACCACAGCTGATTACAGTATATCTCCCGTTTTGTATTGTCTTTATAAGTGGGCTATTTTGGGAAAGTGAGACTCCTCAGTTGATCGAATACACTGCAGATAAATATGGCTATCCTCAAATGACCAAATGTACATCATGACTTACAAATCATGATCACACTGTATTGCTGCAATATTGCCACATGTATAATGCAAATAAACTCTGAACAGTTTTTAAAAAAATTGACACCTTGCATCAGGTTGGGAAATCCTTAATTAGCACTCTTTTTTTATCATTCTATCAGGCCATATATTAATCCCCACTTGGCCATACCAGTATGAAGTTGTAGAAGTAATCATTATTGAATAATGCCTCATTCCGGACACAGACTTGGTGAGAGTTTTTCCCGGGAGATAGCACTAATTACACAGCTGTGCTTGGCTGTGAATCACCACGTGTAAAAGGATGACTGCCAAAGATAGGTGAGGTTTGTACATCAACTGTTCGCTCAAAACTGGCTGCTCTCGTCAACTTAATGATGTGGATGTGGAGCTGAGACAGTCAAAGGTGTTATTGGGGTTATCTACAAATTGGGGCCAAGTGCAAGGTGATGACGGCTTTCCCTTTATGTGAGTGAGTAAATCAACATGGCTTCACTCCCATTTGTTAGAATTCACCCAGAGGCTTTTCTGATCCCCGATGACAGTTTACGTTCCTGTAGTGTTTCAAGTACAGTGGACTAAATATTCCACACATTTAAATCGAAAGTGTAAATGATCTTAAATGTTACAGCTCCGCGGTATGTGCCAACTTCGTCTTATTTCTGTCTCTCTATACATAGTGCCATTGAATTGCGACATCTTAAGAAGGTAGAATCCCGGGGTGATGAATGCTTCAGATCATGTTCTGAATATCATATTTGTTTTATTGAAACCCCCACCTTTGGAAAACTTTGTCATGTTGAGTACACTGAAAAAAAATGTTTGTTACGGGAATTAATCCTGAAAGTCATGCCATGGTCTGAATTGTGAGACAGGTATACAAGTATTGCAAAGGAACTCGGCTATGAGTCCAATTGAAGTCCCTTATACAAGTATTTGTATACATTTGAGGCATACCAGCATCAAGCTTTGCTTCCAAACACTCATCATAGGCCTAGCCAGCTCACATTGTCATGATTTTGGCCCAATAGCCGCTGATTGACAAAGTCTCATGAGGCATGGAAATGCATGGACACATACGTGATGGCATCTGTGTGAAGCATGAAGAACCTTGGGTGGTCCTTATAGATTTGGAAGGGCCAGAAAAGTTTTGAACATGTTCCAAACTTTTTTCAAAAGTAAGGCTAATACTAGTGCAATTGTAATTCAGTCTGGCATATTCTTGCAGTCCTCATAAAGACATTCATGGCCTACCGTTGATAATCATGGCTGTTTTAATGTGACTCTAGTACGTTTTGATACATTTTGCTACTCTTATGATACGGTTTTCTATGCTTCAGCTCCTGATGGGTCCACTTTGATAAATCTTCATTAATCTTACAATCGTAAGTGTAATTCATACGAATGTCCTTAATATTCATAGTCTTACTGTAGAACCACAGTCAGTAGGGAACATGTAGTCGGGGCCCTGTTTTTGTGACTCATCTAGATAAATACATCCAACCCTGATTTCTGACAGAACAAGTTATAAGGCTGAACCCTGATAAATTGGTTTGCGGGTACACCATGGAATCAATCTCTTTTGGACGAGGTGTGGTTTTAAAAGAACCGGTTAGTATAAACTCGACGTTTCAGCCAGTGTGCTTCGGCCATCCTCAGGAGAGTGTGCTGGACTTGAGTGGACAGCTGGTTATAAAGGTAATCCGGAAGCGGTGGAGCATGGAACAGGATTCGTGAGTCGTGTGATTCAGCATGTGTGGTGTTGCGTGAAGTTGTTGGATCCTAAAATTGGCGGGAAACCTTGGGTTCGGGTATAGGGGACCCTTATGCAAAGGGGAGGGGTGCGGGTGGCTTCGGGTAGAACCCGAAGGCTGAACCCATTCAAACTACTTACTTAACATACATGTAGCCTTGGTACTCGCTCTTGATTGCTACTGTACTTTACATTTAGGTTCAGATACTCAAGGTAGACTCACTACAGCTCCAGAGTGGAAAACAAAAAAGGTGAGTTAATTATTGACATCTGCTGTAACCCATGCAAATTACCAATACATATGCATTATTTCCTAGTCCATGACTTCCATTCACTAATTTCTCGATCACCAGTAGTGCGCCCTCTCTTGCTGGACTCCCGCAGAGGCGGCTGCCATGTTCGTCCTCTTTTTCTTAGCACCATTACCATCGGACATGTTTTGGTCTGGCTCCGACATTTTTGAGAGTTTTCCTTCTCTATTTAGTGTTTCAGTGTCATTTCTTGATCACCTTGCCTGTTTGTTCTTTCTCCTTTTCCCTTGTAAATATATATATTCTGTCGTTCTTTTCTCAGTCTTGCCCAAGTTGGCAGACTGGCCCTTGTGTTGACCTAGTTTTTCTCAGTTCTCGCCTAGTGGCACTGTTTGCTTTGTTATATAAACATATTTTCATTGATTTCAGAATAAAATTGAGTATGTTTGTCTCTTTTTTCTGCTTATCCAATTCCATTTGCCTATCTGTATATACCTTCTACCTTGCTCCAGTTGTGACATTTCTTGTTTGTATTTTTGTTGGTTATCTTATCAGAATATTGTAGTGTTTCCTACTTATTGGGCTCTGACGCTGTCATAGAAGCACACAGTCAACCACAAATTGCCGTTCCGAGCAAGAATGCTCCGTTTATTCTCCCGACGTCAAAAAAGCTGTTACACGCACAAGCTCAAGACACAAGGCGTTTAGGCGGGGACTGCGCAGGCGTGAGGCGGGAAAACCATGGGCCGTTCACATACCAGCGGGGACAGCTAGCTAGCTCCATGCGGGTCCGAGCTGGCGCCCCCACCGACCGAACCCTCCGGCGCCACACCACCCCCCGAGGACTCTTGTTCATCCCCGCATGAGGCGGCGCAACCCGGCGGGCCAGCCCGAGGCCATCCCGGTCGCCCCTGCGCAGTACAACAACAACAACAAAAGAAATGTGTACACAAAGGGAAAGCTATGACAAAAACTGGTCGTCCGGTGGGCTCCATGGCTCTTCTCCGCTACCACAGGAGGGGATCCAGGGGTCCAATGTGGAGGAGACTCCAGTCACCGTGGTGCCCCCCGGCGTTGCCTCGCTGCTACGGGGGGGGGCGGACTCCGGTGGGCGGTGGTGATGCTCACAGAGGGGCAGGTCCATCATGGTGTCTGCATCTCTGGTGGCCCGCTCCTCCTGCAGAGTGGCTCGCACCCCCAGTCGCAGGTGGACCTGGGGGGCAGACTCCGGCGGCCCCCGCTCCAAACCGGGGCTGGGGCTCTACCTCGGTCTGCATCCCCGTCTCTACTGAGTGACGCAGGGGGGGCGGTTCCGGCTGCGGCAGCCGCTGCGGGGGCCCGAGGGCCCGGTGCCGCACCAGAAGGCCAGTCCGACTGGTCTCTTTGATCTGGCCGGCCCCGCAATGCCTGCCTTTGGCACCGAGAGGGCACTGGCAGCAAGGGCTTGCCCGTAGCAGCTGACCAGGGGCGGGTCCGAGCGGCTCCCTTCCCGGAGGACAGGCGGGGGGGGTGATTGCTCAACCCCCAACTCCCCAAAGACAAAGACCTCCGGGTTGTCAGGATCCTCTGCCCAGACCTGGCCGACGAGGACGTGGTCACAGTGTCGGTGGTGCCGATCCCACGTCGGAGCGGTAGAAGCAGCGGCCACACCCCCGCTCACAGGTACAGGGCCAGGCGGCGAACAGCTCCGGACAAGCCGACCTCAGGTGTTGCCACAAGTTGGTCCACTGGCAGAATTCTCGCTGACAGTGGGGGCAGGCCAACTGGTCCCACCACCGTTGCAGCTTAGGGGCGTGGCCAACCTTCTCCGTGAGGGTGAACAGCCAAACAGCCTGGCTGGGCTCGAACCCGGCCCCCTAGGCACAAAGGTCGTACTACTGCTTCTGGTAGCTCTGAAACTTGTGGGCCCGTGTGAGCCTCGCTCTCAGCTCGCCAATGTAATCGTGTGCCTCGGTAGTCTCTGTTCGCTCCTCTGGTGACCCAAGAACGACGTCCAAGGGAAGCCCCACCTCCCACCCGAGCATGAGCATGTTCGGGGTGAGCCTGGTGCTATCGTGCTGGGAGGAACGGTAGGCCATCAGGACATAGGGAAGATGTTCGTCCCAGTCATCCTGATTCTCAGCCACAAACAAGCTCAGCATGGTCTTCACGGTTCGATTGAACCGTTTGACCATGCCATTGGACTGGGGGTGGAACGGAGTCATCCTGGTCTTGTGGATACCCAACAGCCAGCAGGCCCCGCAGAACAGGCCCGCCTCGAACTCCCACCCTTGATCCGTGTGGATCTCGAGGGGTGTCCCGAAGCATGTGATCACCTGCTCCATGATGGTCTTAGCCATGGTCTTGGCCGTCTGATCCGGAAGGGGAAATGCGTCCACCCACTTCGGGAAATAGTCCGCCACTACCATTATGCTGGTGTTCCCGGCCTTGGTTCAGGGCAGGGGTCCGGTAAGGTCAATGGCAATCCGCTCCATTGGGGCCCCCACTAGGTATTGTCGGAGCGGAGCTCTCCCAGGACGCGGCAGGGACTTCTTAGAACCACAGAGATGGCACTTTTGGCACCAGTCCTCAGCCTGCCATCTCATCTCCCTCCAATACACAGGAGCCTGCCTGAGTCGGGCCGCGGTCCAAGCGACCCCGAGGTGTCCAGCAGTGCAGAGATTGTGGGCAAGAAGTAGATTCTGGCCTTCGGGACGGCGATCTTCCAGGTGGGGGCCCCCAGTCAGCTCTCCCCCACTTCACTTGCAAAACTCCTCGGAATAGGTGCAGTGTGTCCCATATAGACCACCAGCTTTTGACCCCGGCGCCAAGGTCGGAGATGTCCTCCCACTCAGGTCGGTTGCTCACCGCCACCACCCACTGACAGACCGGTCCCAGCTCCTGCTGCTCCTGAGCTATCTTGCTCAGGTCCCAGACCTCGGGAAACCTGTCCAAAATCGAGTCATCCTCCTCTCCTTCCATGTCGGCTGTCGCAACTAGGAACTCGTCCTCTGCCTCCAGCGGCCCGCTCCGCTGGGGGTCTGAATCCGCCGGCAGCCGGCCCTGGACGGCGCCGCCCTTCCCCTTCCCGCGTGGGCAATCCCGGCGGAAATGCCCATACTCGTGGCACCCGTAGCACCGGACCCGCGAGGGGCGCCCGGCAAGGGTGGGTCTCCACCCGCTGCCCTCACCTTGCCTGACGCACATGCGGAGGGTTCCTCGACCACCTGGACCTTCATCCTCCATCTCAGTGGCCAGGATAATTGCCTCTGCCATGGTCGTGGCCTTCCTGGCGAAGACATGGCGCTGCAATTGTTTGTTCCCCAGGTCATTCCGGAATGAACCCCCGGATGGACCCCCCAGTTCCTCCAGGGACTCTCCCTGACCGTGCACCCGCATGGAAAGTTGAGCCCGATGGAGTGGCACCTGCGAAGCAACTCCAAACCACCGCTCGAAGTGTTCCAGGATGCTCACGTAGTCCCTCCGGCGACAAGTCGTTGAATGCCTCCTGGGCCAGTCCACGCAGATGGGAGGCCAAGTACTCTGCCTTCTCGGCCTTGCTCCATCTATTGATGGTGGCCACACCCTCAATGTGCGTGAGGTAATCCGCCCAGGCCGAGCTTTCGTAATACCGGTTTGGAAGTTGCACCAGTCTTCGGTCCTTCTGATCGGCTCCCCCCGCACGGGGATCCCCCTCATGTGCCTGTGCGGGGATCCGAGGCGGATCCGCCTCACGTGTCTGTGCATGGATCTGAGGGGGATCCACCTCACACAGATACGTGTGGATCCCCGAGTGGGGATCCGCCTCATGAGTTTGTACGCAGATCCGAGGGGGATCCGCCTCATTCAGATGTGTGCAGGTCCCCGGGTGGGGATCTGCCTCCTGAGTTTGCGTGCGGATTCAAGGGGGATCCGCCTTGCGTGTCTGCGCGGATCTGGGGCGATCCACCTCGCACATACGCGTGCGGATCCCCGAGTGGCCTCATGAATTTGCACGTGGATCCAAGGGGGATCCGCCTCATAAAGATGCGTGCGCTACCACAAGACATGAATGAACTTCCTACCGGCTCCTGCCGGGACCCCCCAGCCACGGACCCACCCTGAGGGCGCTCCGACTGGAACGCCTCTCCCAGTGTGCCCCTGCTGCCAGAGGGCATTCCACAGACGCCAGTGATGGGTGTACTAGTGAGGGGTTGGGGCATGTCGCCAGGCGATGCCCCACCCCCTCCTCAGTGACCGGGGCAAAATGGTCGTGCTCCAATCGGAACCGCACCTTTCTCGCCCCATCGACTTTGGGAGGGGGGAAGTCACCCGGGGACTGCTCAGGCGTGGCCGCATTCTCCAGGGAACCTAACCCCAAATCCCCCCCATGCCACACACTTGATGCACTCGATACCCTCGAATATCTGCCCCCCGCTCCTGGATAAATGTTCCAGATTCCCCGCGAGGAATGACTCCGGCTCACCTGCCAACCCAGGCGAGTTCCACGTCACCTTCGCAGTCTGGCCCCTGACTGCAGGGCCCCACGCTGGCCTGTGCTGCCGCTGTCCCACGCTGGCCTGTGCTGCCGCTGTCCCACGCTGGCCTGTGCTGCCGCTGTCCAGCGAGTCCGGCACCCAACCCAAATCATCCACCCATTCCATGGCACAGAAAAAGCGAAGAGTTTACCTGCTTTTCTTGAATACAGCATCCCACCGCTGCCACCAGTTGTAGCGTGGCCTACTTATTGGCCCCACCCACTCCACATTGCACATCCCATAGCTTGTGTTGTGGTTGTTATACTCTTAAGTGAACCATGTTTAGCAGGCATACATCGACTGCAGCTGATTAGGGTTAGCCTGCTTGCCTTCCTTAACATTTTCTTAGGGAGTGGGCTGCTGGTCCAGTACCGGCCTATGCCAGGCTCAAATAGCTCGGCACAATGCCGTAGCTCGCAGCCTTCCCTTTGGAGGTTACGGTACACAGTGGTACCTTGGTTATTCGCTGCGCTGTAGTTCAGACCGCTCTTCCTGATAGCGATGGCCCCACCCACTCCACATTGCACGTCCCCTAGCTTGTGTTGTGGTTTGTATACTCCTTTATGGACCGTGTTCAGCAGGCATGCATCGACTACAGTTGATTAGGGTTAGCCTGCTTGCCTTTCTGGACATTTTCCCTTTCGTCAACCCTCAGTAATGGTTTAGGTTGGGTGACCAAAAAATCAGCGGGCTCATTCCACTCCCAACCCACCTAGGGTTTGGTATCAGTTACAGTACCTGGGTCGGACTCCATGGTGGCCTCTCCAACCCCCAAACCTTTAGGCCTGCTTCCCAGTCAGGGTTTTCGGTCTCCTGCTATTTCTGACCCGCTTCCTGCGGACACGCAGCCTGATCCCCCTTCCAGCCGACCTTCTTCCTAATTACCGTCTGAATCAGGGAATTCCTCAGGAAAGAAACACAAATTATCTAGGGGTTCATCTTCCTCACGTCATTCTTGACATCAGAAGAAGAAAAATTGTATCTTGAAAGGCTGTTGCTTGCCCTCAACCAAAGAAACGTTATGTGCCCTTTCTGAGTCCATTTCATAACTTGTGCAGTGATATCCTCCTCCTCCAGCTACTACGCATTCGACCTTGGAGCCTTATTCTCCGCCCCCGGCCTGTTCGAGCAATGCTCTGGCCGAGCTTCAGGGCATTTTTCACCTTCTGGGGCCATATTAACGCACAATGGATGACAGTCGTACTGTGGGTTCGCTTCTGGTCCTGACCTTTCTTTGTATATTTCTGGTTCAGGTCAGTTTCCGAATGAGGATGAGCCCCTATCAGTGAATGATCTTTCACCGTCAGAGTCTCGCTTACGTCTTCTACAGCGGGAGATGATGCAAGTCCTGGGACTGCCTACCCCGGGCCATCACCTCCTAACGATGGGGGGGATCCCTCATTCAAGCACGGTTTACCTAGTGAGACCTTGTCTTCCCCCCTCTTTCCAGGGTTTCCCCTTGATTATTCTTGTATAGATGCAATGAACAGACTGGCGAAGGCCAAGCGGTGGACTTCAGACTTCCCCCTGCACCAGTTTTTGAAGTTCCCACTGGGTGATTTTGATCAATATCTCTCGGTACCAGATTTCCCCAACACGGCCAGAGATAAGATTTTTCCGAACAGCGGCAAGTCTACCCATGTCTTTCAAGACAGGAATCTTCATCGAATGGAGTCAGCTCAGAAGAATGTTGATCTAGCTGCTCTCTAGGGAATTTGCTGCGTGTCTTTCCTTGTCTTTTCTTGTCCCTCGCTTGATAGGACGGTTCTGATATTTTGCTCAAGTTTGTGACCATAGCCTTTCACTGCCTGGATGATTCCTTGCTTACAGGGCTTGAACAGTTTGCCAGGGTATCTATTCGTGCTACAGCTTCCCGTTTACAACCCATCTCTAGTTTTTAATCAAACATGACAAGTCAAGAAAAACTCTGTCGCAGATGCCCACATTTCTAGGAGCTGTTCTCAATCACCACCGCAGCACGGTATTTCCCACAGATGCCAGCGTGGGCAATCTTATAAAGTATGTTGCCCTGTTGGAGTTTGTCAACAGATAAACGCTCAGGCGTGGCTACAACTTCTTGGTCTCATGGCTAGTCTTTTCGACCTTGCCCCTTGGTGCTGACTCCTCATGAGACCTTTCCAACTTCAACTCTTGTCTCTCTTCAGACTGTGCACAGATTCTCTGGACCTTCTCGTTCTGGTGCCGGCCTCTCTGTCACCACCTAACATATGGTGGTCTTCCAAGGCCAATCTCACCAGCGGCCTTCCTTTTTCCCCTCTAGGTCACAACATGGTAGCCTACTTACAGCAGACGCTTCGACCTACTGGTAGGGCGCCAGCCTTCCGCCATATCAGATTTCTGGCCAATTATGGGAACCAATGGGAACCAACCTAGCAGGACTCTGACATAAATGTTCTCAAGCTCCACGTGATCGTCAATGCTCTCTGTCATTTTCGGCTGCTTCTGTCAGGCAAGACAGTTCCGGTCCAGTCGGCCAATGCTATGGCTGTCACCTACATGGATTGCCTTTTTTCGTGGACCCATTTCATGAATTGAAGTGGTTTGAATTTGTGACTTGTCTCTTTTTTGAAATTTTTAGCTTTCAAGTATATTATGGCCACACAGAAACCACAAAACAGCATACATTTGTGAATAGTTGAAATAGGAACAAACAATTTTCTAAAATCTTAAACAAAAGGATGGCCCACCACCAGGACTCAGCATGTTTTGGCCGCATCTGAACATGAAGCACCATCTACATCATGTCTGTGAAAATCGTTGATTGTGCCATGGGTTCATTTTTCTGGTCACAGTTTTTTATGACTTAAGTTTCAGACTTAAGCCCCTGAAGCCATCTAGTGATGTACCCAAATACTTTCATTCAATCACATTAACAAGACAAAAACTGGACTTTTTTCATTTTGTTCAGAGTTCTGTGGAATTATTTTGAATGCTGTTTTGTTTTCTTGGTTCTCCTTTATGGCCAGCCACCAAAAACAAACTTGACACAGACACAGAATTTCTACTGACAGAATCAGAGGCAATATCCATGAATTTTTCCCACCCTGGATTCTGGCCAAAGTCTTCCTCATAACCTAACCAATTTCCCCAACACGCACGACTACTGCTTTGACATAAGGACTTGGACAGCAATCCCCAATGGCTGAAAATGACAAATTCAAAAAACAAACGGTCCCTTAGTATTAATTTCATTCGCAGAGACTTTTTCTGAAGTACATGCACAGCTGAAGCTATGCTGTAACCGTGCTTAATCAGCAGGTTTCTTTGACATTTGATGCCTTGTCAGTTTGACTCGGTCTGGATTTGTACGTCTTTATATTTGGACGGCAAACTTCACACTGAGCATTGGGTCTGAGTGACTCTAGTTGAAGACTGGAATGCTAGTGATGTGGGAAATGTTTTTTGCTATGGTAGGCTCTGTTAAGGAGGAAATACACAAATTGCTCCAACCCATCAAAAAAGAACCCTCCACACGGTCCAATGTGTGCCCTTTTGCTGAAATGTCAAGGTCCACGGGGATAGGGCAAAATTGTTTTAATTGATCCTGTCGTGAACTCGGTGTACCGGCTCATGTGGTCCGTGAATGTTAGTCATATTCCGAGAGTTGATCTACTATGATGTCACCCAGCACTTTGGACATTCCTCTCATCAGATGAAGCCCCATGACACCTGTTATGACCCTCTTTATCTGGATCTGTTTGCCATGACTCATTCGTGCTGTTTGGATCAAGGAGAAAGGAGGGACAAACTGTTTCCTCCCGAAAAAGTTCTGTCCAAGTTCAGCATCTTGAACATTACTGCTTCCCGGCGGGTTGCACACCAAGGTCAAAGCCACGACACAGAGGCTGTCCTGGTTAATGATGCTGTCAGGTCTCCGGATGGGTCTTCCCTGTGATGCTCTTATCTTTAGAGGCAGACAGAGAAGCCAAGAGATGCCTGTCACTTTGCCCATGAACTTTTCAACGATGTCTGGGTATCTGAGGCCCGGCTAGGAGGGGAGTGTCGTTATCAAGTGTAGAGTATAGACAGTGTTTGGTTCATTCATATCCTGTGGTTGAATGTTGCATGTGTTGGTTTTGAATGTAGGTGTATCATGTGTCACAAAGCATTAGCCTCTGATTGGCCATTTTTACAGCTTCATGGTCAGCACCTGGCATATTCCATCTTACTTTTATTTCCTTCATTGCGTACGTTCCATAATTTATGGTATGATTTTTGTGACTATGTAAAACATGGCAATATGTGGTATAGTGTCTATTCTCGTGTGGGCTGTACAGTTTAGACAAACTGTTGACCTAAACATCATACATGTAGGTATAGAGTGCTGGAGAGAAAAGGGGCTAATTTGGAAAGACGTGATAAAGAGTATCTTAGCCCACTAGGCTCATCTTTCCCAAACAGTCACTACAAAATAGCAAGTCTACTGCCTTCAACCCACCCAGATTACCAATACTTTTGCATATTTCCTTCATTCATTACACCATTTGCTAAATTCTCAATCAATTGGTAGTGCGCCTTCATCTTGCGCAATGCCTAGCGGAGTGGCCGCCTTGTTCTTCCTCTTTTTTTTATTGTAATTTTTATTTATTTGACCATCACTAGAGCCAAAAAAGCAAAATTGAACAAAAAGTATATAAAAAACAACAAAACACTCATACAAGTAAATATAAGCAGTAGCAGGGACCAGGGACAAAAATCTGAATACGTAACAAGACAAAGAAGAGTTTGTGGGTCAGGGACTGCAAAAGTAAAATAAACTACTATTACCTATGGGTATGCAGCCCCCGCACATAACATTAACAAGACAAATTATACAGAACAAAGAGAACAATGGTCCCCACACAGGTGATTAAAATAACAGCCAAAAAAAGAAATAGGTTGAATTACGTGTCCAATAAGAAAGCCTGCTTGAGGGCCCTAAGGAATCGAGGAAGGGAGTCGGAAACAGCTGAGTCTTTGATAAGTGGCGTAAAAGAATTCCATATTCTATGGAAACTGCGGGTGGGGGAATGAAGCAAAGCTTGTGTGCGGGAAGGAAGATGGCAGAATGTAAGCAAATCTGAGTGGAGTGGATTGACAAGGACATTATCGCTGGTCTCACATTGGCATAAACTGTGTAAACATTTAAACACAAATGAGCATAGCAAGTATCATCTCCTGGATGATAAAGAGATCCAGTTAAGCCGGTCAAGCCTGTCCTCATATGTCATCTGATCTTGCTGTTGTTTTAAGGCAATTCGGGTTGCTGAACTTTGCACACGCTCGATCTGTTGTTCTTGGGATAGTATGTGCAGGCCCCAACAAGGGATGCCATATTCGAGGACAGGTAGGACAAGCGATTTGTACAGTGTGAAAAATGCTTTGGTAGATGAACCTCCAACAACTGATCGAATGAAATCTAAGAGGCAATTGGCACAAGAAACAATTGTATTAACATGGGAGTTCCAGCTAAGGTCGGAGCTAGTGGTGATGGCTAGGTACTGGATGGAAGACGAAGCAGCTAAAGGGGAATCACCAAGATTGTAAATAGGAGGATGAATATTTCTGCTTTGAGTAATGTGCATAAGCTTTGTTTTGGAAGGATTAAAAACCATACAATTACACAATCACCAATGGAGGAGGTTATCGAGATCAGTCTGAAGCAAACATAACACATTTAGAAGAAATACCATCAGACATGTCATTAACAAATAGATTGAACAAAGTAAGACCTAAAAACTCTGCTCAAGACAACGCACTACCCTGGAATATCACTAGCTGTCTACGGTTCATTAAGGATTTGACCCAATGCCACACGGTACCCCGGATGTTAAAACCTGAGGCCAGTTTCTCAAGCAACACACTGTGCAGCATTCTGTCAAATGCCTTTGACGTGTCGATGAAAACAGCATCAATACGCGGAGGGCGTGGTCAGTCGGGGGCAGACGCCCACTAGTACAAAACATTAACAAGTTGGGTTACACAAGCTACAATGCTTTGTAAAGCCATGTTGATTGCTGTTTAATAAGCCAAACATACCCATGTGATTGGTTAGGGCAGATGCAATGACTCGCTCTAGTACTTGCACAAGACTGACGTGAGAGCAACCGGCCTATAATTTGTCAGGATGGACTTAACACGTTTTTTTTACACAGGAGTAATGTTAGCACACCGCCAGGCTTCGGGAATTTTACCATGGTGGAGTGACGAGTTAAACAGTAGACTCAGTGAATTACAGATGTGCACTGCAATTTTATTCAAGATCCTAGGTAGGATACCATCAGGACCAGGAGATTTATTGACGGGTAGATTTTTGAGAATAGGTATTATTTGGCTTTCCGACACAAAAAGCTCTGTTAACTCCAGGATGGGTAATGAACAGGGCAGAAGGGTTTTCAGGAATAAAACCTGAGGGGTTAAACACCGAGGAGAAATAATCATTAAATGCAGCAGAAATGGTAGCAGGCTGAGTAGGATGCACGCCATTATCGTTAAATTCAGGGGGAGAAGGTGACTGTTTCCGATTTCAGACAAAAGACCAGAATCTACACCTGTTGTCCAAGGAAGAAAACATCTCATCACCAAATTGCCAATAAGCTTTCTGTGTTTGATTTTTGACTTTGTTACAAACCCTTTTGTACAATAACCAGTCATTCGGAGAGCCTGAATGGCAAGCAAGTTTGAACAACCTGTGTTTTTGTTGATCAGTTTTTCAGTTCATTCGTCATCCACGATGAGAAACAGGAATTACAATGATTAACCGATGTAGGCATTGAGTCGTGTATAGCACCACCCAGCAGGTCAGTGAAGAGTTGACGTCTGCCTGATCCATGAAAGCTGACCACGGAAGGAGATCATCCCTAAGTGATCAAAGTCACCACGGTGAAATTGAAGAAAAGATCGGAGGACGGCAGGGCATGGTGGTGGCTTGTGCAGGTGGAAATCCACATGTATAGCGAGGTGATCCAACTCAACAGGGCTTGAGGCAGTGCTTACTGAAGCAATTCTGTCAGGGCAATCGCTGAAAACCAGATCGATCGTTGAGCCAACAGATAGGTTTTCCCTATCAGAGGGATGGGTCACTGATGTAATAAGCTGCTCAAGGAAAAATTCTGAGGAGATTTCAAATAGTCTCGTGCAATTTGGGCTAGACTGATGGAGAGGGTTGACGTCAAAGTTAAAGTCGCCCAAAATAAGGCAACCATCGAAGTCCTCCATGTTGGCAGATATGAGTGCATCACAGAGTTTTGGCCAATACAGAGCAGTCGATGATGGTGGACAATAAAGGATGCCAATCAACCAGGAGTCTGACGAAAGGTTGACAGATATCCACATCAACTCCATGTCTTAATGTTCAAGATGGTCGAGTCTGTGTGGCACCAAGGAAGCATTGAGAGCAGCCATGGCACCACCACTGCAGCGCCCGTGACGATGGTCTTTTCTTAATACTATTAAGAACGGACATGTAATGTCCAACTCAGAATTTTTGAGATTTTTTTCGTTTGCTACACTTTGTTCTGTGTTCACTGTGTTTTCATGTTGCGCTTCTCTAGGTGTATAATGTCTCTTTTTTATAATTGTAATTAAGCTTGTGATGAGAGTGTTTCCTCTGTGTTTAATTGCCTTTCTATGCATTTGTTATCATACGGCATTTAAAGGTGTATATCTTGCATTTTTATTCTTGACTACAATTAAGTTTGTGATTGATTGTTCCTTCCTGCCACCTTTTCAATGCTTTTTGTTATGAATGTGAACGTATTGGTGTTATTGTTTTCATTTCGTGACCATAATAAAGATAAATCTTTTCTTCCGTGTCACCTCTGTATGCATTGGTTTATGTACTGCATTCATAGGTGTGCCTTTTGTGCACTTTTTTATGACAGAATAAAGATCGTGACGGAATGTCCTTTTCTTGTCACCCGTCAAAGCATTTAGTCATTGCTGTGCACGTGTCAGTGTTTTTCTTTTGTATCTCCCTCTGTATGTATATCATGTTACATCATATGTTCCAGACTGGGAGACCTATTCTAGAACATCCATCCCCCTCCTAGTATTGCGCTCGTGGCACAGTGGGCACCAGGTCTTTGGTTATGGGTACGTCCATGTTGAGCAAGGGATTGCTAGTGTTTGTAGGAACACTGTGGTGCAGCGGTTTCATATCCTAACCAACACTGGGAATAGGATAGTACTTCGGCTTTCTATCCCCCTTTTCGTTACTGTCGGTAGGGGGTGCGACCTACATTTAGCGATACCCTAATTTACATCTACCTCCTTTGTAGTTTTCAGTTTGCCCAGAGTGTAGGCATCAGGCTGAAGCAAGTAGGCCAGTTCACACTCTCTCCGGCTTGCTGGTGCAGGCAGAGCCACCACTGACACAGTCAAGAGGCCCCACCTAGTGGCCCAAACTCTTCATGCTTCAGTTTGGGGCAGTGGGCTCAGTAGTACACATAGTGTGAGCATCAGGCTGAAGTGAGTCAGGCTGGCTCACCGTGCCCTCTCCAGCTTACCAGACAGACTTGGTAAGGCCACTATCAACACCATCAAGAGGCACATACAACCCAGTGGCCCCACTCTTCACACTCCAGGCCGGCATGATGGGCTCATCAGTTGTACACATAGTCCCTGAACTCCTAAACCGCCCTTTCTGGCAATGCATGGGCCATTGCCGAGCTTGAACTTGCTGGTTATTTACACTTCTTCACAGGCCTACTGGAGTACAATGAGTCGCTACTCAGTACCGAGAACAAGACCAAGCGACACGCTGTGGTGCCCTACGGCTATAGCACTTAAGCACTGTACCACTGCCCACGGCAAGCGGTAATACGGTATTGTCACGGGCAAAGCTACCACCCCTGGTTGGCTCACCATGCCCGTAGGGCAGCAGCGTCTACCCACCTCCTGCCCTGGGCCCATTCACCGCTCTGTGACTGTTGACCAAACAGGGTGGTCTCACAGCACTGCCCCAAGTAAAATACAACCCACCTCCCACTCACAATGGCCAGTACTCTACGGCCAAGTGGTCAGTGGCATCTTCCTGCTCCCATCCCACCTGGGATTCCGCATCAGATATGGTGATCAGGACCGGGCCTGCAATGGCTACCGCTGCCCAGTCTCCAGCCAGACCCAAGGCCCCTGGACTGCTTCACTGCTGGGGCTTTCGGCCTTCTTCCCTATTCTAGTCAGGCTGCTCAACCCACTGTCCTCGTCCAGAACTCTGATGACGCTCATGCACAAGGGAATCCCCTGCAGATATGTCTCCAACCAATCCGGCATCTAGACACCCTCCTGGGTTCCATACCTCATCAGGGAAGAAAGTAAGGTGTTGACTACACTCCACCTCATATCAGAAACCTTGTCCATGCTCATACAGCACTACTCTCTGCATCATCCAGCAGCTACGTACCTGGATCCAAATCCGTACTCACCCCCTCCACACCATACATACATGCAAGACTCTGGGGCCAAGCAGGAGAGTCAACCAGTATTATCACAGCAGCATCATGGCAGTCATCAGCCACTGGGAGTCAACACAGCACCAGTTCCTCATGTCCAGCTGATCCTGATCCGCATGCATCCGACTCTGTGGATCCGTTGTCCGACGAGGAGGAACCCCTCTCAGTGGGCAGCCTATTCCCCCCTGAGTCTCACCTCCATCTGCTCCAGCATGACATTGTCTAAGTCCTTGGGCTCCCTTGCTGAAGACCACAACTTGAAGTGTTTTTAGACTGGGAAATAAAGAAGTTTATATGGGAGTGTACCAATATTCTTTGAAGGTAATAAAAAAATCTAACTTCCGTATCAAATAGTGCTGCAAGTAGGTGTCAAGGTTCGGTTCAGTTGGATTTTGGACATCTACACACATGTACATGTATCGTGCACACTAAGACATCGAAGAGCTCGCTACGACCCTGCTGCATAGGCCATAGAATTTCTGTGTATAAAATATGTTAGTGCAAGTAATCAATCTCCTGTCTGTCTCCATCCATGAGCAACTTTGATTTGAATATATTTTTTTTCAAAACTGTTTTCCCACTCAAAACAATTGTAAGATATGTGCAAATAGAAAAAAACAACATGCTCAATTAGGACTTTCCTCCTTCAGTACAGAATACAAGATCAAATTAGAATTGTGCTTGGCCAGGACTCGGAAACTGAGAGGTTAACATCTCAGCTCTTCATTACCTTGGTAAAACCTCATCAGCCAGCAAGCAGAGACGCAGTAGCTAGATGGACTGTCTCGGCCATTAATTTTAACACCGAATGGCCAACATCCTTAGATGATGAAACCCACCGCCTTATCGGAGCTCATGACATCAGGGTGGTAGCCACCTCATGGGCATTCTTCTGTGGTGTCCCAATGGAGGATCTGCACAGTGGCATACTGGAAGACACCCTCAACATTCACCTCAGGGTGCCTGGGTGATGTCTTGCAACGAGACTGCTCCCATGGCAAGACAGTCCTGCCCCTCCTCTGCCCTGAGACCAGGAGGACCTTCACCGGGATGGACCCCTCCAGATCTACCTTAGAGCTCCCCCTGTGCTGATGCATTCTCAACACTCCCCCTTCATCCTCTTCAAGACATACGAGACACTAATCACATTTTGCTCTCAATCAGTGCGTCCTCGCCAACCTTCCTCCAGGGTATGGTGCTACTGTACTAAAGCAGTGACTGTTTGGGTAGGATGAGCGCAGTGGACTTATTCCCACATTATGTGGGGGGGGGGGATCTGCTAGGTAATACCTACCCAAACAGTTGGCACCCACTGGTCCTTCCCACTCTGGCACAGACTTCCAAAAAAGGATGAGCATGGCAGTGGCGCCATACTGCATTGTAGCACTAAAGGATGCACTACTGTTGATCAAGTTTTTAGCGAATGGCAAAAAGTGCCGGGTATGAAAGGAAATTTGCTAAAGAAACAACTGTTTGGGTAGATATTCCTATGTTCAAGAACAGTCAGTTATTACTCTTGCTGCACGATTTATATATAGTACAACATAAACAAGCCGTCTTCCTTACACAATTTGCGAAATGAGGTGCTCAGATTTGGCTGAATAAAAGTCCAAGAAAAAGTAGGAAAGTTCCTGCGATACAAGCAAATAAAACAAAAATGTCGGAGAGGCCAATTAGCTTGAATTTGTTTGTTGGTGTGACTTTCAAAGGCCAAGGGTCACTTCACCTATATATTTTGTTCTTTGGAATGTGTTCTGAAATACCTGCCCTCTGGATAAATGAATAGCTTGTGGAATATCCTGTCAACCCAATCTTAATAAGGGTGTGCTTTTATGAATAGATCTGACCTTTCAGGCCCCAAATGGGGTCTTTTTGTTGAAAAAGAAAATCCTGGACTGTATTTAGAACAGCTTTTAAAAAGAACTCTTGACTCTGCACAGAGGCAGCAATACAAATTGTGTGGACTATTTTTAGGCATATGTAGGAGGTGATTTCACGGATGTGTATAATAAAATCTGGACTCGCAATGCCCTTAATCAGCTCAGAGAGATCATTGAATCCACTCGTGACCATTTGACCGAGCCGAATACAAAGCTTTCCTGGCAATGCCCGCTTTTGTTCTTCCTGACGTCAATAGAAGGGAGCCAACCCATGCATTTGTATTCCGCTCGGTAAAATGGCCACTGGTTGGCGTCTTCTTCATACAAAGGCGTTGCAAGTCCAGGTTTTTATATACGTCCGTAGGTGATTTATATATTCAAGCAAATCTTCCATTTTATACTCATTTGATATGGTAACACCAGCAGTCAGATCTAAATGATACTTGCAGACTCTGTAAACCCAAAAATGTATCAAACGTCTTTGCTTGAAAAAACAAAAAATAAAAGCGGAACGTAGCAAAACTTAGCTTAGCAAAAAACAGCAGCACTAATAACTGAAGAAGAAATTCTCAGAAATAATGATGTCTGAAATATATGACGCATTGTAAGAATTAAAAACATCCTATCCAAAGCAAAGACAATTGAAGTTCACATTACAGGCATAGTTCCTTTTCTTTAATAGTCCACCAAATCACAAGCAGTGTAGAAGGAATAAACCACTTTGCAGCAGAGGACATGTTATCACGGATTTGGCCATCCATATACACAGGTAAAGTTGATGCTTAAACTACCATGCACATCCCAAATCGCTTTTGGCAGGAAACTGTATATATGTTTGTTTCATGCACACACAAAGTCTGGACAGCATGTTAGACTTGACCTTGACAGTGTCCCGGGGTTATTAGAATTATTGTCATTGGTTTATCTGAAAAGAATTAAGTTTCATGATTAGTAGGCCCAGTTGTACATGGTAAACAAGTACAAACTTTGCAACTTTGAACACAACTTTGAAACAAATGAAAGCATTCATCTGAAAAGGAATTTAAGATACTCAACATGGCACTTGATTAAAAATAGAGAATTATGACACCAAATCAAATTTTGATTCCTAAAATAAATGTTGAAATCTATAATCAGGAAGATAAACGTGTGATAAAACTAAAAAAATAAAAATAACATAAATCAAATAGACCAGTGAGAATGGCACCCTGTTCATCATGCACACGCTCTTAGCCTTGTGCATACATTTTATGAATCACAGCACCCTATTGGTCAAAAAGGTATTTAATGCACAAGCACCTCCTTTACATGAACCTGATGTCACTGCAGTAAAAAGCCTCTGAGTCGTATTGCCAGATTAGCCTATTAAATAGGCTTCAGAAATACAAAGGAAAAAGAATTTTCATAATCACTTTTTTATTTACGCAAGCACTCTTGCGTGTCATTGGGGGGGCCTATTCCCAAATTGACCAGTCTTTATATACATCTTTATACAAACTTCTACACATTTTCCCTAGTGTTCACATGTATTCCCCGCAACCGTAATAACAAATGTAAAATTCAAGTGAAGGGCTTGGTGCATGTTGAATATAAAGGTGCATTCGCCATTTCTTGGCACTCGAATTTGTCGTATGATGCCTCTGTTAGATATGAACAGAGGCCAGTGCACTATGACTGTTGAGGTTTGATGCGAAGTTGATAGAGTTCCTGGTAATAGGGCAGAGCCTCTGCTATCATCTGTTTGAAATGGGGCGATGGCTGTCCCTCTGATGGACACACACCTGGGTCTGTCTCAAGTGGGTTGAATCCAGTACTCTCCAACAGTCTGTCAAACCATCCCACTCGTTCATGGTCCTCCCACTGTTTCTCATTCACCATCCAGTTTCCCGGTACCCCACTGACCTTGTCCCACTCTAGCAGCTTATCTGTGAATTGGAGACCAACTGCTGTACAGAGACATTGAAGCATTTCCGAAGGATTAGACTTCAGGTCATCGGCATCCAACACTAATGCTTTCTTCCCAAGAGTTTTGGTCACATGCTGATGCATTTCTGAAAGGTTTTTGAACTGGTTAAGCCCTAGATAGAACTCTTTCTTCTTCTTGTAGGCAACCTTGCTCATGCAGTCTTCCAGTGACTTTACAGATTTCTGTGGATTTCGGATCAAGAAGACGTGTTGGTAACCCTCTGGTATCATGTCCTGCTTCCCTATCATGACGTACGACAACTCTTTGCCGAGCACGAGGGATTTCCCAGCCCACGGCTGCTCATACAGCTCTTTTACAAACTTGAAAGACAGTCTGGGCTGGAGGAGCTCCGTCTCTGGGAAGCGGCGATCAGGACCAAAGTTGGCAGCAGCCCCAAAGAGTTCCAGCAGACACTGTGATGCAGGGTACTGCGACAGGGAACGTGCCAGAACTGTTGACAGTGAACGTGCTGTGCACCAAATAAGGATCCGAACTTGCTCTGTATGCTCACCGGCCATGGTTAGGTCTTGTCTATCCACTTTTTCTTTGAATGTGCCATGCATACCACAGACAGATTTAGAGTTGGAGCCAACACATGGCTAAGGCCAAAAAAATAACCACTACAACTGTCACTGATACACACAGTGGGCCTACACCATCAATTTATCTAGCGTACTAACCTGCAGTCATGTGCTGTGCATTATCAATAGATAGTACAGTATGCCAATGTGATTGTGATGATAGAAGCTATTTATGTGTGCACGTGAACTTTGACCATTATGCTGCACAATCGTAATACAGAGCTTCACACACTGCAATATTTGTGCTGTAATTGACATAATGAGCATTCTGTAGATGGCCAGGGGAGTCGTCCCTGATTTATTCAAAAGCCTTTTGATTAAAAACCAGGGCTTTTTCCTCTTCTTGTAGGCAATCATGCATGTCCAAAAAAAGCCCACTCCAGCTGCCTGCATTTAAAGTGAACAATTGCAGGCCCATTCAATTATCCAAAGGAAACATGCTTGGGAAAAAAATCTGCAAGAGGGTGTGCTTTTAGTGGAACTGTTTTCTTTATCACTTTAGATTAGCATGGTATTTGTCATATAGTTTGCTGCAAAGTGCAAAAAAAGGGCAATTTGCTGTCATGTGATGGAAATTATGTTTGGGAACATCATGCATGGAGAGGCTGGGCAACAGCTGAAAGTGATTGACACTGATACTCATTCAAATACTCAATCCACAGAAATTACTCATGATTACTCCATGTCAGAAGCACAGACATGCAGGGTGTCAGCCCTGGGAACTTGTTGCTTAGCTAAACAAAGCCCTGTCTCTGTAGACTTGGTATCCTTCTCTCCATACACAAAAACCATTTATCTTCAAGGAGATAGAAATGGGGGGGACAAGATGTAGATGGACTAATTCAGAAGATCCTGGATGTCTGTGCCAGTGTATGGTCGCAGGAGGAGGAAGGGGCAAATCTTTTTGGGGGTTGGGATATGCATCTGCAAGTGACAAATTCCTAGAGATTATTCCTGAAAGTATGCCATGCATTTTTTCCCCTGAATTGCGCATTTAATTCCCTTCTGCTTTGAAAAGCACAATACGAAATTGCATAGCTTGATCAAGTTTTAAACTTGCAAGTATGTGTATTCTCTAAATCAATTTTTCTTAATTTTTATTATTTTTTTAATAAATGACAAATGTTGTGCATTTATTTATTTTTTTTTGAGTGATTGAAGCCAACCAAAAATGGAGGTTACCCAGCAGTAAGTATTTTTTTACACATTAGTTAGCTTCTTTTTTTTTTTTTTTTTTTTTTATTTTGGTTATAATTCAGAAGTAAGAGAAGGTTCCAGTTTCCTGATGACTAATTACTTTGGGGCATTTTCTATCTACTCAAGGTTTTTGACTCGCAGGATTCAAAGTTAACCCAAGAAGTGACTCTGTTACAATTGTGCCCATAAGAACAGTCCCTGTTCATCAGATCAGTATCTTATACGTCACTTGTTCAAAAATCTTAAAGTGCCTTGGTCAATTTTCAAATGATGCAAATTGATGTGGCCCATTTTATGCAGGCTTTATCATGTACAAAAAGATGAAAAATCTCTTCAGAATCAAACTTTGTAGTATAAACGACTTCTCACCAAGTATAAATGCCAAAGTGGCCCTTAGATGAGTTGTTCCAGTGACCCCAATTGGCCCTAAGTTTTTGACTTATTTGGGGAATTTGCTCCTTTGGAAGTAAAAATGACTAAAGAAAACACTCAGTGTGTGTTGAGTAAACAGTCCATGATGACTTCATTAGTTTTGGACAATGAAAGAAAAAAGCATGATTGCTTCCATAAATTTTGGCTGATTGGTGGCTGTGACTGAACTGGGGATAAGAGATCATGACCCTTTTGGGGGGCTCTGTTTGTGTCGTGTTTACCTGCCAAGCTAATGCCTGCTGTGTGTCTACCAGCTGTCAAACCAGCAGCCAAATTTGAGCGAAATCTGTTCTGGCACCAAATGGCTTGGATTCCATTAAAAGAATTCCAACATTTTTCCCGCCTTTGAAGGCCCTTCTTTCACACTGGATTTAGATGTGGGAATATAAAGCAACAGATGCAGTTTGGGGTCTTGGCTGATGCTCAAAATCACTGTGAAGGGCCTGGATTTGATTTTCCAACAATATGGAAGGGAGACTTGCCTGGATGTGATTGTGGTAAGGATTATCTAATATCACATCCACACCACCAAAATCACATCTGAGCCAGAAATCACACCAGGAAAGTCCAAAATCACATTGTGAGTTAGACTTTAACAACAATTGGGATTTGATTTCTGACTTGGATGTGATTTTTTGATAATCCCTGCCAAAATCACATCCTAGTTTCAACATCACATCCACCCTTAACACCTTCCCATTTTAGTAGGGAAATCACATCCAGGCCATTCACGGGGAAATTTACTTGGACATAATGACATCCACCTTTATTATTCCTCCGAGGTGCTGTTCAGAGCATATTTGACATGACCCATGAATTCTCTTCGGACATGGCAATATATTCATATGCACATTTCCATATCCATATCCAGGGTGTATCATTCTGAGATTATTAGGAGCCCCCTCCCTGGAATGCTGTCACAGGTGCCTGTCTTTTGTTAGCCTTGGCCAAGTGGGACCATGCATGGTGTCTGTTAAGGTCATCTCTCCATCTTGTCTTTGGGCAGCCTGGTTTCCTGGTCCATTCCCTCGGGGTCCACTCTGTGCCCAGATGGTCCATCTGTTGTCATTTAATCTTGCAACATGTCCTGCCCATCTGCACTTGGCTTTGTTGATTTGGTCAGTGATGTCTCTGACCTCAGTTTGCTGGCAAATCCAAGTGTTTCACTTTTGGTCTTTAAGGGTGATACTGCACATTATGCACTCCATTTTGTGCCGTGCAATTGCAAGTTTCTCCATCATTGTGTTATTCAGTGCTCATGTTTCAGTGCCATATGTCATTACTCGCAGAATGTATTCACTGACTACCTCCCATTTGATATTCGTGTGGCTTTGCTGCTTCTCAGGATTTTTTTTACTTTGCCAAAGGCTGCCTCATCCAAGGCCAATTCTCTTGTTGATCTCTGGCATTAGTCTTCCCTAGGTACATGTAGCTGTCAACATTTTCTATAATTTTACCATCAGCAGTTACTGTTGACCAGTTTATGTGGTCATCGAACATCACTTGGGTTTTTCCGAGATTCGTGTTGAGACCCACTAGTTTACTGGCTTTTTGGATGTCATTTAGCATGCTCTCTAATTCCTCTGCAGCAGTGGTGTTTTTGCAACTAAGATGATATTGTCGGCATATATCAAGTGGGAGTTGTGTTCATCATCGACGTTTAGGTCATGTACATTTAGGTCATGCATATACTTACATGAAAGCTCAGACTGATGATGAGCTCTTGCCAAACGGTTTTGATTTTTTTTTCAATAAATTACACTTTAAACTTAACCAGGTGAGACAGATTAATTTCGATGTGGCTTCTGTGGAGTGACCCCACATTAAAAGGTTTTTTGATACAAATGTAACACTTTCATTATGTGAACAGTTTCATGGGTCATATCGCAGTTTCATGATTCCCTTATATTTACAAAATGTCGCATCAGGGATTTTTCTGTCTCCCTGCAAGCTGTTTCTTTTTTGACATGTTGGGGTTTTGTGTGTGTGTGTGTTATTTTCCATCTGCCAAACCTTCTTCAAGTGTTTTATATTTAGTACTTTTAATCCATTTATTTTTGTTTGCAGTTTAAAATGAACAGAAGAAATATTTTCATTTTTTGTGTGAAAATGAACATTTATTTTTAAAAATCTCTTTTCATCCCAGTCATATCTTGCATGCTGATTTGCATGTTAAGCATGCTTTGGAACATAGTTATGGCAAGAACATGTAACATAGCTGTTAAGGACACATTTGTTAACTGGCTCCCCCGTAGTTTTTGTGTCTTGTGAAATGTAGCCGTTACATGTGATAGTCTCATCGGCAAAGAAGAGACAGGTTGGTGGGAAGTTTTTCATTTGGGCCTCGTTCATGCGCCCAATGCACACATGAAGACTGTGCCTTCAAACAGAAATTGGTTGTGTATGCACAGCCTGTCCTGTGCCAAGCATGTGTGAACCCTGAAGCACAAGTTCTCACCATAGGACTGTTCGGTGCTGTGTAAAAACACGTCCTCTCTTGTTCCTGCTCAGTGCGGATAGAGTTGTAATAACCAGGGGCACAATGATGCAAGCCTAGGCCCCCACTCAGAAAAGCTGTCTGGGTACGCTGACCAGGCTTTCCTGAGAAATTGGTTCACACAAGTACCCTGTGGCACACAAGATTATTGTAATGTCTCTCAATAGAAAATATAAGTTTGTCAGTTCAGAATGGTAGCATGTCAAGAAAGAGCATAGTCCTAATACAACAAAATGCACTGCTGGTAAGTCCAACTTTAGTGTGATTGATGCTTGCTGCTTTTGAGAAGGTGTGAAATTAGTGTATGGACGAATAAAAACTCAGGGCCAGGAAGAGAAGTCCCTCAAGACATCCCTTTAACTTCCGTGAAGTACTGTGCAGAAGTTCACATCCTGTTTAGATTAAGACAAGTGACGGTTTGTTGAGATTTTGTAAGGATTTTTTGTCTTCTCCCCTTTGGGGGAGGTGTGTCCGTAGAAAGCGTGCATGTGGTCAGTGACTAATTTGCAAGAAGACTTATCTCCGCAGAGCAGACACGATCACTGGACCGAATGAAAAGCTCTTCTTTTCCCCCTTTTTTTCACTCCTAAAGTTGCCTGTGCCTGTCCTGCATTTCCCACATTTCCGCCTAGGGTTTTGTGACCCAACCACAGAGGAGGAAACATTTAATAAACTCCATCGGTATTTCACCCCACATTGGTGAAAGCCTCTCATCCCTACTCAGTTAGTCCGTGTTTGTGTCACTGCATATCTTGGGGGAGGAAATGCATTAATACCTGTGGAATGTTTGCCTGCGAGCTGTAAAGGGGGAAGTGCACAGTTGAGCTTAGATCCACCAAACCATCAGAAGTGACCTCTGATGATGTGTCAAATATATAAGGCGGTCAGACATCCTGGTTTTCAGCCGGGGTGGAAGTGCTGCTTTTTACCGCAGCTGGTTTTCCTTTACAGGGTTTTCTCACAAAGAGCCATGCTATTTCCAACATCACTCCGGAAAACATTTCTTTCTGGGGCAAAAAGTTTTGCCAAGACAATTTGATTTAATGGCGCATGGCTGCAGGAAGTGTTGATTTTTACGGAAGCCCACTAGTTCCAGGTGTCTTTAATCTCATTCACTGTCTACCATTTTTCTTTTGCACCAACGATCAGATTACCTTTTACATTGTTGTATTTTTTTTTAACTGGTGTGTCTTTGTGTGTGGTGCACATCTTTGTGACTTGTACCAATTCACTGTTACTCTGGTCAAAGGTATCAAACAATAGTGTACAATGATCGATGGCTGGTTGCTTGTTAATGACTGGCTAGTGATCATCAAATGTTATGTTTGAAAACCTTGATAAAGGTTAGAGGACCGATTAAATAGGAAGGTGACTAGCGGCCATGTACAAGCGGCATAAGCCCACAACTTTAATAACTTAAGCTGCAAATGTGACATACATGCACTTCACTTGCAGCTGCTACTTCTTTCACAGCTGTCGCAAACTAAACTCACAACTGCATCTTAATATTTTCTATGACTGCGACATGTATGTTGAGGTGGCAATATAACTTGCTTATTGGCCTTTGTACATTTTACGTTTGTGATTCAATTATTATGTGACTGTGACACAAATCCAGATCAACTGAAGTTTCAGCTAATTGTGACCCTGACAAACTGTATATGTGCATGGCTGCAGTTCAGTACATGCACATGTATGTTGTGGCAGTGATTTATGTCATAGCTAAAAGTCGTTAGTGCATTATATAGAGGCTTTGCATGGTAGCCATCTTGCAGGGCAGTTCTTTTGTTCTGTAGGGAATCCTCCATTGTGCATACCTGTGGAACAAAAGTACCGACCTGCAAGATGGCAGCCATGCAAACCCTCTATGTCTGGTTTCATTGAGTTAATACCGGTTCTCCAGATCTGATCATCAAGTTATGTGGTTAGTGTTGAATGAAGTCCTTGTAAGTATGGCTTTGCTTCTTTATGAATGATAAATTTTATGGTTTAAATACTGGTTTTGGGTTCACTTGGTGCTCAAGAAAAGAAATAAACTGGACTAATTGAGTTTCTAATCAGCTGCATGGCAAGTAAAGCTTATTTGCATGTTTAAGTTTTTGCGAATGCCACATTCTGGGTCTTGTTGGTTGCACCAATGTTGGTATTTTCCTGGAAGCCTGCCAGACATTGTCCGTATGTTACAAGCCATTGATGATGTTTCCTGTCTCTCATCATGGAATATTATTGCAGCTGCATCTGAAACTTCTGGCAATACAACTTTTCTTTTATTTGGATAGACATGTTGAAGATGCCAGGCAGTGTGTTAAAGGTATAAAAAGGTTGTAACAGTTTTTGGCAAGGCAAGTGTTCTTAAGCTAGAGGTGTAGTCAAGTGTCCAAATGATATAAAGTGGTATCATATGCAAATAATAAACTTTAATGATAAAAACAGTAATTAGACATTTCATCAGTGATGGATAGAATGGAACATGAAAAGCATTATATTGTTCACAGATCTGAATAAAGCCCAACTAAATCATGAATAAATTCCTGCCTGAATAGATCTCTGTATCACCTACAAGTTTATGAATTCAGTTTGACTGCAAGAATGGAACGTCTATTCTTTGATGGAATGGAACTTCTTTTTTTGCAGAGTACCAACCTTGCATACATGTACCTAGAGTGGACCCATGAACAGAAGAGGTCCACATTATGCAGGTTGTGTAAAACTTACCTGGACTAAGTTAGGTCCACACAAGGTTACTCCTTATCTGTACAACACTTTTAGTGGCGTTTGGGGGTTAGGGTTATTCAAAGCAAAAGGAAGAAGAGCAGTCATCAGGAAAATCAACAAAGCCCCTGCTTAAGATATTGTTCACAGTGCCAAAAAGAAGAGCATTTTTACATGAAATCTACATCTACATGAAAAGAGAGGAATGCCCACCATAGGTATGTAACATAACCGTGTGTTCAGCTGCGTATGTTTAGACAAATAATTCAATGACGTGATGAAATATTCACCATTTAAATTACATGGATTTATTCAGGCCTTCTACAGTAGGAATCAAGCCAAAGCACTTAGGCTGTGTTGACTGAGTACTTTGGACAAGTAGAAGTCTGAACATCTCGAATACATTTCTTTATTCAGACATACAAGAAACATACATCTTACAAGTATTCTCAAGCCAAAGTGGTGCTCAGACATGTTAGCATAATTTTCCCCTGATGCTGGAATATTCAAGCCACAGTTGTTTGTCTTTCAGGCTCAATTCTCACAATGCTGCTCGATATACAGTACATATATTTTGTGTACTAGTATACCACAGCACTGATTCTTGTATCAGAGATTTTATTTGGACACTCAAAATGTAGGTTTGTTATGTCATAGTGTCATTTGGTTGTTGGTGAAATGCATTGTAACAATTCCTGAGCACTGTTTTATTTGTTGGCTTATTGGATTCTTGTTTTGTTAAGCCAACTTACCACAATTTTTAATGGGCTTTTACTTGAAATCTGGACTGTCTGTGTTTGAAACCTGTACCAATCCCAATAACTGAAGTTCTCAGACCATAGTTTAATAAACATATATTTAAAGTATGCTGGAGCACTAAATAAGATACAAATATAATGGCTTGGTGGACTACATGTCTTACATCTTTGCCAGTGCCTTTTCCTGTACTACTTTCTGTTTGTGTGTACTTTGTATGTTTTAACTCATTTGTCCTCAAACTTAAAGTGTCCTAATAAATTGCCTTTTTGTCCCACATGTCCCTGGTTGTGCAATATGCAACAGAAGGGTTTTTTTTACTGAATGTACTGAAAGTATTATTAGTTAAAATCATCGTTTTTATTGAAATGTGTAAATAAAGCAATGGTGTATCCAGTGGTAGAGACCCTCACCTCATCGACATGTTGCAATTTGAAACAAAATACCAGAGCAGTCACTTGGGGGGAGAGGTTGCTTTGCAAATAGACAAAAAATCTAGACAAGCTTGGGAAAAAATAACCATCCGCTTTAACTTAAATCCTGGATAAGCCACTTTGCAAGGGTCACCATTCTGATTTGTTTGTTTTCCAAGACACATTTGTGTCAAGTTTGTTCGTGCATTATATCTTGACATAATCTTGACGGAGCTAATCCCTGATCGACGTGTAAGCTTTTTTCCTTTGGAGTACCACAGACATGACAACGTAACCTGATACAGGGAAGTGTGGAATAACGGGTAGATATAGTCTTACCTGGCACGTGCTGGCTGGATGTGGCGTGCAAGCTCCAACAAAAACATCTGACGAGAAGGGAAAGCGGCAATTATGGGCTCCTGCAGTTTTCATTCAACACATTTCTCTGATTGAGTTCCTTTTCTTAAATCTGAACAAGCCCTGGGGTGCTATATGTATATATATTTTGGCCACACATGGATAAGAATGCCATGATGTGCATGATGAGTAGATGAGCCCAGGGCTGGATTAAGTGTGCTGTAGGCTGTGAGCATCGGTGTTCTGTAAGGCCCTCATCTTTGCTACAGGTACTGGCACCAATTTCCTAGAGCCAGTTGACTAGTGCTGGAACTTGATATTTCATGCTAATTAGGAAACTGTATCTAGCAAACCTTCACATGTCCAGTAATTGTACATACACATGCCCGTCAGTGTCATTTGGTTAAAAGACTCCATAGCACATTTCTACCACAGTTTGCAGGCTCCCAAATTGTTCAAAGGCCCCCCTAGATCGTTTGTAGGCTCTAGGCATAATGCCTACTGTGCTTATTGGTTGTCAGCTCTTATCCATTACTACTCCCTGTCCAACCCCCCCTACCTCCCCACTCTGAGTACGTGGATAACTTTTGTTTATCAAAATGTGGCAAATAAGTTCATTGTGCCTTGAATCTTTATGTTATCTGCAATGTTGTTACAGATTACACAGAGCATTTTGTAATAACTCATAGCCCATTTGTATGCCTGATCAGTGAAAAACCTCAAGAGACTCTGCATCAAGAATAGGATTAACAAATGTAACATTTCATGAGAATAGTATATATGTGTGTGGATCCAAACGCGTGCACCAAATGTCAATCCAGTCCCATCGAGGCTAAAAACAAAGTAATGTTTGAGCTAGTAATATAAAAAAGATATTTTGCAGCTCCTCTACCAGGATTTACACCATTGTCAGTTTGAAACTTTATCAAATTCAGAGTTATCCTTTCACCTGTTACTAAAGTCTGAAACAGATTGAAACTGTCGGTGAATCCTGTGCTAAAGGAAGTTTGTCTCCATTGAGAGAGGCCCTCTTTCTATCTTGCTCAAGAGGCAATTTAGAGCAGCCCTTTCTCTATTCCCTGTCCATGGACTGCAAACATGGACTTGTTTTTAGCCAGGATTCCAGGACTGTTTTTGAAGTCCATAAGGTGGAATGACCAACATTAAAGAACGTAATAAATGTCCAGTAGGGCCTATATTTGGGGGCATCTCTTTACTTTAACTTTAAGTAGTCAAGCAAAAAAAGGTGCAACTCAGAGTACTTCAAAAACACATTCGGATCTGAAAGCCTGCCTACCTGGGCATTTTAACGATACCCTAAATGCTTGTATGTTGTAATGATGAAATTACTACAAGTTCTCATTACTGATTGAGTTTAAATATCATTTAAATCTTGTGTAACAGACCTGTTCACTATGGCATGCCAATTTCCCCAAGATTTTGGGAGCCCCTCATCTCCATCAATGGACGTTAATTTGCTGAAGATCAGCACATTCGTTCTGCTGTCAAAAGTGCTTATTTCATGCAGAAACACCTATTTATTAAAATCAGATTTTTCACAAAACTTGTTGGCCGACAATGAAGTTGCCCCCGTTTGTTTACCTTAAATGGTTTATTTATACAAATATGGCCATATAAAGCCAACTCGCAGAAGCTAATGCACAGATTATGGTCTGTTCTGTTTCTAAATTGTTTACAAACTCAGCAAAAAGTATTTCTTAAAGTCTCAGAGATAAAGTGGATGTGACGATGTTAGTGTACGACAACAGTGTGTTTACCCAGATGACGTGGAAAAGCATTAGAGGAGAGAACACAGATTGGATTTCCGTTTTGGAGGCAGCACATTTTGTGACCCAATTTCCTTGATAATTTGCTAACATGTGAAATGTATGCAATGTATGTAATCATGTTGTGGTAGAATCTTTGTCAAGAACTCTACAAGGTAGTTCTGTCTTTTTCTGTCTGTGAAGGAGGAAATTTGAAGTCTAGGGAGGTAAGCCTTAAACATGCAAGCTCATGATTGACTAATGCCTTGTTTGCGTGCAAACACGAACAATCTATGACAGGTTAAATATCAAACTTAACCAGTCATTATATGCCTGAGAATTGTGGCTACCATATCACTTGATGTTGCGTGATTTTGTACATTCGTCGTGTTTGGGTTTTTTTGCCACTACTCCTGTCAAATACATTCTCAAGCTGACTTGACACTCCAACCCTGTCATGAATGTAACTGCTTCCATTATGCATTGTAATGTGTATTTTGCCACCCTCTCCAATGTTAAGGAGTAAAAAAAATACTAGCGTACCAATTTTTGGTGATGTTTGTACATAACTGCAGTTGTACATTATTGAGAATGTTCTTCGGGAACTCTCTGAATAGGTTTTGGAGACAGCCCTTGAAGTTGACAATTAGTTTAATGAAGGAGTCTTTGCCACTGAGGTAACTTTGGTCGACTTGTCAACGAATGGTCCTTCATTTATTTTGCTCTTGGTTGTATGTGTTGTTGGGCTCGGAGTGTCATGTGAAAAACCTCACCATGACCAGCACTTGAAGCCATTCTTGTCTCAACAGCAGACATGAATGTAGACAGGGAGTCCTCTGTAATCACAGCCAAATCCCTGCTGAATTGATGAAGTGTTTTCTAGCCAAATGTGCTGCTGGTTTTGATCTGTATTTCAGTCTCCCTTGTGGTCATGTTTCCTGATCGAAACCATCAAAAAAGCCAGAAAAGTGCCTTGTGTCTCCCTGGCTGTATATGAAATGCAGTGTTTTCTGACAATTTTTTTTCTATTTTTGTTTTGTTTTGTTTTTGTTTTTTGTTGATAGCACATTTTGGGTTAATTAGTGCTCAAGGGAGTTTTTTTCCTTTAAAGTTTTTTCTCTTAAAGTTTGGCAAATAAAATGACCTTAACCAACCTTGGAGTCTTTGTTTTATTTGTTGTCTGTGTTTGCCCAAAATGTCTCATTGTGCTTGCTTTAATCACCAAAATCACTTTTTGTGTGTGTTACTTAACCTCCTGTATTCATGTCAACATGTCTGTAACAGGTGGAATTTGTGGCTGAGAATAGTTGAAAATTGGTCAAGCTATTGATTTCAAGTTTTGTTGAGCATCGTTGACTGAATGGATTTAGTTTGAACCATATTTGTAAATGCTAGCTTATTGCTATTTCTTCACATTTTGATATTTAATCACTGTTTAGAGGAAGCAAACAGCACAAAAGTTCATTTTAGTCTAGATGGGTGGTTTGCAATAAAGGCTTATAAATCACCAAATATAGTGAACACCATCTCTTTTCTTTGTTGGTTTGTTGTTTGTTCGTTTGCCTATAATAGTTCGAATTTGTGGCTGACAAACAAGATTCTTGGGTTATATTACCCATTTTACAAAGTCTTAAACTTCAAAGAGAAAGCGCAACCTTCTTCATATATTTTTAATGGAATAATGCCCCCTTTGTGTCCAAAGAATGTCCCCAAAATAAGTTATTTTAATGTCAAGCATAGCATGGGGGAAATACTTATGTGTATTGTCAAAATTCCTGAAGATGTGATGGTGTTTTCAGTTATAAGAATTACTGGAACTTATGTATGACCTTATTTTTAGGATGTATTGTCATAAATCTTTGGACTTCATCAGGCAGCTGAACTGCTTGACAGGCCACATGTCTTCAAGCATCACAGCATAGGAGAGTTCACTAGGGCAATGCACAGTGGCAAAATATTTTCATCCATCTTACTAGTTATGGTGTGAAAATAAGGTATCTGGTTCAAGAGGTCACCCTGATACATTTCTCATCTCTTTGCTAAGCCATTCATTATGGAGCATCATTGATAAATTGATTAAATTTGTTAACTTTAAAGTTTGCAGACCTCAGTGGGTTATAGGAAGTACAGTGTTTGGTCCCTCACACCATGGAGCTGTGCTCATGCTGTCCTATAACCCAATCCACTCATTCTGTACCAACACTATGAGTCAAAGTGCTGTAAGGTCAGGACAGAGATGCTGACAGCCCCACTTCTAGATCATTATGCACTGCCTGTGGGTTTCCATCTATCCACTTTAATTAACAATAATGGGAACTTACATGAGTTACCGTAAGCCTTCCAAAGTAGTTATTTTTCTTTTCATTTAATTACACTGTCAGCAGCCTCAACCATAAGACATAGTTGTTTTGGAGGTGAGATTAAAAGATGGCTCACCGTGTATCAGAGCTTCTGACATCATTGCAAGCTTCAAAGAGCTAAACTTCTCTGTTGGAACACATCTTGGTGTTTGAAGCAATACAGTGTAAAATTCATGGTGGTTAAAAACATTTGCAGAATTCACCATTTAAAAATTGTAAATGGAGTATAGTTCAAATTCATAACAGAAATTTGGCACTTAAAGAGACCGTTTTTACTCTGAAGGAAGAAGCAGCTGTGTTTCCCTCTTTTCTCCTGGAGAGACCTGAAGAGTATTCATATGAACAGGTTATTACAGTGCCCCAGAGCCTGATCCTTGTAGATTCATTTAAATGTGCAAAGATAAAATAAATTCTCAGATCAATAACACATGACCTTCTACCACACTTGTAGACAAGTGGTTTAAAATGAGTCAAGAGTTCTTCCTTGGGGTTAGGCGGATGTAGCATACGTGTGCCACTTTGCAACATTTGCTTTGCCTGCCACTGTCATGGCCGGTCAGATTAATTAATTTAATGATTTGCCAAGATGTGATGACATTTGAACAACTGGAGAAGACACACAGGATTCCCTGCACTAATCTAATGGAACACATTGTAATCTTTGAGCTTACCACGTCAGGATGATGTGTAATAACTTGTATTAATCTCTTAATCCGTGGGCCTACGAGTAGTAACTTGTATTAATCTCTTAATCCAGTGGGCCTACGAGTAACAAAATCTGCTTGCTGATAGCATGGATTTCTGTGGGTAGAATTGGCGGGTATCCTGTTTATTCCCCTATTTCATGTAGAAAGAGATCACAGATGATGGAGAATGAAAGCTAATTGGTTTATTGGTTAATTGTTTTGAAAATGAGATCCTCAAGATCTGGACCAGGTTTACATTAAATGAGCCATTATAAACCTTGTAATTGCATGTCCATCTCTCAATTAGCATGTCTTGCTTTGACAAGGATTCACTTATCACTTGGTTCAAATTTTACAACTGGTTTGTTCGTTTCTGTCTGTGTAAAATTTTACTGGATTGAATATTGCTTTTTTATGACTGCACAGAGAGATATTTTGTCTCTACTGTGGTTGGCTATATACTAGAATTGTCAGTGGGTGTTTCTTTTTGATTGGAAAAAGACAGGAATGTGTAAATAACAACATGCATGTTCCAGTTAGACTAATTTTGCGCATATTTAAAGTCAGCTGTTAAATGTGTCATCAATTGTCAAATGCTCTTCAATCACAGTTCACATGGCCATGTATCATTCACCCAAAGCACTGTGCTTCCGAATGTGTGTATGCAGGCGGTAAAAAAACCCCAATGGTTCCTCTTGAAATGGCTATTCAGTCATCTTACTGTTGGCATTTAACTGACTACACACTACAAGTAATTCTGTGGCACAATGTGATGGTTTTTCTGTTGTAATAATATGACCGGTTTTGTGCTGGTGGGAGGTATGAAGTCAGTAGGCCTTTTGTCCCTCTGGATGTCTATTTTTGGCAAATCACAAGGTCCATGACTGGTGCGAGAACACTTATTCCTAAGACTGCTGGAAACTATGGATTTTAGAAGGCCTCCTTTATTATTGGAATCACCATGCTGTCCATTCCTCAGAAAATATCACAAGACCATCAAAACAATTGGTCTTCCAGCTAATCAAGTGTTCACAATCCCACCTATATACTTGTTCAGTAGTTGTTCAGACAAACACTTTATATATGCTTTGAAATTGTAGCGTCATATGGAACCTTAAAGAGCCACGTTTTTCACCTATTTTTCATTATGTGCCTGTTTCTGGTTAATAACATTATGTTTGACTTGTGTTCAGCAAGTTGCATTCAAAGTCTTTTGAAGTTGGTGCCAATGTACATTGTGTTTCATTTAATACTGAAATCAAATGCATTTGGCATCCGAGGTTTCTGCCTTGACATGGTTATATTTACTGGATTTGGGGGTTTTGTTTTATTGTTTTACCCGCATATAATATTTTTTTCCAAACCCATTTGACCTCAATGAATGTTTTATTTTTACTACTAAGAACCAGGCATTGACCTGCATGAAAACAGCTCTCTAAAGGCTTTGCTTTCAAAAATTACTTAAAGAGAAATGAAATAAACACAGAGAATCTCATGTAGCCTGTTTGAAATACCGAATTTCATGATGGGTTTTGCACTACCCTAAATCCCTTTTACCATTAATGTGGGTACATAGCTAGACTTGAACACTGCCATCTGTTGTTGGAATTCATTCATAGTCCCTGATAATTACTTTTCCTTTTCTTAAGACTTGTTGCTGGCTAATATGCATGGATGAAAATATCACTAATTGGCTTGAAAAAAATCAGAATTTACCCCCTCCAGTTCAGTTTGAGTTGGTAAGTGCTTTGCTCGCTCACACCCTTCCCCTGGAATTTCCCCTGGGGAAAAGGGGGTTCCCCCCTCCCCCAAAGAATCCTGGCATCACCCATATTAATAAATCAGTAAAAAGTTATTAAATGTCTGAGGAGTTACACTTCAGATGGCTTGAGGGTTGAATGGAGCATGGTGTTTAATTGAACCCAATCAGAAACATTGATCAAGAGAAAGCGATGCAATTTGGCCTCGCGCGGTTGTGGTGTCAGTGGCTGAATACAGTTAAAAGACAGAATTTGGTTCAGGTGTGTTTGAATCCCTACCTCTCTAGCATTATCTGTGCATGTTGTGGGTCAAAATGGCACAGAGTAATGGTCATTTTTCTCTTTATGAATGTAAAATGAAGTTGCCATCATAATGTCAACTTATGCAATCAATCAACAGATGGTTTGCACCACTCTGTTCAAGCTTTTGGAAATATTTTGGAGCTGGAGCTATTGCTGCCCCCTTGAAATCCATCCAAGCTTTGTATTATTATTTCCTGTGCTGTTCATCATGGGCGTCACCAGGACTCTGTCCAAGGAAAGCAAACCACTTTTTTTCAGGGGAGACAATTTCATGATAGGGGGTACTCATCAGCAAAGAACAGATTAACAACCATTGGAAGGGGTTAATTTTGAGGTCTTTTTAAGCATGTAGGTGATTTTCATCCCCTTTCATCTCTTTTTTGACAAAATGTCTTTTGCTTACCCCTTTTTTCCCTCTTTTATTTTGTTATTTTTCTAGAGGGGCAAGTGACCCCTTCTTGCCCACCCCGTCGCGACGCCCATGCTGCGCACCTTTTTTGTTTGGTTGGATTTTTTTTGCCTTGTCACATCCTGTTGCATGTCCAGTGCCCCATATGAAATAGTTGAATTATTTGAAAATTTTAAGGAAAACCAAGATTACCTCACACTAATTGAATCATGCAGTGGTCACTTTGATAAGTTAATGATTACCTGTTTGGCAGCAGCCTGGGTCACGCAACCTTATCAATATGGCCACTGACCAAATCCCCAAAGCATTTTTTTGTCCAGCTAGCAATTTAATTTTTATAATGTGTGGGTTCACCATAATGTGGTCAGCCAACTTGACCTTCTGAAAGTTGAGTGGCGAGGGTTAGATATGAATTAGCTAACTGTATAGATAAAAGTGAGATTAGTGCTTAGTTTTTCTTTCTCTGTGTGAAAGGAACCTGGTTTATTAATTACAAACCTGGATGAACAAAGTCTTTTTCTGTCAATTGCTTTCTTGAGTGAAAAGTGTGTGTAGCTTACATAAATCCATTGAGTGTCCACTTCCAGCGAAAGCTGCACTCCTGGGAAAGAGTGCGTTTTCTTCCTGCCTTTGTTCCTTTTTCTCCCAATTTTTCAATTACAAGCCTCTAGCAATAAGTGACTTTGAATTTTGCAATGGTTTGCATCATTACTGGTGTGGCCAGTGCGACAGCTTATGACATTCCCGAACTTACAGTGAAATTGCACATACTTTGAGCAAGATGGAAATGATACTCCCCAATGGTTGAACGAAGGGAGTGTCCCCATACGGTGGTCTAACACCCCATCAAGGAAGGCAACGCGTATCCATTTTGTTGCTATGAAACTGCGTAAATATTAGTGCCTATTTGTGGGGCCTGGCTTTGCTCTACTTCCAAGAAACTGGAGTACTCGCAAATTAAAATCATGATGAAACAATGCTGGATGATGGTCCTTGCCATGTGCTTGCCCCTTCAGCGTTTCCTACCCCTTAGTATTCTTGACATGTCTGCTACTAAGCCCAAGTGACAACCCCCTGAATGAAACAATGTCTCATGCAGAGATTAAGAGAACAGCATCGGAAGTTCAGTTTGGGGACTAGGGTGCCAAAAAGATCTGAGCTGCATCTGCTGTTAGTAGGAGTTCAGTGTACTTTTGGCATGGATTCTTCACACCTCACACTATGCAGGCAACATGCTGGGCAGTTCAGTAGATCATGATGTATGTCATTCTGAACACTGCACTAGCCGGGGTTATTTCAGGTCACCCACTGTTTTTAGGGAGGGTAACTTAAGACTGAAGGTGGTAATTTATGTCAGGGAGCATTTCAAATGGAGTCAAGTCAGGCAAGTCCAGACTGCCCAGGCAAGAATGCAGACTGAAAGATCTTGGATTCCTGATGTTCACCAGATGTAAATTTATGGACTGGATCCAGCGGAGCAGAATGTTGGATTTGGAATCACAGCGTGAACGCATCTGAACTTAGTAAATGATGCTTTGCGTTGGAAAGGCATCTCTCTGTCTCTTGAGCTATCATTTCATGTGTGGTGCCATGGCCTGGAACATCTGGCTCAGGATCTGTGGGTAATTCTGCAGAGTTGTGGGTTTGGAGTGGGTGGCCTGCAGGGATCACGGTGTACACTACACTCCTTTGTCAAGACACTCTGTCTGGTCCTTAATTGCTTCTTTGCACCCAGGATGCATGCCTGAGAAGGCAGAGAAGCTTGTGCCTAATATCATCATCAGGGTGTATTCACCATTGAGCTGAGATGGTCTTAGTGATGGGGGTCCTATGTGCAAGGATAATAGTTGTGTTGGTACCCTGGGCACATTTTTGTTACGATAAAGAATGTTTTACCTTAAGATCCAGTTTTAATAGTTTATAGAGGCCTACAGAAGCAGTGAATAACTATAAGATCCGTAACTCAGGGATAGATCAGAGTGTGAAAATTTTTCTTGCTACATGTGAGGCCAAAAATGCCCCCCTCCCCATTTTTGCTTTGGAGTCCTGTTTCAACCTCTTAAAGAGGTAAAGTTGTACCCATGATAACCTCTCCAACATACCAGAACCAATGTCAATCTTACAGCCATCTGTAAAAAGAAGACTAGAACAAAACTAAATTCAGGTTTGTTTTTTATTGTTTTTTTTTAACATGGACCACTAAACATCATTCAGGTTCCCCAGACTTCAGTTTTGCTATAAGTAAACTCTTTTTGTTTTGCCTCAATGTTAGTATTACAGTCATTTGCAAAAGTTTAGAACCCCCATAGAAAATGCATTAACCCGAAGGAAAACCAAACTTAAACCAATCAATCGTGGCAATTTATGTTTATTTTCAATGTGTAACCTTGGTACCTTGGTGGAACATTTTTGACTACATTTCCATGATTTGACATGTTAACAGTCTAATATTTAGTGTGCCCTCCCTTATATCCGATTGCTTAGACTGGCTTTTTTTACCCATGCTGCCTTGCAGACAAAATGTCATACAAGACCTGCCTTTGCAAAAAAATTTCATTCAAATGGATATGTAGCACTACACTGATGTTATGCACCACTGTAAAATCATGTTAAGTAATCATTCAGTGAGACAGTGTAATGCAGGCCCAGTGACAGAAATACCAATAAAATTCAAGGTGGTCTTAAACTTTTGCAAATGACGGTATTTGCAGTAAGTGTGATTTGTTGGTTATGCTTTGCACCCCTGGAAACACTGCATTTTCTTTCAATTTAAATTCAACTTTGAGAAGTCGGCACAGTTTCCTGGCGGCTAAACCTTGTCACCTGTATGATTGGTCCTTTATGCCACCCACAGGCATATACCCTGCGTGCAAACAAGCATCTCCATCGGTGACAGAAATTTGGGTCATCATTTGTCACAATAGGTTCACTTTTTTAAAGACAACTATTTTAGTCAGTCCTGGCCTTGTTGTAGTTCAGGGTCTTCAGTTTTGGTTCTCTTATTTGTGTAACCTTCCTGGGGTGGGACCACCTGTCATCGCACTCCCGGTTCTCAGTTTGGCATTTATTGGTGAAATTCCAGTTTGTTCCATGGAGTGTTATGTTTAGGCAGGGCCTGTTTTCTTCAGGAAGTACACCCAGGCAGTCACTCTTCACAGCGTGACCATCCCTCGTGACTTCAGCATTCTTAGGCGGGAAGACTGTCCCGAGAAAAAGAGTCCTGAAGAGTTATTGTACCACCAATTATCTGCCAATTACCTGCCAATTTTCTGCCAAGGGCATGGGGAGAAAAATGTTTCATTTTTCATTATGTCTGTGAACTTGAAGTTGGAGGCTTGTATGCATTGGACTGCTGACCTTGTAGCTCGACCAGAGAATTAACTGTTGACCACTTACACATGCTGTGAATCCTTGCTGTTTGGTATGTATCCGTGTCTTAAAGAGCCATATCCTACAGATTAAAGGGCCCTTTCGGTTGACAGCTGCTGTGATAAATATCCATGGGCATGGATTGTTTAATCACGAATATAATGCACTTGTATTGTCAGTGCCCAAAAGGTTTGATTGTCCAATCACACAAAATTGCCTATATCTTGGGTTCATTTATTCAAAAATGAAATAATCACACATTGCAAATTCTTCAACTTTTAGATTAATCATCCTTCACAATGTCAAATGGTCAAATTGTCAAGGGGTAACTGTTTCATCAGATTTGTGTTTAAGTTGCATGAAAGCAGTCCAAGTGTTTGCATCTGAACTTTTCAGATCAACTTGATCAAATGCAACCGACATAATATCTCTGAACCAACTTGGACATCATGAGGGAGCCAGGTGCTTCTCCCCTTCCACCTGAAGAATTTGAATCAAGAAAAAGTGTAAGTACAATGGAAAGAATGGAAAAGAAAGAGAAAAGGGATGGAAATCGTCAATTTTCATGAAGAAGCCTCGAAAAAGATTCCCCTGTACTGTTTATTATTGTTGTTCCAACTACTAAGTGGTGTTTCCCTAGCCTCCTCCCCTCCCTGTGAGACATGGCCCCTTCCTGTGTGATGCCCAAGCTGGATACATAGCTGCTACCATTCAATAGATTCAGTATGTCACTCATCAGTTAAAAAAAAAAAATTCTCATATGTCGGGAATTTGTTAGTGACACACTGTTATTTCAAGTTCTTCGGGTATATATGCAGAAACATATTTCAGGTTATAGGGGCCTTAGGCCTGTTTGTTTCGAATGGATCTGGATCAGTGATCCCAACGCTGGTTTGCTCGTTCATTTGGCAGGTTATGGTGTCAGTGAACCAATTCCTGATCATTGATTACAGTCTGGATCCATGTGAAATGAACAGGAGTGAGGTCATATTAATAAGACCAACTGGAATCATAAATATGTACAACATTGAGAAGAGGGCATTGTGTGTAAAAAGTAAAATAGTTTAATACACCAAAGAATCAGCATGATGTACAAATTAGATATGATTTGAAATTGGATAGTTGAAATTATCATAGAGTGAATATATAAATGTATCAACCCCAAAAGCCATGTTATATTCATTTTATCACACCTTACACAAAAGGCTTCATTGAACACAGGAAAGAGTTGACATTGACGTGTATGTGCCAACTTTTTTTTTTCATGTACAGACAGGGCAGGTTGGCATGCATGCCCACCCCCCAAATTGACAGTTTCATTATTACTTCATAGAGCATTTCACCTCATGAGCTCGTTGACAAATCTATTACTCATCATGCGCACTTGCATGGACCCAAGCTTATGCACCAGGTACACTGCAAAAATAGTGATGACGTGATGGTGAATAGACCCGAGGTGAAGATTTGACTCTTGGTCATGTGTTGCCAAAACATTTTTAACAGCAGCTAAGATACTACACACATTTGATATTCCAACATCATTCTTTTGTGTTTGTTAAAAGCAGAGCAGGCAATCTCCAAGTTAGCAATCCTGCAACTTGTTGACCTTTGACATCTGTTTTGGGCCATTTTAAAGAAGTCTCTCGAACGTTGAATTAGCCCAGGTCTTCTAGCTAAACTGTTTGCCCTCTTTCAAATCAATCTTATCGAAAACACCCTTGAATTTAGGTGCAAGCGATTGAAAGAGCCTGGAGCTTGAACACTAACAGCCTCTGGCAACTATCATCAGGAGACCGGCCGTGAAGAATTGTGCAAGCTACAGTCTCTGACAATCAGCCACGCCCTGGCATCCTGAAGATATGATGTGATCGGGCTCTCCGTTCTGTTTCTCATTACCCACTGTTTTGAACAACCATGGTGTTCCAACACTGCAGAGTACATTTTTTCCCAAAGAAAAATAGATGTTATGCATATTACAGGAAAGTGGTCGATTCATGATGGGTCCAGTCATCATGATCCCCAGGGCATTTGGAGATTGACCTTCAGTAATTTTGAAGCAAATTCTGTTATATACCGGTATAAATGAATCTTGTCACATTATTGTACAGTGTCAAGGAGTGGTAAGATAGAGTCAGTGGCCAAGTGTTCTGGGAAGTACCCATCAGCACAGTGTTTCACATATGAGTGGGGACTGCCTTCATATAAGTGTTCAGCTATGCCTTATATAAATTGTGCATGTTTTGCTCTTTATCAGCAACTGATTTCAGGGACCAAACCTTCGTAGGTTTTAGCGAAACAAAATATACAAAGGATATCTTCTTTTTCTCTGCTGCACCTTTGCAACAACTTTATAGTAGTATTTGGCGAATTTGACCGGTTCCATGCAAATAAGTTACAAGTTGTCAGAGCCACATTTTAGGTACAAGCCTTGTAAAGAGTATTGTACTATGGATATCAGAAGGAACTCTCAACTTTTTCACCCACAACAATGCCCATTTTCACCAGGAAATACAACACACAGAGCTTGGCTTGCTCTGTCTATTGTAAACTGAAACAACATTTCTGAAATGAGTGGCCCTTATGATTCATTTTTACAGAACAAGTTCCACACAACAATCCAAGACTGATGCCAAGACACCTAGGGCTAGGTGGCCCCCTACAAAATCGTGCCATCTGTTGTACAAACTAACTGGTCGCCGATGCCTATTCGTCAAAATGACCTGCCACTGTGCTATAAAGTACCGAAGTGTGACGTCATTTAAAACCAGTAAATGCCATACAAATGAATGGAGTATGAGTACGTGTTGGCTCACGCACCCAAGTGTGTAAACGCCTTCAATCGTGGACTCCCTATTGTTCCTCTTTTAATCATACTTTAACTTTTTCCCGCCCGGGGACTCTTCGGCAACCGTGGACCCTAATTGTCCCTATTGTTATAGGTCCATGATTGAAGGCGTTTACACACTCACAGGTTCTCACGCTAATGCCTTTTGCACGCATAATTGCATGTGTCTGTGACATATTCACTTCGGTACTCTATTGCCATATCTGTACATTACATGTAATAACCACTCTCATCACTAGAGACCCCCTAGTGTCCTCTCACTTTGTACAGCTACCCCACAAGGCTAGGTGCGCATGCATTCAAATGTGAAAGTAAGTCATTCATGTAGGCCTTGTAACGAGCGTGATCCATCATACGTACAGTTAGTGTGTCAGCACAGTGGGAGATACATGTACAAGTTGCAGGATTTTTCATGTTCAGTGTTCTTATGTATAAATTGGATTTATGAATTTCAGAAATGGAAGCAAAAAATCATCGACCTTACATACCCCTACTTCTTGATCTTTGGGAATGTATCTCGAGTTTAAAGTACCGTCCATCAGTTGTCATTTGTTTATTATGTTCCTTTGAGGCAATGGGCTCAAAAATCTAAGGGAGAGTGCTTGGTTAAACTTAGCCGATGACTCTGTCAGCTCAGTGACTAATGTACGTATAATTCAAGAAAACAGTATTTTTTATGTTTTCAATTGCACCCAAAGTCATCAGCTGAAGGCAGTTATTATAGTGTCATGCACTGAGCAGGTGAATTATAGTAACCACGCCAGTTAGTTGTGTCAACACTTGTGGGTACTTTGCTAAATGACAAGCAAACTACTGATGACAGTTTCCAAAAATGCATCTTTAAACCCATTGTTTGAAGTGGCTTTCTTTCAGTGTCTTCTTCAAAATGACAGCCTGCCAGTAAATAATTTTACAGGAAGCTTAGTCCCATAATCATCTTTAAACCAAGTATGCTCTTCTACAATAATTCCATCCATTACTTCTTGGATAACTGCAAATGATGGACTGTCCCTTTAAAAACATCTTGATTGGCTCAATTCCTGGCTTAGCCTTGAGGGACTCCAACAAATTATCATTGTTGAATGACTGATTCAGTTATTAAGGGACTCTTATCGAGTTGGAGTCTGCTGCAATGTTCCCTGCCCTTTCCCTGTCTTCATCTGGTGTGCCAGAGGGTTAAGCAATCATTCTTTTCAACAAGCTTCGTATGTAGGTCTTGATGAGTAAAATCAAGTCAGAAGGATTTAACTACTCCCTTCATGGTCATACCCTAGCTTCTGTAAATCTGCAGTGCTGTTCCGTTGAAATTTCAAGTTATGAAGTCTCATGTGTTTTCAGTTAATTTTGTTCACATTTCCTGGATGTTTTATTGTCACAGGAAATATGGGCTCCTGAACAAGTTAGGTAATTCAAGGACTTTAGTATCTGTGACCTGGTGTGAACAGATGCCATTTTGGTTTGAACATTTGATCTGATTTTGAAATTTGAAGTTCTTGGCTTTCCAATTTGTAGGCAAAGAGAACTTGAAGTTGATGAAACTGAAATCTTTGCAGCATCTTCATATAGATATTGTGCACACTGAAAGAAAAATACTCCTGGGGGACTTGTCAGCAGGTCATATGGTAACATCATGAGTCAGTGTTTTTGGTGAAAGATTGGACCCTGAGTCTGTGCCATATGGTGCTTGCAGGGATGGAGTAGCAGTTTCATTTCTTAAAAATATAACTGATAAGTGCAATTAAAAGGTATCTTTGCTTGAGTGTTCGCCAAAGTTAAATCTCGAGTGATTATTGAAGACAGCGTTGTTGCAGTGTTTTCCATGTTATGAACCTCTTCATATAAAAAGTATGGCCACTCAGATACTTAAGAATTCATGGTTTTTTATACACGTATCTGTACTTAAAAACCAATGAACTCTACACTGGCTCTGTTAAGAACTACTGCGGCTGTAGACTATGTAGCCTTTTGCATATGTTGTCTTAATGAATAGGACTTTGTGTCAGCAATGGAACTTTTATTGCCTTATACATGCAACATTCTTAAGAATTGACCTTGCTCTTAAATTTGCATAAAGGTCAGTCTTGTCACATGCAGTGAGGGAAGGACAATGATGATAGAGGAATTTAATTTAGATGCTGAGTGTGAAACTGGATGACTAGAAGCTGTGACAAACAAAATATAGAAAAACTTGATAAAGAAAAACTTGCACAGTTTCGTCTTATTTAACAAAACCCAAATCCTGCACACATCATTTTCTCAAACCCAAACAGAGGTAAACCATATACCTTAGTTCCCATGGCATTAATGGGCACGACACTATAAATAGGACTTTAATTCAGGCAATCACAATGCCTCAAATGACCGTGAAAGAATGTAGGAAAGTACAAAAGTTAAACAATCTCAGTTCTCGCAGTTTTTTCTGGAATGGTTTGATAAAGTTTTGTTTCAACTAATCACAGTTCCAGGAGTTCCTTGTATTCCAGTGCACAAGAGGTCATTGCTAACCAATTTGCAATGTTTTTATTTGTAGTCACATACACAGTTTGCCTCTGCATTGTGCTTAGTTTCAAAGCGAGTATAACATCCACATAGAAAACTCAGAATGGCGATTTATATTGCTGATCAACTGATCTGCTGTTGATATTTTGATAGTATTCTCAATATCAAGATTTTTTGATGTTTTGATATTGAAAATATGACTCGGCAATGTTAATTTCAAGTTATATCAAATAATCGAGTAAATGTCAATAGCTTGTCAGTCCCTATAAAGATATTGGTTTCAACCTCGATCAAGAAGACACAGCATGTCAAATAATTTTTGTTTTTACTATGATGTTGGAGCAAATGCATTGTCACAATGATGGTCAAAACTAATGCATACCAGAATTTGTTTGCCTTTTACAAGGAATGGGAAAGTCACAAGTGGTAGACTTAATTATGTAAGGGCTTTTTTCCTGGTAAAGCTAGTCAGCGACTGGGCATTCCCTCCCGTTTTCATGCCCACTCAAAGCTCCTTCCAATGGTTGAGGCTTCTGTCATAATTCCTCTGAGCATGTCACTCTGTGTGTGTGCGCACGCCTTGCAGGATTGGTGGAAGGGGATATTAAGAAGCTGAATGTCAGATACAGATTGGCAACACACTAAAGGCAAGACAGTCGGACTCATGAATGTTCACCCAGCACCGGCTGTTGTGTATCAATTTAGTTAATACATGGTATTGTATGACAGGGGTAGCTATAATCTGGTCCTGTCTCCTGCAACTACAGCTTCAAATTTTGATCAAAAGAGGCAGCAGTGAAGAGCTGTAGCCGGTGTTTGATGGCATGCTATAGTCTCATACGGAGATGCTGCACCGCATGTTGCCAACATAAAGTGCAACACATACCATTGAACATGTTTTCCTGAAGATATACCTCACATATATATTTGCAATGGACATTAGCAATGACACACATGATAAAGCCAAAGCAGAAAGGTTTTTTAAAGTGATATTGAGCCATTTTATGCAACATCTTACTAGAAGTCAGTATCGATCCTTGAAATATCATAAACTGATTTTAATTGACACCATTAGTCCCTTAAAATTCTACAGTATTTGGATATTAACTGGACTTTTGGTTACGCAATAAATTGCTGTGACAGAATGAAATTACAGTGAACCAGATTTTCAAGTTCGTGAATCTGGCTTTAAAAAACCCTTTTAAGCTAATGACCATAAGGATGACCTTTAGTTTAACACTGGTTTCATAATTATGTGTTTCACATTCTTGTGAAAACCCTGGTTGCAAGAATATATTAATTTGTTTCACAGGAAGAGAGGGCCTAAATGAATTGAATGGCAAAATAATTCCCTTAGACGTCTCGTGTCCATCACAAAAGCTCACTGGCAGTATAAAGCAAAACTAAGTTGAGGAAGGAAGCATATGTGGACGGCAGAAGCCTTGCGTGTCAGTCCAAATCCAGTGAGCTTAGGTGCAGCCACAAGCCCACACAGTCAAGCAGGACATTCCACTGATGAGAGCTTACAAAAATGTGCTTGGGTTGAAATGGGATCTCAGTGAATGAAGCTGCACTTTGAAGTCCGAAATTCTTGGCTTTGCAATCTGAAGCTAATTAGCTTATACTAGGGTGGGTATTTCAACTGAATACCCAGAATTCAAAGTATTAATTGCTCAGCTAGGTTTTCATAATGTTAACACAGTTACATTAATTTGTGGTTGAGGTAACTTTTCCAATGGGACTCTGAAAGATTGTTGTGAATTTTTTTTTTCAATTTAGCATCTGTGTGCTAAATAGAAAGAACTGGCTCAAGTATTATTTCACATTGTATTTTGTGGAGACAAGTTACAATTTCCTTTCGCTATAGTATGTTATTTCGACATAATTGCCTTTATTCATGGCATTGTCAATTTTGGGGGATATAACAATTTTTGTCTAAACTTCTCAGGTTATTTTTTATGTTGGAAAGGCTTCTACCTTGTGGGCTCTACCAGGTTTAGTTATTAATAGCATGGATGCGCAGTCTTCAGCACCTGTTTTGGTCTGCCCTGGCACCAAATCACTCAAACCATCCATGTGCAGTTGTGCTCCCATGTTCTGAGTATATGCTGAGTCACTGCAGTGTACGTTTGGTTCAAAAAAAATTCTTGGACACAATTCGAACACAGAAAAAGAATCAATGTGAATCAAGAAAATGAAGTTGTGAAAGAAATTTGCTGTACCATAAACTGTGTTTATAATGTATGCTTACAATGCCATTAAATGAATCTGTGATATGAAGCAAATTTGCAATGTTTTGAAACAAATGTGTAGCGTCAACTTAGAACAGCATTTATCTTTGACACTCTTCAACATAAAAGTCACTGTAGTATGTCGGCCCACGTTTCTGTTAAAATTCTATCCATTGAGGCGTCAAAGAAATTGCACCACACAGCCGGAAGAAGTATTAACCCATATCAAAATGCTCTGTAAAGGTGGCTGGCTGAGCAGAGAATGATTTATCTTAAAGTGAGATGAGGCAGTCAGTTTCTTTTCAGGGGTCCTTCCTTCGCCCAGAAAGGGAAGAAGTCAAGGGTCCTTTGTACGCATACAAGGAGACACATGATGCATGAGTGGCACCACATTCATATACATGCCTCATGCATCTGAAGAGTTATGTGCATTTTAGCACCCTGTAGTTATATTGGTTTGGTGATTAAATTTAATCCACATGTATGAACCCCACGCGCAAGTATGTGCACCTCTGCTGTAGTCACATTTAATTCTGACTGTTGGAGTAGCATATGAAATTTGGAACAAATGGTATCAGCCCCCCACCCCATGATCTGTGGGCTCTTCCCAACGTGGATGCAAGGTATACAGTCATTAACTTTGAAAAGGCTATTCCGAAGACCCACATAACCTGGATGTGGGCTGTTACAGAATCCGAATATCAACTTTCTTTAGCCAAAGCCAACCACACCTGATTCCAATTGAGTGATTTCTTCCTGCTCCTTGTTGAGGATGGGGATTTGTTTACCATATAAGGATTAGCACTCTCCAAGGGTTGAGAGGAATTTCCTTTACAGGTCTGCAGACTGCCCTTTTCCTGTGGTGATTTCTTTCCTAAGCAGACAACCGTGAAGACTGATCGCTGGTTCCGTTCTGACCTTATTCCCGGTTTTGAAATTAGATTCTGGCTGCTGAATTGCAACCCTCTGTATCGTCATAGCATAAGTGAAACTGTTAGTGGTGTCTTGTCTGTGTGTCTCTGTGGTTGTGTCTTAGTGGTTGTGTTGTACCAACAGGATGGAGCTGTCTTTTGGACCACAACTTAAACCGTACCTGATGTATTTTACAGATTCTTTTTCTCTCTTTCCGCATCAAGTGAGAAAGATTTGTTTACTGACGTGGATCACCTCCGTTTTACTAGTTGTAACAAGTCGTGTTTTTCTCGGCAAGTCAAGAGGCCGCCTTTTCCTGCATTGATGTTATCAGGACGAAGACCTGAAGAATGATTACTGGGCCCCGTTCTGAGTCTACCCCTACCTTAGCAACAACCTTTTCATCAGAGGTTCCTGGTTGTGCTGCCTGGCAAGGATAAACTGATAACAGATGATGCCTATATGCACCTCTGTTGTTAACGATTCTCAACTCATGACCTACATTTCTTCCTACAAGCCTAGAGATCAAATACCTTACTTTTGTTTTCATTTGTTATTCTGACACTCATACCTATATTAACCATATGCTGCCGGGTTGAATTTGATGTTATATGATGTATTCCCAGGGGATTTCCAAGATATTTTGTTTTTCAAAATTCATTACTTCATTTTCTGGACATTTACACTCACAAGAATGACTGTTTGGTGGCTGCTGTAATCTGACCTTATTCCCGGTTTTGAAATTAGATCCTGGCTACTGAATCGCAACCCTCTGTATCGTCATAGCATAAGTGAAACTGTTAGTGGTGTCTTGTCTGTGTGTCTCTGTGGTTGTGTCTTAGTGGTTGTGTTGTACCAACAGGATGGAGCTGTCTTTTGGACCACAACTTAAACCGTACCTGATGTATTTTACAGATTCTTTTTCTCTTTTTTCGCATCAAGTGAGAAAGATTTGTTTACTGACGTGGATCACCTCTGTTTTACAGGTTGCAACAAGTCGTGCATTTCTCGGCAGGTCAAGAAGCCGCCTTTTCCTGCATTGATGTTATCAGGACGCAGACCTGAAGAATGATCACTGGGCCCCGTTCTGAGTCTACCCCTACCTTAGCAACAACCTTTTCATCAGAGGTTCCTGGTTGTGCTGCCTGGCAAGGATAAACTGATAACAGATGATGCCTATATGCACCTCTGTTGTTAACGATTCTCAACTCATGACCTACATTTCTTCCTACAAGCCTAGAGATCAAATACCTTACTTTAGTTTTTATTTGTTATTCTGACACTCATACCTATATCAACCATATGCTGCCGGGTTGAATTTGATGTTATATGATGTATTCCCAGGGGATTTCCAAGATATTCCGTTTTTCAAAATTCATTACTTCATTTACTGGACGTTTGCACTCACAAGAATGACTGTTTGGTGGCTGCTGTAATCTGACAGACGACATCTATTGACGCCCGAGTATTTCAGCCAGGCCTGCCACCTTGTAAAGAGAGCCTAGATTGTGCGGTGTTACGTAATTTTCTTTTGCTCCTGAAACTTGCCCAGTACACTGCTAGCAGACCAGATTAGCATGCAGAGGTTTTGTATCGCTCATCCCTGTAGCGCTTTTGTCCCCAGTGGTAATCCGCTTGCGCTGAATTCCACAAACAGTGGTATAATCATTCAAAACAATGCCAGATTTCCTCCACTATTGACAACTGAAAAAACGTTGGCAATTCCCAGTATCCCGGTCTTTTGTTCCAAGTACTGTCTTTTGTTACAAGGCCAAGCTCCCTTGTCCGATTTTGGTCACCCCGGCTTCGTGTATAAAGCCAATGTCTCCGGTGGTTAAGGTGCCTTTTAACTTATGTGGCATTTATGAAGGGTGAGACCAAATATCAAAATACATCCCATACGAACAGGCTAGCATGACTCTGGTCAAGTGGCCAAAACATCTGGGCAAACAGGTCATGGATTTATCAGCTTTTCCTTTGGTGTCTTGTGACTTTTTCTACATAAGTACCCTAATATTACCCATCCATGAATGGTGCAGTGTGAATTTCATAGTGACCCAGTCCCATGTGTGTTATATTTGGCAGAAAATCTTGACTTTTGGAAAAAGGCAAGAAGCCACCACCATTTTCCATCTATAGTGGGACACCGTTGATACTGGCTGTTAATTGCTGGAGAGTCATTCATACATTCATTCATACATTTCTCTCTGTCTGTGACATCATATTTTCTACACTTCATAGCAACGCTGCCGAGCAATTGACTGCTGCCTGTTGTACACGGCCGATGCAGGATACAGTACATGGTCAGCATCTACAGGCGTCAGACTGTCTGCTGCTGAAGCCACTGGGAACTGCTGTGAGGGCTTCTATACTCATCACCCACAACTGTAAAAAGAAACTTCCACAGTGTGTTTGCACGCTCCTTGTGAAGCTGGCACTGATAATCACTGCGAGTAACGCAGCCTTTTGCACAAAGTGGTTGAGAAAATGTACGTTATTTGTAGTTCCAGTATGTGAAGAGGCTACTATACACAGTTGCACCAGATTTGAGACCTAGTTGACTTTGGAGGAGCAACATTCTGGAAGATCCCAAGATTACACTTGAATACCAAGCATACAAGTATATTGACAATTTTTCTTTCTGACTGTGGTAACATCATGCCTAAAGTCACAGAAATGCATAGCATTTTAGTAACGTTACATTATGCCATATTGTGAATTTAAATATGGAACTTAGTCAGGAATTACTTGTGAGTGATGTAGTCATACTTCAAATACTTGTAGTAAAACACAAGATCAAAGGCTACCTTGTAATACTTGTGGCAAATTTTATAAAGTGAATTGGATTTGTGCCAGTGGCAATGCATGCTGCTTTGAAACATTTCATTTTTAAAACTAAACTCAGTATACCTTTACCGTAGAGTTAAGTGCATGATGAACTGACAAATTACTAAGTTCTTTTTAGTTTGTTACAGCACTGTTGAATATCAGTGCTGTATTCGAGTCCATCACAAGTCCCTTCACAAGTCCAGTCACAAGACTTTTCACAAGGCCAGTCTTAGGCATAAGGGTGAACAATGACAAAGAATGCTCTTGTCACAGCTCATTTGAATAGCTTGTGAATGGGCTAAGACTGAATGACATGTGATGGACTTTACAGGGACTTCCAGGGATTTGTGATGGACTTGAATACAACACCATTGAATATTATTGAATGCAGTTGGGGCATTGCAAAATTGAACATTTAATTCTTCTCAGTAAAAAATCTTCCTGGTCATATCCCCAGGTTTGATTTAATTGTAAATATTACTCAATATATATGGGGTAAACAAGATACTGTGCAAAAAGGTCAAGGGCATGAGCTCTCAGTAAGATCAGCTACACTGGATAATTAAAGCATTCCTATAGAGTACCGAAGCATGACCTCATTTTGAACTAGGACAAATGAATGGAGACGCCCATGTGTAGGTTCACATGCTAGTTCTCGCACTAATGCCTTTTACGCACATTGTGTGCGTGTGACGTATTCACTCTATAGGAGACACGTTAAGGAACATGGAGCAACTTATGAGTGCTTCTCCCTGTTATTTTTACTTGTTTTGAAGGTTGAGGTCAAGGAAATTGCTATATTACTCTCATGAAAGATATTGTTTCTGACATAAATCCTGGCAGCTGAGCCAAGTCAGGAGCCTGGCGATTTCCTGTGTTCCTGTAGTTTGTGTGGTGTTCTTTGTCTGGATGTACATGCGGGCCAATCAGCATTCTTAGAAGTGTATATATTATTCATCAGAGTTGTCATTGGGTCCATCACAGGTCCACTGAGTCACAAATCAGTGGGATTTTTTCATCAGTACAATTTGCCAGTCGTGAGTTTATCCATAACATCAAAGTCATCATAAAGTTGTTTTATGAAAGCACCTTTGGAGCTACAGCAAGTTCAAACACAAATATGAGACTTTTTTAAGACTAAATATTTGTGGCCAAACAAGTCAAAAGCTATTGGGGATTATTTTATTTTTGGCTTAACAATAGTGAAAAATTATGCAGTAGTTTGCCAGGAAAAAAAATTCAAAGAAAAAGGATGTTTAAAGATCAGAAAACAACACTTCCATTTCAATATACATGTATTTCTAAATAAATTGCAGTCAATGATTTTTAAAGAGAGGAAGCATCATCACTAATAGCATAAACAGTTTGCATATCATCTATGATATCACAAATTAGTTAAAACATAGACTGTCAGATGTCCTTAACCCGAACAGTCCTGAATCCTCCAATTTGAATAAGATTTTGCACACACTCTAGGGAGTTAGGGTTAAATATGCAGCAAACATACAAAGTGCCCTTAAAACTATTTTTGAAAAAAAATGGTTTCCAGTTGGTGATTTTCCACAGCATCTTGATGAATATGCTGTTCCATACTGACAGCTTTTGGGATCAAGTAATCATAAGACAACCTGCATTGTCTTCACCTGAAAGTGGAGACTGGTATACCTCAAGTTGTTAGTCCAGGATCCCTGATTAATTGGCAACAGTGATCAGTCCTCCAGTTTTGAAATTTGATTATCCCCAAGCCTTGCTCAACTTGATGAGACCTTTAAATTCAGGAAGCCGTTTACCACAACATGCCAAGTACCTTCCTGGAAACTTTTCATTGTGTTCGAATTGCAGTGATTTCCACATTAGGCTGCTCAGTGGTGGTTTGGGTTAAAAATAAAACATTCTGCTTTTACTGGAATCTGAAAGGGGCTTCCTATGGCCTCCGGGCTGGAGCTAGCCAAGTTATAAACATTCCAAGAATCACCAGATGTTGCTCTGTCTACGACTTCATAGGGTTTCACCGGGCAATTTCATGTGGGGGTGTTGTGGTAGTCCCCAAGGAGGCCCATTCTGTCAATGAATGTGAAAGGAATTTATGATTGTAGGACATACAAGTGTTTAGGAGACCCCTTGGAATCTGGTGAAATGCATGCCGCTTGACCCAATTCAAGTTCAGCCACAAATATGTGTGTGAGGGGTGGTTAATAAGAAAAAGTCTTGCAATTCAAAATGGTGAAGTTTTTTGTTTTTTTTTAAGTTTTTGGTCTCAAAGCTTACATAAGGAAGAAACAGTAAAATTTATTGTAAATTTATGTATAATGAAAGTGTTTCCCAATATTCTCTGAGAAAGAGTGTTAAAAATTAGATGTGCTACGAAGTGATTGTTTCAATCAGCGACTGACAGAGTTGCCTCTGAATTTCACTGCAGGATGAGTCATGCCAGTGCCCTGGGTGCGGTTAAAGATTAGACACACCTCCAGGGTGTGTCTTTTGTTGGCAGGAATAATTAACACACTACATGTACATATAGGCCCTATGGCTGGAACATTGCCCTGCCTTGCTATTTATGGATGTGAAAATTTGCCAAGTAAGATTCACGTGGATTTGCCGGATGAATATCCAGTTCATCACCTTCAAATGAAAGCATGCCATGTTCTTTTATCATAATTGAGCATTAAACAGATCGTTTGATACGCATGTGTTGCACTTAGATACAGTAATGTCAGCATTGGTGTACTTTGGGGGAGGGGGGGTGGGGTGTATTTTTTGAGAGGGGTGGGCTATTTGATACTTCTCTCTTAAATTTTGGCAGTGATGAGAAACCCAAATATAAATGTTGAGGTTATTTTGTAATCATCCAACTGCCAAAGTGGAGAAGAAACAATTCAAACACTTTAAATACATCATATCAAAGTGAGGTTATGGTAAGTGATATGCATGCAAAAAAACATAACATGTACATGTAGGCCTATATGAACATCAGCATGGAACCGGATTGCAGTAGAATTGCAGTACACACACATTAAAGTGGCAGTGATGACCTTCACATCAAACTGGTTCTCATCAGAAAACCCTTTGTAGTATTTTAATTGCACTAAAAAAGTTTTCCCCCATACACATTCATAAACATGTATCACTTTTGTTGGTAGCCATGATGACTGCGCATATACAGTACTTTCACACATGGGAATGCATTTTAATAATATTGTACTGCATGCTGCATATATGTAATATCATGTACATCAGCAATGGACAGTTTCTTTACTCTGTTGTGTCAGACTGCGTTTAATCATGTTGATCATGTTAACATGAGTTATATCCCTGAGTGTGCGAACAGCTGAAGTATGACCTGCAGGTAGGCCAAAGCATCCCGTGGAGTATACTATTTCATCACATAGTTATTTCAAGATGTCAGAAGAGTAAATGTTCAATTGCGGGATGTCCTGCGAGAGTAATGTGAATGCAGTATTTTCCTGCACCCCCCCATCAAGAGTAACACATGAATGTGGTCTTGAAGTCAGAAGAGATGAAGGTAGAGCTTTAATTCTCATCGGCAAGACATAAATGAAATCATGATGGTCTAACCTTTGCTAACTGAACTTTTCCAACTGCAGCATGAGATTGTGAGGTTGCACATCTGTCACACATCTAGTACAGAATCACAGATGACGTGTACAGCACCATTTGAATGAAGTATAGAATATTTTCAACTTTCACCAGTAAAATGACAGTTTGCCGTACACAACAGAGCAATTGTGATTTTTTTCTCAGAATATTGACTTGTGTGTGACATATTCATTCTGTCTGTAAGCCCAACTCAGCATTGGTCTTGGCTGTGGCTGTGTTTTAATTTAATCAAAACTTCTATCTTTTCCTTCCTGTACTGTAGTAAATCTTAAATCTCTTTCTACTTTCCTTGCATCTGGTCTTTGATTATCCTTCTTCCCAGAAGAGTGGAGGTGTTTTATTTTGTCCTCTGCTTATTAAATAGTGACTGCTACTCACACGATGTTTATCCAGAGGATAAGCAGGATGTAGATATATGCATGTACCCAATCCCTACATATGTAGCTGTGTAAGGAAATTGGGATAATGGTGTAAGCCCAGAATTAATCATTTAGTCATTGGTCCCTCTCGTATCCTTGATCCTACTTCCATTTAACTCCTTGGTAATTAAGATCCTAACAAAGTTCCTGGGTGTGGTCAATTTCCAAGTACTGCCCCCACTCCCCAAGACTCCTAGGCCATAATTTTACAACCACAAGCCTGACCACAGTTTCAGAAGTTATACCACCCAGCCTGCATCCCCTCTATATAATCATCCCCAAAATGTTTCATGGTCAGTATCTTCAGTCTCCTCAATATCCTCACTCTCCAAAGTCTCCACAGTCTGTCCATAGGCTGTCCACTACTCGCTAATGTCCAATGATATTAGTCCGGGTTTTCCTAATAAAACATCGTCTACCCAAGTATCATTGTGACTGTGTCAGTTCTCAACTTTAACTCAACTCTTTGTCAGGCTACGCTTATCAACCTGTATGCTACACAAATTTAAATGTTACAATAGATTTGAGTCCGGGTTACATTTGTCAATTTAGGTTGACTTCTGTGGGCTGTTAAGCAGTATTCAGCTGATCAAGGTCATGCACCAATCTAATTGTGTCAAAGATGTCTTGTATCAAAGAGAATTTGTCAAGATTTGGAACTTTCTGCTGGAAAGTTTCCAGTATAATGGTTCCTTCCTGTATGGCACAAAATGTGTCTCAGGCAGGGTATATGCTTTCGCTGTTTATGTACATGTGTATTGCAAGTAGTCATCGGACACTTTGCCTTAGTTACACTAGCAGATGGTATTGACAGGACTAACAACAACTTGATATCCTTTCTTCGTAACACATGCACCAAAAGCAGCATGTGTGATTACTTCCCTGGTACTTACCATTACTGTAGTCAAAGGTATAGACAGACTTGTGCAAGTTTTAGGTTACCAGATAGAGATCAAGCCTTAGCAATCAGGCCTTGTCAAGAAGTCTTGAGGTGATTAAATTGCAAAATGAATTTTAACTATAGCAAGAGTGACCAGCTGTGAACCCTTTTTTCTGGCCTTTTACAGAACCTACTTAACTCCTGCCCGGCCACCATGTGTAACATTTTTCATGAACTATCGCTCCAAGTTCAAATGTAGTTGTATGGGATACTTTCCACGTAGCCGGCTGAGTGGGCTGCACAATAAGTCATGTGACATACCTTAGGAGTGGGTGGAAAATTAACAGAGTAGTGGGACTAAGGTGTATATGAGCAATATTACACTATCCTCTTTGTATTTACAGTAAGTTTGAATTGAGAAGATTAAACATTGGGAACATAGCTCAGCCCTTCTGTTCATTTAGTATGAATGGGTACACCCTGTCTCCAGTGTATTACACAATGTAGCTACGAACAGTTTTTTCAACACTTTTAAGGGATTTACTCAGACAGTGAGAAAGGTTTAAACGTATTTTGGGTAAAATGCAGATTTCTTTCATTCCTGCTGAATGTATTGCAAAGCAAGATGGGCATTATGTTTTTTAGATTATTCGTAATTTGAGTTTGGCTCTCTCAGGCTTCATCCAATATCTTGTTTAACCATTCCAGTGGTTTTCTGATTCTATGGAACCATTGTACAGGTACCCCTTGGCTGAGGAAAAGAGAGGTTGATGACAATGGAGAACCAGTATGTAGCCACACTCCTATGGGAAGCCTTCCCAAGGAAAATGCTGCTGTTTTGTGCACATTCAGGTGAAAATCAGTCATATACCGTGCACCACCAGTCAGTTAGATGCGGCCAGTATATGTACATGCACCATGGTTCACGATTAGGGCCTAAGCCATGTGCCATATTGTGCACTTCTCGTGCACACAGCTGTCTATTTACAGCTGCAAAGTATTGAAATGATAGCAACACTAATTAGTCGCTGGTGAAGCCAACCAGCATTTTTTGGCCAGCGGGGCATTGGGTGCACTCAAGTCTAATTGACTGTCACAGAACAAACAATCGTTGAATCACATCCGCCTGCCATTTTGAAAAATTTTTGTTTATTCTTCGTTGGAACCGGACAAAAGAAAAAGTTTTGCAGTTTCCTCACAGCCAAACATGTTTAATATTACCTTCTGGAACAAAGTTGTTCATTTCTCCTATAATCCTTAATATGTTCAGCAATGATGAGGCTTAACCGGACCCGAAAAGCAAGTCAAATCATTCATTTTTGCTTCGTTTGGCACAACATACACCACCTAAAATGACTGCTTAAGTTATGCCATAATTTGTCGCGTAAGTCATGGATTTATGCAGTGCGTAAGTTTCGTGAAATCGGTCTTAATTTGTGGCGCAACTTATACAATAAAATGTGGTGTAAGTGGAGTTACGCCATTGCGGAAAGTTTCCTGAAATCGGCTGAATTGCAGAAAGGCAATCCAAGGGAGGTGTGAGAAATAATTAAGTAATTTTGGTCATAGTGTTGTGCACTACAAAGCTTAATAGTTGTTTGTCCCCGTTTTTCAGTGGAGGAGAGGTGCAGCGCTTTTAGTTATGCAATTGCTTTGCAGAGAGAGAAAGACAGTATCGGCCTCCAGAGTGATCAGAAATTCCACAAGAAGGTCTTGTCCCTGAAAGCAAAATAAAGACTTGAAAGGAAACAAGGCTGATTGGTAAATGCTTTTAATTTCGCACGGAAATTGTTATGTATTAAAGGAACTCATTCGGGCACAGTTCAGCCAAATTAAAAGCTGTTGGCTGTGATGCTCTTGGCCATGGCATTCATGTTTTAAATATGCATGAAAGTGACACAGGCAACTGTTGGCTTATAACACCAGTGAATGCTGGGTCCTGATTGGGCTTGTTTAACAAGAATTTTTTTCCATTTTTTCTTAACAACATACCAATGTTACGGCCTTGAGTGGGTATCTTGTGCATCAAGGCAGTGCCCGCGTTGACGACTTCAACTAATTTCATGTAATTTGTTTTTTCCGGAGCGCAGGGTACATTCCCCCCTCTGCATTTAAAAAGAAATGGTCTCAAATAAATAGCATGACCTTCAGATGGTATGTCGGCCACAGTTTCTAAAACAAGCACATTCTTGCTGCAACAGAATCAGAATATTTCATTGAATTTTTTTCTTGACAATATTTGTTTGAATGGCGCCGAACATCCTATTACTCCTTTAAACATTCCAAAACCGGCTTCATGGGATAATGAAGTGCTCATTCCAAATCCTGAGCCATCTGATTGAATGTTGTTCTACCATGCAGAGAATGTTATTGCACCTGCCTTCTGCTGTCATTTTTGGGGGAAAGGGTTAGGAACCCCCCCCCTTAAAGCAGTCAGAAGTGAACATTACCTTGTGAATGTTATTTTACACAATGCCAATTTTATGTTGCATGGGTGCGCTAACACAGTCATCCGTATTTCACTGTTGTCAGGATGCAGTAGAGCCTCTGGCTTCTTGTTATTCCTGAAGGGTTAGCACTGCTGACGGGGCCCACTAGGGTGTTTGTTTTACCAAGCTACTGGAAAAGCAAAGCAAGTAATACCGAATTACCCAGAGTAATAGGCTTTGACTGCGCATAGCAGTGTTATTGTTTTACAAGGCAAGCTGAGATCCTGGTTGAGCTGTTGGACCAACATCAGGCTATGTTTTGCTCCATGATTGAATTAAAATTTCAAATGGAGCAAGATTTAACTTTGACCATATTTAGGTATTGTGTAAAATGAAGCCCAGGAGGGGGCTTGTAAGAAGGGGGTTACTTGTCATTTGAAAAGAAAAAAATATGGGCAAATCCAGTCACTGATGCTTTATTTGGGGAAAAGGGAGCTTAAAGGGGAGGTACCACTGTAGGATAGCAACTGTTATGAGGGAGGGAAAAAAAGAGGAGGGTCACAGAAATGCTGCACTAATGAATTAATATGTGTAAAGTTTGTGAAAATCTACTGGAAAGTAACCTAAACCCAGTTGTGCACGTATATGTAAACATAGTCTAGACCGGAAAGCAAGTTTTTAATACATCGTACTGCGGTTGATAGCAATCTCCTGTGACCACAAAACCAACATGTCTTAGAAAATTCTGTTCCAAACCTGTAACCAATCATGCTAGAAATATTCAGATTTAACCCAGAAAGGACGCATACAGGGTAGTTAACACAAACATTTTCATGGACCTGACAGGAATTTTGTTCTGTGAGGGCGCAATCCGGCACGATTTGAAGTGCACCCTCATTGGCAAAGACAGAGACATGCTGGTGAAACTTTTTTCTACTGAGCTCACGAACATGCCCAGTATACATGCAAAGGCCACACATTCAAACAGAAACTGATCATGCAGACTTAGCGCATCCTGCACAAACAAGCAGTGAGTTCCCACCAAGGCACCATCTTTGCTTTGTAAAAATACACCCTTCTTGTTTGCTCTCGGAGCGGATTACACATAGTAAACTTCATTGTTAGATTCAGGATATTTAAAGGGGGTGGGTGATGAGGTGTTGTAGTCAGTATATACCAGGTGATTGAAGATTACACATTTTGACATTTGGGAAAGGAACTTTAGCATTTATTTTTCGATAATGTAAACAATACCGGCATTTCACAATAGCCAGCCTCCAAGAGTTTGCAACGCATTGGCCAATCACATTGCGTAGACCACATAGCTCTAGACCACAGATTCGGATGCAGCTGGTCCCCTTGTCTATATTATTTTAATTTCTTCCTATTATTTCTACCCTCCCAAGGCTCCACTACAGTCTCCACCTAGAAATAAATCCCACAATGACACACCCTCGAATAAACATGTGTTTTTTCAAAACCACCCAAAGTTTATTCCCAAAATCAATCTAAGAGAGAGTGTCTCTGAATGGCATAGAGCCATCACTTCTTATCCAAAAATTGAAATATCCACAAGCTTCTTTCTTTGAATCTTTTAATCGTTGAGGCGAAGTAAGATTGTGTTCAGTGTGACCACTCATTTTGGGGGTTTCCTCAAGTAAATAAAAGTTTTACTGAAACATATCCCCATACCATTTTAAACTTGAAGATTTAAACCTTATGCATGTCATCAAGTTTGTGATGTCATCTAAGGCAAAGCTTTAGCATCGCAGCTGGTTTGTGCACAAAACGTACAGAACTGTTTTCTTTTCTTGAAAGGAAAACTCCACTAATTAGTGTTCAGACTTCCAATACTTATTTTAAGGTGACCACCATTCCCTTTGGCCAAATTTGGGTTCTTGATTTTATGTTTAATGCTTCTGTGAGCCACTTTTCCTATTACAAGTTTACAAAACATCACCTTCACAATGTGCAGTTTAAAGATATGTCATTTTTTGAAAATTTAATCATTACATCAGATCTTACAATAATTAACTTGTCTTTTTTTAAACTGTCAATATGGATTTGAAATGCTGAAATTTCAAAATATTGACACAAATAATGCACAAAACCTTACAAAAATTTGCCACCCCCACACTGTACAGGTTTTGCGCTATAGGCTCATAATCACATGCATTAGAGTCCCCACAAAGAGATTTCATTTTCTGCCCCCCCCCTTGTAGAATAATCTTCCTACATGCCTGAACCTGTAATATTGGCACTCAAAGAGAACAGCAAGTGGTCAGTGTGCTTGAGAAAGTAAATTTAAACCTGCATTTTGAGGTAATGGCAGCTCATGGCAAGTATTCATCCTAGGTCCATGCTGCCAAAGTGTGTAAGAATCATTCAGGCTCTATAATGGTGTGTTCAACTCCGAAGTAGTTGAAAGCAATCTCCTTAAATGGGGATTGACATGTGCATGCAATGAGGTGGCACACAGCCAGTCAGTGCTTTAACTGTTTAAGACTGATCATGTGATGGACTCTCAACCAGAAGAAATGGCTAAATTGTCTTAGGTATTAATGAATAAACAAATTCAACCCATCTCTCGTAAGACACAAAACACCTTTTCTTAAGTGAAGACACTCTTGGTTTCTCTGTCCTGAGAGGAAATGCATATCATCATTAAGTACTTGGGACTGGAGGGAAGACCACTGGAGTGCAGACAGTTTTTGAGAAGCAATTAATAAGTTTCTGATTCCCCAACAAAAGCTGGGAAATAGAAATAAACAAGACCCATTAGCCCGGGGTCATTTACCTTAGTCACCTAGGAACCCTTTTTGATTACATTCTCTTCCTGGATCCTAGTCTAGCCGTTTAAATTCCACACCCTGGGGACATGATGGTTACAATTCAGCCAGCCATTTGGTGACCTTAAGCCTGGACAGCTGCATAAAGAAAGTTGGGCCTCCATAGTGAGTCTTGTTAAATTAGAGATGATGGTAACAACACAAACCCCAGTCAAACGCTCTTTCATTACATTCAAGTGGTTTTTTTTACTGGAAAGGGTCATATGTGCCCATAAATTTAGGCTTATATAGCCTTTATACGGTCATATATCACTTGTTGGAGTAGTCCTGGTGGGTTGGTCATCACTGAAATACATCATGGAGGAGGGACATAAATACCTTGGATTCCTCCTTCATATTTCTTTATTTTTTCAATTAGTAATGATGAGCACATTGAACAACTTCTTAACATTGTACACAATTTATCTTCCTAGACACAGTCATCATTAGGATCAGCAATATGACACTGCAATTGTCACAGGTACTTTGAGTGACATAGTTCAACAAATGAAAGTTGGGGTGTTTGTTGTTTATTTATCTTTTTGTTTGTGTCCTTTTTATTTTGCTTTTCAATTCCTATAAGAGTCCCTTAAAATTTTTGTTTACTGAGAATATGTGGCATTACGCCAATTAAGAATAATTTGTTGATTTGAGAATAGATTGATGAAAAATGGATTTTCGTAACTTTTGCTGATACTTTCTGTTGAATGGAATTTCCCACCGTGTACAACAGGTTTAAAACTTGCATTTACAACTAAATTTATGTTTGTAAAGAAATAAAACCTGTGAACAGGTTGATCATTTAACAAAACACACAAACTGAAGTGTCAGGGAAGAGGGAGGAAATAAGGAACTTGGTCACATCATATTTGAGAAAGTCGAAGAATGCATGTGTGGAAAACATGGATCTTATGTTTGTTTCTGGCCTGTGCCATGGCTGAAATAGAATTGATAGTGAAAAATCATTTATTGTTATCCCATCACCTCCACATTTCAGGCAACTTGTGGTTGTAGTGTCACTGTAAGTTCTGAATATCATTAGACTTCAAGTCTACTGCCTAAAATGTTTATCATACGTATGAAAGTTAAGAATGTTTGGGCAGTTTTGGGTGTGACTGAAAGGATTTGCCTTATGTGATTACCAGACTGTTGCCGCGAGGGAAAAAGAGTTTAAAAGACCAGAGGGCTCATGACAAACATGTTATTGCAAGGAGTACAGTACTGCAGGTGGGTTTACCACATTGTTGTGTGTTTCAGTAGTGTATATGGCGTACCCTGTGTATAGTGTACTTTAACCACTGATGGTATGCTGGAACAGCATATAACGGTTTACTGTTGGATGCAGCCCTGAACCCATCTCTGGTTTCCATAGCATCAGATAGAATTATGGGAAACTCCAGAAATTGACCAAGCAGATGCAACATTAAGAGTTAGGTGGTAAGAATGCCCGCCATCAAAGACTTTCTTTCAGCCTTTACATCAAATACATATAGTAATAGCTATTTGTAAGTGCAAAACATATCTACCATGAAGGTGTGCAAGACATCGTTATTAACCCTGCACATTTAGCATTCCTCCTAAAACCAACTTAGCTACCTGACAGTATACGAGCCTAATTCTGCCATTTCGGAGAAAATCGCCAACTGTAACCATAACCACATCTGCCCTCACAGGTACCCATTTACGCTGCCACTAGCTTGATATGAACCCCAAACCTTATGATCAGATGCTGCAGATCCTAACCACTAGGCCACATGTCCCCCATACATCCAGTCCAAGAAAACTGTACATTATTGATGATCCGATAATCCAAAACATAGGCCCTTTGTGCCCCCCCCCATTATGACAGCTGTAATCAGGGTCTAAGTAAGGTTGGATAATGAGAGAAGTTTGAAATGCTGGTGGCAGCCAATATGTCGGTCCTTTCTATTATTCTCAGGAATTGTACACACCCTACACGCTTGCTCAGAATAAGTGACAAGGACCGTTGCTGGGTACACCTTCTGCCCCCACTTAAGTCACTGTTTATGTACCTATATACATGTATATAGTCATACAATGGTAGCAAGAGACAGGAGGGACTGTTAAGTTTTCACAGTTCAACTTCAGGTCATTACAAACGGTAGTTGTTGATTTATGCCCCAATATAAGGCCATATCCCTCCTAGCAAGCACCCAAGAGTTTCAGAAAACTGAACAGAAAGTCTTTGATGTTGACTGTTACAATTACAATTACTTATAGAGCTAAAGACCAGCTGATGTATACAGTGTGGCTAATCAAATTAAATACAACAAAAAATACATCAATTACTGAAAAGGCAAATGAAATTGGAATGTTCCGGTGTTGAATGGTACACTTTCCCTGTAGGGACTGCCCCAGGCAGAGTTGATTGACCTGGTGCCTGAAAAAATGGCACTGCCAAAAATGGAATCTTTAACATGTATGTGATGATGGACCGGTGTTGTTCCATCATACAGGAAGGTGGAAACTGGTCATGTGTATGAACAGCCAGCTAGCCATGCAGCCATAAATTTCATGATGTTACTGTACCATAGAGCTTGTTCACACTTGAAGGTTTTAACCCAGGGTGGCGTGGTGACTTGGGACAAACGGGCCAGCAAGAAGTGAAGAAAATGGAAAGCAGGAATGAAAAGGGAAACAGGTGGGAAAATCTCAAGTTTCCTCAATGGTGCCTTTAGGAATTGACCTATAACATTGTGACATCAAGCTTGCTTTACATGTACTTTGGCAGTGATGGGGATGGGACACAATCCATTGAGCCCCCATAGGATAGCACACATGCATGGAATCATGTTTTAGGTCTTTTGACCCCATCTACTGTTGATAGTTTGAAAGTCTGCTATTTTGAAAGTTACCTCCCCCCCTCCAAAAAAAATATTTGCAGTTGAGTCCATCACTTGTCCTGTCATAATTAAGTCCCTTTGTAAGTCCTTCCACAAGACCAGCCATAGGTTAGAGGGTCAGCAATGACTAAGGAACACTTTTGTGTTTGTTGACTTGAATATCTTGTGACTTATGAGGAACAGAGAAAGAACCATGCTGCCTTCCCAGGGACGTCCCTGAGAGATCCTCCTAAATCAATACTATTCCTTCCACTGAGAACCTCTTAGAACACTTTTGTCAACATGTACTTCAAAGAACTTCTCATGATTTGAGACACGGTCTTTTGGGGGGATATTATCAATATCATGTGGAAATGTAATCAGGCAGCATGCCCAATTTGGTTGGTCAAGACATATTTTGTGGTATGAAATTATATCAACAAGATACCTGATGGTATCTCTTCCTTGAAAGCAGTATGTAAACTAAGCAAACATAATTACCTAACATAATGATCATTTTTATTGTTTCTGATTGATGGACTTCATCACTGGCTACAATAAAAGTGCTTTTTAGCAGCTGCCCTGATCTGATGTGCCACGTTTTCCAGTGATATGGTCTGGCAAGGGCATAGTCATCATTTATGAAAGGGGGAGACAGCATTTTTGAAAAGGAGGGGCTTCCACACTGGATGGGGGTAATAAATCCAAGATTAAGGGGTCATATTTTTTGCTGCTGGGCATAAATTTCTTATAAGAAGGGAGCACTATCAGTGTTCCCCCATCCAATACTGAGAGGCAGGGATTATTTAAGCCCATTTCATTCGTTATGGTCACAACCTCTAAGTCAGTAGGTGAGTGGTGATGGCATGCACAGTTGCCAAACTTTCTGTCTGCCTACCATAAACACCTGATTAATGTCTACTCCATTATCCACAGATGTGTCTGCTTTCCAGGAGGTTTGCTGCAATTTCTTTGATTCTCAGATTCCCTGTTTTCACCTTGCTTGCCACCCAAACACTGGAGCAGACAGCTAGAAGAGTGGCAAAAATAAAAGCAATCAGGTACATGTACCCTTGCCGTGTCCACTCATTAATTTGACTGGTGTCTCCAGCCTGCAGTAAATGTCCAGCCATGTTTGGTCTGCAAGCAAATTGAAGACATAAAAAGTTTTTACTAAATCCCTTCTTTAATCCATCTGACCAAACAGTCGTTTGTAAACAAGGAGTCTATGATCAGCCGCATGTTAATTTTATAAAAGACACAATTTAGGTGATATTCGGGGAAAATTTACACGTTTTGTTATTTTGTTTGAAGAGAAGGAATCAACTGCCTCATTAGCACTTGATCTTCTAATGCACATATGATATTTAAAATGTTATTAAGAATGCAATTGCAGTCGCTGTGGTAATTATTATAGATATTTCAGTGCATGATAATTTGTTATGGAGGCATTTCGTAAATATACTTTAAACATTATGTTGTTTACTGTCTTTAGTACATTCTTTTATCTGTGTACTGATTTAGAGTTGGTTAGCCTACATCATGATTGGCTCACACAACAACCTGACACCCTGACCCATTCTTTACCTTACCTTGTAAACACATGTTGACACATGTTAGCAAGGTCAGCTAGGTTAGAATTATGTCTGTCAGGTGTGCTCTGGTGGCAGATGTAATGGTTGGAGAAGGCTGTAATTTTAAAGGCCAAGATTTTGGACTGTTAAAGAGGGCATTCAAAATTTTCAATTTTTAATTTGTTTTTTCCAAATTTGTTGACCCATCCTTCCTGATTAATCGGAAATAAGACAGCACATTCCAAATTCATTTGTGATTTGTTATATAAAAAGTAAATATCGATTTGCAGTTGTTCTTCCTTGATCCAAGCTAAGATGAGACCATGGAGGTAGCCTTCTACCTCCACGATGAGACCATGCATTCAAAAGAGGGAAGCTTGGCTCATTTCTTGATAGTCATTAAAAGAATCCTGTAGCATATATAAACTGGGAAGCTCTAAAAGAGGTCATCAGATATATGAAGTAGTGGAATGCCCAAAACAGGACATTCAACCCACCTGCTGTGTTGATGTAGAGGCAGTCATGATTAGCCTTCCCTCTCCCCTCCCCCCAGAATTATAGTGAAACATGCTAGGCGAACATGAATGACATATGCAGCTGCTGTAAACAAGGCGGCAACAGATGGTGTGACCTGATTTTTTGACTTGGCTGGTGTAAAACCTTGAGGTGTGGGGATGAGGACCAGGGGTCAGTACATTTGAAGGGGGCAGCAAATAAGAGTAGGTACATAGGTCCATGTGTTTCTTTGTCTGTGTTTTTTATACCAACATCTGCTCCGGTGACGTTTCCATGAAACATTCCATAGTACATGATACATTACCCATTGTGGCAGTGACATTCCAACATAATGTTCCCCCCCAAAAAAGCACTTCACCAGGAACATTTCCTTCCAATTGGTCATTACTGTCAAGCTGTATTTGTTATTCTTGCAGGCTTAGTATATATCCATGCATACAAGTCACCAGAAGAGTTGTTTGTTATTTGTCAGACATGTCATGAACTTGCGTGGGACTGCCAGGGATACAGTCTTGAGAAATGACTAACTGCGGTTATGCACTGAAGGCAAGTTGTTAGTAGAAGCAGTTAACAAATGTGAAGATTACCAGAGAGACACAGTATCACAATACCAATTGCACTAAAATCTTAGTCTCTGTCACTAAAACTGCTGTTTACTGACCCAAAATGAAACGGATCTCATTGGATGCATTCAGCATGGAAAATCACACTTCAATGCATCCTTGTCACATTACTGAAACTGGGACTTGCACTCAGATTGTCTGAGACACAGAAATATGCCAGTCTTGTTTTTCTGATTCAGACTCAGCAGCAGGAAAACCACTAAATAAATGTTTCCAAATGTGGATTGTACCATGTACTGTAAAGATTTACCGTGCAAAAGACCTGTGTGTCATATTGTATCATTTTCCCCATATAATGTGACTTAAGTCAAAGTTTGTATTTTTGACTTGTGATGTTGTATTTTGATTCAAACTTGACAGTGCATTGTTAAACTGTAAGTTTCAGATTTGGAAAGTTTAGTGTGAGCCTTTTAGTTTGTATTGCAGTGGTCAGAAAAGTCTCTTTTTATGTAAAATATGTGTAGTCCTCAATTAGGACAGGGTCTTGCACTTTCTTTTAATTACAGCAAAATGCTTTCAAGTGTAGCTGTGGTGAATTTTCTTGGACACAATTTTTGTTCAACTGTGTATTCTTCAATGTATGAAAACTCTTTAAATCATATTTGGTTAAACACATTGAAAGTGCACTGTTTAAAACAATTAGATAATCCATGCTTCCCTGGACAACTGAGGGTGCTGTTGCTGTGAAGTCATCTGGGGAAGACATGGTTCAGAGCACAGGTGTTGGAACTATTCAACCTGTGAACCTAGAATTTACCTACTGGAAACATTTTTGAGTGAGGAATCTTGCTTATTGCTATGCACATAAACAACAATGAATCAGCCAACCAAAAGAAAGAGAAAACTAAGTCCAGTTTTGTGTACAAACCAATGTAACATGGAGGCTTTCTTCCTAAGATGACGCCACAGTTTTGCTCAAGAATGTGGAAATATTCATTATCAAAAATTAAAATAAAAAATGCTGTAAAATATTCTTTGAAATGGCAAAATAACAGTTGCAAATAAAGTTGCCTGAGACATTTTGAAGGTTTGTATTAAACACAAATTGATTGCTGCCCTTTCATTGTCCAGTGATAGGAGGAACAAATATGTCATGCTGAGTTACAAGATACGAAGAATATGATGCAGATGATCAAATATCAAAATTGTGGTACACTTCTTCAGACACTGTTTTGAGAAAGACACTGGTTGAACCTAATTTAAGTTGGTTTCACTTTTTGTTGTTGTTTAAATATACTACTCAAAAAAGTTCAGGACCACTTTTTATTTTGGGCATACTTTTTTATATGAGATATTTTACTGCTGCAAAAACCCCAATACAACTGTCCTGAAGATTTTTTTAATGTTTTTTCCAATGAGAATACCCTCCAGACAAATAAAAAAATGAAAGAACTAAACCCCACTCATTACTTGGAAAAAAAGACAAGTTGAGAACAGGTCCTTAACTTAGTGTAGTATCTTGAACATAACCAAATAAGGCCGTTCCACAATAGTGCACCACCAAGAGTTTACAATGCATCGGCCAATCACAATGTGCGAAATTTGTCGACCCAATGCGCGTTTGGAAAGGGTCGACAAATTGCGCGTGTTATGATTGGCCAACGAATTGCAAACTCTTGGTGGCGCACTGTTGTGAATTGCCCGTATTGTTGAGATGTGTATAGGGTTGTAACCAACCATCTACAGGAGACCACAGTTAATAAGGGGCCTCAGTTTAAAAAACTATGATTTGTCAGGTGACTGGGAAGGTAAGTTGGTTTCACTGATGGGCCAGTGAGATTCATTGCTGAGTATCTGGTTGGTAAGTGTGATATCACTTCAGTTTATACAATGCCCACTGCACATAGAGCTAACATGGAACCATGGAACCGGATGTTAATGTGCAACTTTACTGTTTGTCCAATAGGAGCTTGCAATTAGTGGTGCGTCCGAGTGTATGATGAAGTCAATTACAGACCAGTTGATGACCAAGAAATCTCTTTCCAACATTACCAAGTGAGCAATATGCAAATGGAATTTCCCGTTTTTCTCCAGTTTGCCATGCCAATGTTAACAAGGCAAATTAAAACAGCCTATGTTGAAAGCGTACCATTGCAGCACTGGTGTGTGAATGTTTAAATGGAATGCAAGTGTTCCAGTGAGAACAGCCCAATGGAATATTGAAATTGTCGACTTTTGAGCTGCTTTCTGATAGGAAAATATTCTGCAGACTTGCCAATATTTTCACAAGTGGAACATACCCCTAAATTATCCATTTGCTTTGAGAGCATGTATCTTTTTGGATATGTTCCCTATATAGAGTGAGATTCATGTGCATATTATGGCAAGTCAACAGTCAATGATGAACAGGTGTGTTTCACATGAATTATGGTCATAGATATACCTGCTGAGCACTACATAATGGACTTAAGTGAAGGAGCACAGACATGATGGAATGCCATCTTATGCCACGTTGCCCCTGGTGTTCAGAGTTTATGGTGGGGCATTGGAGGTTTACCTTGAATTGAAGGGAATTTAGAAAGGTCGAAAGTGGCAGGCAAATCATGTTCTCGAATTAAATGTGCTGTGTGTGACTGATTGATGTATTTACAATATGGCCTCCATCTCTTTTCAATTTCAAATGCACATCTGGCTGTTTTTTTTGTGCCCTCAGTCATGCTAAACTGATGAATCTTTATTACTTCTGTGTGCCATATGTGGTACTTTCATGCAGTGTTTAAAGGGATTTGTAAAACTCATGTTTTGACAATTAGTCACACACATACACAGTGTAATATCGGCTTTATTCCTTGGTTTAAGGCCTTACCCAGAAATCTACAAAGGGCACACATCCACTGCAAACCATCTTAATCATGTGTTCGTTAGGAGCTCAACTAGTGTAGTTTTTTAAATATCGTTTTCCCAGCCACAATCATCGGCATCTCTGAAATCTTTGCTACCCCTGATTATCAGGCATATCATCCTTTCTGGAAACTCACTTCCTTCAACAGTGTCAGTAGCCCCAGCAATGACTTTCAAAAGTAAAAGTAATGTGAATCATGTTGTTTAAATGTACCATTGCCGCGCCACCGGGAACACCTTTGTCTCAAGCCTACATGAATAAATGCAAAATACACATCTAGAAACTCTGAACACCTCATTATCTGAGTTGTAAACTGAATTGAGCTCAGTGCTTTGCCTCATCAAGAACTTTGAACACCACACCACGATGCTCCAGGGAGAATACCTCCTAAATCAGATAAAGAAGTGAATGAAATCTATTATGATGGAAAACATCCTGCAGTTTGTGTTACTGACAGGTCGGCCCATCGCGATATCAGTGGAGGCGTTCTCATCATATGCCACAGGCCATGGAAGCCAGCACCCACATAGCTTCACGTTAATTTAACGCTGTCGACTCGTTTTGCAAGATTTCAATGGCTTCACCTTTTGGTCTTAATTAGCTTTTGGTCACGCTGCTCCAACCATCTGGTGGAACATGTGCTGGCACGTGCCTACCTCCTCACGGACTCAGTGCACTTTTCACAGGATTTAATGCTTGGAGGCAGGGGCACGCAAAGGCACCAAAGTGCATTTGTAATGAACTTTTGATGGAGGCATTTTTTCAGATTACTTGGAGAATGCATCTATCACTCATCATTGTTAATGAACAGTTCACATAGTAGGCCTACAGTGATGGCTGCTGCACAACAAGTTTCAGAATCAATAAAAATACCAACTGGAGAATTTAATGTGAGTTATGTTTTCATGGTGTGTTTTTTGTGAGAAATAAAACAGCCCTATTAAATCATGGTCAGTCATAAAAATGTGCTGACGACTGAAAAGTAGGAGTCCAAAGAAATACATATTTGTTGTATATATTTGTATGAAGTATGCTACAAATATATTCATGGCAATACTGATCGACCTTTCAGGGAAATAACACTTAAACTTGTGGAGGGTGGGGCAGGTCTCACTTGCCAGTGCTGACTCATCAGTGAATCCTGTTATCTTTCTAAAAATGTGAAAATGCCATCCAGCTTGTCATATCCAAACCCAAATCCCAGCTCCTTCCCTCATACACTGAGAAACCCCTTGATTCTTTAGCAAATCTCTCTAAATCTTGTGTTTATTGAAAGTGCCCAATAAGTAACCACAAAACCAGCTCTAAACAAAAAACGGACTTTCAGAGGGGAGGGACAGTGTCGGTGCTGGTGATGAACTGGAAATTTGTGGTTCAGAGGCCATATGAATTTTGTGTTTTAGATTTAGAACCAGCAGGACAGAATTGTTTATGTCTATCTGATCACCATTGACATGTTTTGCTCTGGCATGTGAATATTGCCTCTGCCTGATAAACACTAATTAAACACTAATTAATGACATATTTTAATAACCACGTACATGCAGTTCAAGGATATTTCAACTGCACATCCATTAATGCCTTCAGTAAGCTGGCTAATGTGTATAATTCTCAGAAATTCTCTGATAATTTCAAGCCAGGTGCTCCTATGGTTGATAAATTTCTCAATATTGGTGTCTTAATTATTTTTTGTTGAGACATTAAACATGTACTGGTAAGGCTTGATGATGGGGATTTTTCTTGCTTTTAGGGCTGGATTATCTAATAGGCATTCACTGTGCCTATACGGGGCCTGGAAAAACATTTGGACCTACAAAAATAGCATAGGTGTATCATAAAACTAGAACATCAATATTCAATATTGTTGGAGATTCCAATTTGAAACTGCTGGTTTGCCTGCGGGATAAATACTAATTCGGTGAAATTAAATTGGTGTTTTCTCTATACATCTACCCTGGCTCTCTAGATCTAGAACTGGAATCCTGGCTTTGGGAAGGCCAATTTGTGGGTATTTCACAACTGTCCACTCAATATCACGTAATGCTGTGAGAGACTATCACTATCAGAGCCATATAGTGGGCAGGAGGTCTTTCAAAGTGATGACAGTTTTGATGTATCACACAGACATGCCGTCGCCTCCCAGCAGTCCATAAAGTCTGATCGACCATCCGGCAATGATCAATTACCAATTCATAGCAAACGTCCATTTTGAGATGACAATAGATGTCATTGGGCTTGAAAACAAGGATAATGCTTCTAGAGTTATATCAATTGGTAGATTGCAACTAAAAATATCCAGCCCTTTTTTTCCTTATGTGGGATGCATAGGGGTGCAGTCCACTAATTCAAGCCCCATTAAAATCAGTCTAAAATCAGCACTATTCAGGGTCCAATAACATGCATACCAACATCCCTGAGATTTCTGAAACACAAATTAAGTTATTGTCTGGTCCCTAATCTTTCAATTTCTTTTCAATTTTGTATGGGTCAACGAATTACATTTTTAATTATTCCCACAAAACAAATTCACCCCCCGAAAAGTGATTTTTCCGAAATCTGATTGCAGCCATTTTTCAAGCGGCAACCCTCAACTTTCTGGGGTGCTAAGGACCCTTTTTCAACCATAGTTTTTAGCCATTCTGCTCATAGGAAAGCTCAAAGACCTAGGGAGTTGATCCTGGCAATGATTTACACAATCTCACCAATTTGGGGCCAAACAATCTCCTTTTTCAAAAGACACTGTGGGGGGCACTTTTAATGCTAATAAGCAGGCCAGAAATTCTCACTTGAATAAGTGGACTGCACCCATTGGCGTATAACGATTGCTCAGTCTGATGGCCTCAGTGGTTTTCACAGCAGGATTATGAAGATGTGATCATGCAAATGGCTCTTTTCATCATTATCACTCACACCTGAATGGTCAAAGGTTCTTGTTTACCATCAAGCTGGAAGTTAGACTGTTATCCCTCTCTCTGTCTTTTAGATCCCTTTAATTTTTTTCTTGTTTCTTCAAAACTTTCCTCACTGTGGGTTTACAATGTGTAAACTGGGAGCATAAGGATAGTTGGTGTGCTTTTGTGTTGACTTGATCTTCCACTGAACTATATTTATACTCACTGGATGATATTGTGAACTCAAATTTGAGTAACGTTGAGTAATTTCTGAAGAAGCAAAGATCTTGCAGGTTGCTATACCTCGTGATTCGGGGCAAGCTTTTGCATAGCGACCACCGTCTCTGGAATGGACTGGTTCCTTTGTGCCCTTCTTATCTGTTAAAAACAGTGTATTGGTGCAAGATGTCTCTTAATAAAGCAAAGGCTTGCCCTGAATCATGGGGTAAATAGCAACAGCGTCTTTATAGAGAATTCTAATCGTTGTGTCTATGTGAATTTAAACAACTCAGTGTACCAGATTTTATTCAAATTTAGCTCTCAAAGGGCTTATTGGCAATCTTTAGCTAAGGTTAGTAGTAAGCATGTAAGTCCAGTCCCTGAAGTCAGCTTTTTATTGGACTACTCTGTCATTCCAATATTTAGAATCCATATGGATTTCCAATTAACCTTTGTGCAAATCTAATAACTTGCCTTCAACTATATGTAATGAAACAAGTTGGTGATGGTGATTTAAGAAGCAGTGATCCTTGAACTTCCAAAGGTTGCATCCAGTGTTCAACCACATGAGACAAAAAGGGGTCTTGTTAATTAGTATGGCGTGCACACAGAGAATCAGGGACCTGTATGTATTTTTGACTGGTCCTGATTCAAAATTGATACTTTTCATGCAAACTTCAGATGATTTTGGAAGCTTCTTAAAATAGTAGGAAAATGCATCCCCCTTTCTTTCCAATTTTTTTTCCCTGTGCCTTTGTTGAAGTCTACTGTCAATCAGGCTTCAATGTTTCTTTGAGGATTTGACAGAAAGTTATATTTCAAATATTGGCCTGTTTGGATTTGATTTATGGTCTGTTATTGGTTGCAGTGTTCTCTCCTTCAAACTCCTTGGATTGTTTTGCATTATAGCCAGGTCTGTGTTTGTGTGTGGGCCTAGAACCCAGACATGGTGTCTAGAAGGACGTCCTTTTTTAAGGACGTGCGCTGGATCCATTTGTTTGCAGGGTGACACCCAAACAAATCTAAGTCAATGAACTGGGTGGTCCACACCCACCAAAGGCCCTCGGTTAGAAGTCACTACATCCTTGCCATCACATACAGAGATTGATCGCACCCTTCAGTTTGTGGCAAATGGTGTCATGGGCTTGTAATGTCGCTTGAAGAATGTCTGAGCAAATTCGAGACTGATACACCGGATGGATGTTAAGTGCAAAATGCTTACTGTCACCCAATTTAATATGGGAGGCATCATCACCAGTTTTATAATGTCAAATCAACATTCCAAAGTTGTAACTCATAGCAGAAACACGGGTGTCTCTCCAGATTATCCACTTGGATTTGCAGTTTAAATTGGCTTGCGCTGATTTCCCCTTCAGAAAGTGATTGAATTGAAGGATAACTACTTGAATCATCTGCAGGGAAAGTTGAAAGTTAAGCATAAAATTTCCTACCTTGATGAATTTTCAGGACTTTAGGCCAGACGAGTTTGCAAAATTCTACAGAATTGAGAAAAATTGTACTGTTCTTCTGAACCTTCTTTTGAACACTCCACCTTTCATTTATGTCCTAATGTTTCCATTTTTTGGTCTTTTCTGGGAAAGGATTAAGGGTGGTAGAATTCAGACCCCAAGATGAAAATGCAACCATTAATATCTAAGATAAAATAGTTTCTGCACAGGTGTCTTAGCTTATAATCAAGTGTAGTTATTACATGTCATGTCTACTTTTGCACATGTGAGAAGCTGTCAGTGCACAAATGATAATGGAAATGTGGGTGTTGGAAGGGTTGTTGCCCCATCGTTGGTTAGATTGTAACCCCCCCCACATATTTCTGTAGAAATATTCAATCACAGAAAAGATATAAAACATCTTGCAGTCATGAGTGGAACAGATTGCAAAAATGTCAAATCTTCCAATGGATCCAGTATTTCTAAATTTTTGTGGTTTGTCATGGTTAAAAAAAGAACTCTTCCGGGATCTCAGAAGTTTCATTGTGGTTTCTGAAGGAAATGTCTTGTTCTTCTAGTTTAGAGTTCAGCGGCACATAAAGTCCCCCATCACAACTGTAGGTCTAGATCTGTTCCTGGAGGATTGAAAGCAGAAAATGGTTTCGGTCAACCCTTAATTTTTTGGAAATTGAATAATGGGAGAATTTTTTCTGCCATATGAGTGAGTTAAAGGGGTGCCCAGGTTAAGTGAGAGTCCCCTTTGGTATTGGTGAAATCTTTGCTGAATTGCCGATATGAGGTCATTGTTGTGTAGCTATTTGGTTTGATGGATGATGTGGGCTATTCGATATGAATAAGTCAACATGAAGCAATTTAGTAATGGCCAGGAATTTTGATTTAGCCCAGGGTTATGTGTTCTATTCAAATAGTACTCCTCTCATGGTCATTTTGTTGATGCATGATTGAGTTGATGTTTGCCTGACTTGTCAGTTAGCCTGAGCTTTATTCTGTGATAGCTGCAGACAACTTAACTGCCAGTTTCTTTGGAGATGGAAAGAAAAGTACTTTTGAGATCAGTGGATATGGGGAAATTTCCCAACATGTCTGTGTGTTCAAAACTTGTTTCTGTTCTTTGAAACTAGCAGGATGCCTTCTACATGTCGCGTTAGCTATCAGATGAGGTCTTTTATTCTTTAACCGTCAGCAACGGGCGTCAGCATGGAAGGGGGGGTAAAGTTCTGTCTAAAGCACCCTTCAGCTGTAGATTGACAAATGGCAGAAGGTCATCCATTCTTGGGTATTTTCAAACAAATTAGTGAATCCCATTCCTTTTCTCCTTTGTTTTTGTTTTTTTCCTGTCCTTTTTCCATCTCAGCTGAACTATTAAATCATGAAATTGAAATTGTTCTTCTTTTGTTTAACTTTCATATAAATCCAGATGTTATGAAATGTTCCAAAAGCTTTCGGAATGAGAGACTAATTTTTTTTATAAAACACTGAAAAATTGCAACCATGCATTTCCGACTCATCGGCATTGAATCCAAGTCAGAGGTCAATGTTTTGTTTCTCGATTCATGAGTCTAAAGTTGTTTTTGAAAACCTTGCCTCATCTTTAGCTACGGCTCTGCAACCAAGGACATGCACTCAACAATACCATTCCCCGGCACTATCCTCCATGCACTGTCTGTCCTGTTAGATTTCAAACTTGCTCCGTGCTTTTGTTTCCACTGTTGATACCCTTGGCACACATCCCAACAATTGACTACATTTTTCCAGATGGTGGAATTAACTCTGACAAGATGGAATCGTGTTAGCATTTTCTGTGGCACTTTTTAGTACGTGTAAACCAACCCCAAAGCCTGTAAATCTGACAAAACCAACCCCACAGTTGTCCAAGTTTATTTATACTTTTAAAATCTATTGTATGCTTGGACCATATCATCTGTGTACAATATATACTGGCCTGTAAAAGTACAGTGTTTCGCATCTGGTTTTTTTAAACCTGTATGCAATTGTTTGAGATTTTTTAGTTTCAATATTAGGTTTTCCTTTCACAATATAGAATTTGAATGAACATGTCAACTTTCAAAGTATTGAAACAAACTTCTTTAGAGTTACAAAGCATAATCACAATAGCAAACCAAACATCCTTGACTGATGACAGTGAAACGGTCGAGATGCAAACCTACAGAGCTTGTGCCATATTTGTGTAAAGTCTTAAATGTTGCCTGAGGCTTTGAACTGCCCCAAAATTGATTTCATTTGTTAACCCCAAAAGACGGATTTGACTTCATTCATCAGTGCATCTCTACAACGAAATCTGTAAGCGTTCAATCTTTTTGTCTGTGATTGAGTCGAATATGGTCCGCTGACTGCCTTGTCATGTCAGGTTAGTAAAGTGGGCCAACTTGAATAACTTGCCTGAAATTGGTTTCTCCTTTCTTTCCAGAGAAGACACGACTGAAACGATGCCAAGATGTGTAAAATTGCTATTTGAAAGATGCCGCTTTGTAAATCTAGCTTCTCGTCAGTGGTGTTAGTCTGATTCACAGGAAGCAAGGAGCTTCATTTTTCTGAAGGCGGACACCAGACTATTTTGGGAGCTCATAGTGGCCGTAGAACACTAAAAAGGTCTTCTTTCCCCTCTGAATTCAGACGGAAAAGAAGCAACGGGGTGGTGTGCCCTCCACTGCACTCAATTGATGAGTAAGAAAGTACTGTTTAGTTTGTCCCAGGAGAGCTGCATCAGAACGCATCTTTTTATTAGGATGCAAGACTGTGGTGATTCATTTGACGTAAGCTAGCTGCAGTATCAAGGGAGTGTTATTGCTTCCTCTGCTGTACGTGTTAGCTTCGGTGTTTACTATCAACTTTTTCTGACCTCTGTAGGTACTTTTTGTTGAACTGAAACTGTACTTTCATGAAACGGAGACCTCACCAGGAACCCTGAGAAACTGCTAAGAGAAACGCTCATGAAGTATGAAACAGGGATTTTTTACACCGTGAATGGAATGCGATCACATTCCAATAATTTCTGCCCCCAACATTAAAACCTTAGTTGTGCACGAGATTCGTTATCTTTACCAGAACCTTTCTAGAAAAAAAATACCAGATTTGTTCTTGTGAATGTTCCATCCCCTTGTGCTCAGATAGCAAATTAATGGTTATGTTAGGGTAATTGCAAGAATTAATTTCTTTGCGTGTTTATTGCATTTTTAGTGGAAGCACTGCATGTTTCATACTTCTTTAGTCACCTTGAACACGGTGAAAGCTTTACTTACTACATGTATGTTTTAACAATCGGGCTCACGGAAACTAAGGTATCTACATCCCATGGGGGAAGGGCGATATCAGGGACAGACAGATAGCTATGTGTCGGAGAGTGGAGGGCAGCCTGCTAGTTTATTCTTTGTGCCAATTTTGATTAGTTACGAGAACTTCCTTTATAAAGACATTTTAAGCAGAAAGGCTGTCGTCTTCATCGCTTGTTATAAATGAGGAGATACAATCACAGTACAAAGTTTCATTGTAAATATTGAGCACTTGTGTTTTTCTAAATATAAATTAGGATTAAAAGTGACTTTCAAAGCACTGAGGTTTGCAAGACCTGCAACGTCAGTGGTTTGAAATTGAAGACTTTGTTTGGAGAGCGTAGTGGTGTAGGACAGTCACGCTCATGTTCCATGTTGTTCATTGTGTGCATTTCTGAGTTGCTGCCTTGTAGTCTGTCTCTTGCCCATTCCATACAGATACAAATCTGGTCTAATTTTTAAAATCAGACTAACTGTTTAAAAATTGAAGTAAAAAACAAAAAGGTTAACTTGCCCGGCGGGCTACACACAGTAAAGACCTCTTAAGTTTATTTTCTAAAATTTCAACATTTTAATTTTCAGCATGTCAGGTTAGTTAAATTGAGGTGTCTGAAAGGCAGCTTCTCTTTACTTGATTTCATTTATTGAAGGATATTCACATCATTTGTAAAATTACTATTTAAAAGTATTAAATGCAGAACACCTTTAACTCTCAGTCTAGAAACCCAGTCAATGAATAGTTCAGAGGTTGTACAGTGAAGTTAGAGTTCCTTACAAGCAGCATACTCAGGGTAATGCAACAAAGTGAGCAGGATTTTGGGTGCCATGACCTACCTCATGTAACAAAAGAACCCCCTTATGATTCCACAAAATATGTTGATTTTTGCCGAGATCAAGTTCATTGTAGGATTTTGAAAGAAAACAAGGAACTTGAATGTTGATGTGGCAACGGTGGTAGTGGTGTGTAAGTATGTTTCGTTACGTGTCCTTCAATTACTCCATAGTGCATGTCAACTAGAAACACAATGGATATCCCCTGGAGATATTATTCATATACTGTAGGTTACGTTACGTGAGACCAGAGGGTCTTTCTAAATAGTTCTTTTTGCCTAACCGAAGAATTCTTTGGCCAGTTGTAAAGCGTGTGTGTGGTAGGCATGAGGAACTGCTCAGTGAAATAGTGTTATAGCGATCACAGCAATTTTTAAGGTTTCCATACTGTCACTTTTCAATTATTTCCTCCGTCAGTATCTTTGTTAGAACTGTGAAAAACGGTATATGTCCACTTATATCCCAGATAGAGCTGCTGTTTTTAAGGGAAAAAACAGAAGCAGTGAGTAGGCATTTATGTTTGGACAAAGTGTATTTCGATATACAGCGTGTATTAAAAAAAGCGTAAGTCCAATGGATCAGTACGTTAAAGTTATGAAGCGGAACACTCTAAGTACGGTTGCATTGGAAAGGGAAAACATTCTTTCTCCAAGTTGGGCCCAAAGGTATCCAAGCTTTTCTATGCATTGTTGCATGTAATAGGTAAATTAAGAAAGGTATTTCTTTAAAATTACTTATTCAAATAAGGGGACTATGATTTACCTCTACATTCAACAACACCTTCGACATATCCACCTGCCTTTTATCAACACAAATTTCACAGCGACAGAGCATGTTTTTGTCTCGTTTATAAAACAATGGTGCTTTATACTCATCCGGTGTTGCAGAGATCCAGGTGGTATTTCAATGGAAAGCTACCCTTCCAGATGGAACCATACTGGGAGAGTTTAGCTTCATGGGACGTACCAATCCGTCGTACCAAGAAGTACCCACAACTTCTGATGTAACCTCCCAAAAATTTGGGAAGTGGGGGTGTGGCGCTGCTTCTATCCAAAGATCAATCGAATCTATTATATTATCAATAAAACCTCAACCGAAGTTGCTGCTGTTAAGTAATCAAAATGAATCTCAATCTTCGTACAAGCCACAAGGAAAAACTGAATAGGTCTAGGCCTACTGTTATTTAGTTTTACTTGTAATCAGAAACTCGATTGGGAAGATGGTTAGAATTCCAGCATCCAGATATGAACGTTGCTTCTCTACCAGCTTAAATGGCCTATTTGTGAGTTAATTTCTCCTAGTAGTCAATCTCCTTTTTTAGCCCAAGTCTTTTTCTTTGCACAGTGTCTAATGAATTCCTGAGAACACGATGCACCTTGACAAAGAGACTGTCAACATTGGTTACCGGTGGAAGTTAATGGCATGACTGTACAGTTCTCAGGAGTTTGGGGTTCCATTATTGCTCCGGTCCGCCGTCTGATCTAACTTAAAGCCAGTTCTTGCAGTCAGTTTGTACTTCTCTTGAAAAATCTTGCTTTATCACTAGGTTTCTCTTATCTTGGATTTAGGCTGTACTGCAAAGCCAAGTGAATATTTGGTCCAAAGAGGGGAAAAAGAGTCGCAGCAGTTACTTTTTAATGACGTAAATTTCTGAATGGATATTTCTGTTATTGTAACCCAAGTGGCCGTGTGTTTCTGTCATACATCTGTGAAATTCTTTGAACGCTGGGCTTTTCAAGTGGGGCAGCCAGGGACAAAGAAACAATGCTGGAAACGGGTGTATGTGTTTGAACTCTGGCAGGTTATTGTTATCCTATCGAGACTCAAGGCCTGTGTATTGATACTGTTAGCACATGTATAATTGTCCTAACATAATCAGACTCTGGGGGAAACTTCCTGCAACCAACTTAGACTGTTTGACATTCTGCTGTTGTATTCACGAGAAGTAGGCTACAGAGGTAGGTTACTGTCTTGTCAGACGCTTTTGTTCGAAGTCTCCCTCCAGGATAGCCTGGAGACCAGTAACATTGGAACAGCTTGGTTGTAGCACTGCCAAGTACCTGAATTCTTTTGGAACACTCAAAAACTTCCTGCAACCAAGACGAATGGACGTTTTGCCTGTATTCGCCAAAAGGTAATGTGTTGCTGTTTTCAACAATTTTATTCACAGTAACTCTGAAGATCAGTTATAATTGTTGTGTTCCTTGGGGATGAAGCGCTGCGAATTCACCTCAGTCCTGTTGGTCAGGTGCGTGTGATTTATGTCTGAGCACTTTCCCATGCAGCAGTTTGGCCTTCACCCCTGAAGTACAACTGCAAAGCATACATTTACTTTTGTTTGTTATACTTCGGAAAAAGTTTACTTTACTTTTATACCTGACACTTCTGTGTCCGTCATGTTTGGCCCTAACTCAAGGGAACTTTGTGGGAAAATAAGTTGTTTTCTTCTGTCAACAGATGTTTTTTGCTTTAGTTTTTGAGAGAAAATGCTCGCTAAACAAGAAATTATACTAGGGCTTCGATAAAGAGTTTTATTTTGACCTTGTAGACATTTTAGAGCGCAATCCAATTAATCCGTAGCATTTGGCATTTGGACGACCACCCGGACGATGTAGCCCTTGTTCAGAGCAATTGGTTTGTGTAAATCATGCAACCCTTTTTTCCGTTGGGAACTGTCTCTCAATTATCAATGCCAAGAGCTTAAAAGTTGGTCCTAAGTTAACCCTGAGATATTAAACCCCGATTGACTTGATAGGCAAGCCTTTGATCTGGGAGATACAGTCCCGTTAAGGGTTAAATCCATATTTTCCTCCCCGTGGATTTTGCATACATTATTTGGAGTAAAGCCGAGCTAGCCCGTGTCTGTTGTCATTATTGGTAGAGTATATCAAATAAAGGGTCTGTGCGGGACGGAGTTGTTGTCAACCTTTCCCCTCAAGAAGCTACTTCACCTGGAGATCTGCTGCTCTGAATTTAGCTTTTCGTTGTCTTACGTTAATTCCTTTACTATTTGAGTTGTCTTTCATTTGTTTCATTACAGGTATGAAACCAGTTTTCCACATGACATAAATCAATTAGCCAAAGCCTGTGGGCGGAACACACCCTTTAATGACCCTTCTCCATTTCTCAGATCAGGATCAGTGTTAGACATAAAATACGCTTGTTAAACGCCAAGGTTATGGCTATTGGAGGGGAAATTAATGTAAGCACTGGTTGTAAAAATTGTAACACTCCTGTAAACAACGGACAGCTTGGGTAAAGGTTTTGTGACATGTAAGGGTAACAGACTCCTTTGAATCATGTTTCTGGAAGAAACAGGTTGAACGTACAAGAGTTTCTCATTATTAAGATGTATCCGTTTGACCACTTTTCTACTTTTCAAGTAATTTTGATGAATCCAAGTGCAAGAGGTAAATGTGAAATTAAGTCTTTTCAAGGTGAATTTAAAATGGAAGTTCAATGAGGAAAAAGCTGAAGGTATTCAAGAAAGTTCAAGTTTTTGCAAGTTTTGAACTGGCCATTTTTGAGCCAAGCCAGTTTACCTCAACGAGGCCCCCTTTTCAGAAATCTTTCGCTTTAAATTTTGACCAAGATTGATCCATTTTCCCCTTCCAACAACTTCTGTCAGACCTTTTCCGTCCTGCAGGGTGGTCCCTGGAAGTCGCGTCGTTTTTGATGAAGGCAACCTTCCTGCGATAGACATTAATGTTTTGCATCCTTTCGTTTCATTTAGCCACATTAATCTTTTTACAATTCCATAAGCTGCATCTGCTTGTGTTGATACCCCGGCATTTGTCAGAAATCCTCATTGACTCATTTCACCTTCAGCTCACTGTCCCTTTTGTGAGGATCCCGTGAGGGGATTACACTAATTTTTTTTGGGGGGGGGTTTGTTTATGTTTTTTTTCTGTTTGGTATGAGATGATGGTTAAAACCAGGGCCTCGTGGTCATGTAGGATTCTCGAAAGTAATTTCTGTCCGTGCTGAAAAGAATTGTTGTGGGAAAAGAAATAATAAGGGAAGAATTAGTGTAAATTTCTGAAGAGATTCGGCGAGACTGAGCAATTAAGCTAGCATTCACAAATGAATATAACAATTTCAAAGGAGGTCTTCGACGCAAGAATTACAGTCGCAGCACGCGAATTGCGCACGAACACTAATGCCGGAACTTGCCTTTTGCATGTGTCTTAGCAATTCACACACACCTTGTTAGTGAACAAGGCTTATGAAATACTTGCACAGGGTATTACCGAGGTGATTACTTTCACTGCCATATTGGTCAAAACTTCTTCCTCCCCGAAGTCATCTAGAGCAAGATGAAACAAAGATTGCATTCCTCTGTGCCACTCGAGCATAGTGATCATTGCAAAAATAATTGCCGTACATCCCCACGTGATCTCACACACCTCTGGCTAAAGATCTTGGTATGCGAAAAGACCCACCCAGAATTAATTTGTGATGTATACATGCAGTCAGCGACACTGATTATGATACTTTTGAGCTTTATCTGTGACACGGGGAATAATCTCTCACTAGGCTAATTTCAGGTGTAACTTGAATAGCGACAGGCCCTCTTCACTGTGTACTTCATTTCACAAATGTGGCATTGTTGAAATCAAGTGAGGTATTGATCACCACAAAGTTCCAGTTGAATTAGAATATGTATATCTCCAAGAATTCGCTGAGAATGGCTCAGCTGTTTGCACATTACGTATACGTCACATTACATTCGAAAACATTTAGCATTTAGTTTGGACTGCCAGCAATAGGCCTTTCAATTTTACACGGTGGCACACCCATCATTTGCTCTCCTTATTCGTACCGCAAAAATCTCCTGGATTTCACAAGGGAACAGGTGAATATTAGCATGATGTATTGGCACATAGATCCGAGGCAACTTGAACTTCTACCAGAAAGATTAGTTGCACCTGTCCCTCAATATCCAAGAAAAGGGTCCCATTGCACGATCCCTAGTCTAACCAAATCATTGGTGTTAATGTGGCATGTGGAATTTCCTGAGTAAGTGGGTCCTGGACCAGAGACCAGAAATGCAGAATACAATCACTTAGTCATTCATTTAATGCCGATAACACTTTTTTATGCGCTAGTTGTAGGGTATAATTTCCAGCCTGTTTAAGAACATTCTCGCTTGGAACCAATAAAGCAGCAATTTTGTTCCAGTTTCTTAACAGTATACCGCAGTAAATCACTCAGGCATCAGCATGGATTTGTTCCCTTTAAAAATTTCAGCAGCCTTATTAGCTTCACGAGTCTGATGAATACAAAATATGGTTGCAGCCTGATACAAATTGGGGAAATGTAGTCACATTTTCAGAGAGAATGTAGCTCACGTTTATTAAAGTTCGGAAGTTTGGACCATAGCATCCCCCCTTTGAATTTCCACAGTCGGCAGTATACCAGGCACGAAATGGGACAGAGGGGTACCCCCCAACATGTCCAATCCCTATGCACACCCCAGCCTATAGTCAATTAATACATCCCCCTAGATGTCTGAAAGAATTCCTGAGATACCAGTATAACAATGACCAACACCAAGGTGGGGGTTCTATTTGTCCCATAATTTGCTTCATGTGGTCGGCAGGCTTTTAGATCTCATCATCCGATCTCCCACCTGTAGGCCTAGTTTGTCGACACAAATCGAAGTCCTTTCGATCAGCTTGTAGTTCCAGTTTCAAGTAATCTTTTCTACTGGCCTTTTAATTACCCCACCACCACTGTTTCGTGCGCACTTGTGTGATGTTCGTCTCGGCATCCTACTTCAGTAATCGAATAATTTATTGTAAGCATCCCTCGACTGGACATTCCTTTTACCAATGCACCCTCTACCGACTGGACATGTGTGAAGTGCCTGGTTGTTAATGGTCGTCCCCGATGCCATAGGCTGCGTTGACACGTTCCCGTTAACCATCTCCCTCCAGCCACGGACAAGTTTACACAGCAGTCGGACAATGCGTCTGACCCCTGAATGAACTGTGTACATTTCTAGGTCAGTGGCTGGACATCCCGCCACAGTATTCAAATCCAGGATAAGCTCGGTTGACAGAAAAGTGCATGGTTCAACCATGCAAATCCTTGAAGAAGCAACATGATAAACAGAGGCCACGTGGCCAAAAGTACAGACTAGGCCCACTCTGTGAACTCTGGCCAGTTAATACTTCAAGATGTGTTAATGTATAGTGTGAATGCATCCCTTATAAGACAATGAAATCGTTGAGTGAAATTCACACCTTGAAGTTGAACTCTTTAAATAAAAGCTGTGTCTTCTCAGAAATATCGTAAAATACCAATGCTATAAATCATCCAGGTTTATTTTTCCATCAACAAGAGCTGAGGCTGCATCTGTGGGTTTTATAGCTCCAGGCAAGTGCGCTCAGAACAAAGACACTGACAAATTGGGAAGATACACATGTACCAACAGAAGTGTGGCTAGCGGTTTGACACAGCACCGGCACAGCAGTCTGCACGCCACGGCTGAAAATCCTGCCTCATCAGTTTAAGTTAATCAGTTGAAAATGTATTGGAAATTAATACAGGTTGTCATGGGGTAGTAACAAGCCTCAGAGTGAACCAGGAAAATCCTTTCCAGCTGAAGAAAACCATCCTCCGGTTGTTCTCCAGTACTGAACCTCAGCTTCACCAGGTGCTTTAGGCCCTCGATCTTGATCAATACCTGACTGATCCCTACCCTTCTATCAAACTTTGACCACATCCAAACAGTTCCTCCAGTTGGTGAACCCTCCATCCACATTATCGCCTGGGAACAGTCTTCCTATTCTTTTTCATAGATGATTTCCCTTCGCCCATAGATTTATATCAACATGTTCATCCCCATGGCCCGAAGATTGATATCATGACTTCCCAATTAGGACAAGCCATCCTTCTTGTACCTGTGACACACTTGATGTTACAACCCTCCGAGTAAAATGTATCCATCTAGGACATTATTATCTGGGACGGGACAGGCTCAGGTTTATGTTTCCCTCCATGAGGTGGAAATTTGTCTGGCTGTCTTTCAACCTTTAGCGCGAGTTCCTGACTGTGCCGATTTCCCGACATGTGGCATTATAGGCTCATGCGTCCGTCTGACAGTCAGTGTGCTTGACATTCACTGAAGCTCTATTGTGATGGAGTAGGCAAGTGACATTGTCACAAGTCCTTACAGGCTGCAGGTGTCAATTGCCACTGCCCGAGTAATAGAAGTAATAAAGCAAAAATTACCGGGTGCTGTCTGAGGTGATTTCTGCAGCTCTGAGGTGGTTTATAAAATAAGGTCTCCCGTCGCTTGTGCCAATCCAAGACCACCTCGGTTTGTGATCATCATCATGTCCCTGGGGAAGTCGTTCCTGGTGCCCAGCAATTTGATGGAATGGCAAAGAACGTGACAAACTTGAATCTGTGAAGTACCTACTGTTTAATAAACCAGGTTCAAAACACCTGTGGCTTTGCAAACGTTATGACAGAAAAGAGTTGCACTGAGAGACACATAATCCTTCAAGACAGAATTTTGTCTTGAACTTGGACCCAAAGACCAATGGGGTGCCTACCCATCATCCTACAGCGTCATATAAGCAAATCAGCCAACGTAAACTTACCCCTTAAAATATACTTCATAGCTTGTACACCATCAGACAGTACGTGCTGCTATTCGGGCGTGGGGGGTGGAAACCAATAGTCTTAATACAAGGTTCCTGTGATGATTCCTGACTGATCCGTAGGTAGGTTTTCCTTTTACCTCCCATGTGGTCCGTCCCCGAGTGTTCCAGTCCTGTGTTGTTGAAACTCAACATTCACTGTGTTGATTGTTCTTATTTGTGAAGGCTTCACAACACAGCTTGGCACTCGGTTTGTCCATTGAGCCAAACATCAAATAAACAGGGTTTGATCCATCGTCTCAACTCTCAATCTTCCGGGCTCTCCTGGCAATTGTCAATTGCTAACTGAAAATGACGGCAGCCCAAAAAAGTGTGAAATGCTTATCTTGGGTACGTGTTCCCTTTTTAGCATTTTGCCCATTAAAGAGCCTCCATCCTTTTCCAATTGGTGAATTTTGAGTTTGCACTATTATTTTGTCAGATGTCGCTGAACTGAATGTTCAATTTGATTTGCCGAAAAATGTTAATGTGCATAGCATAATCCTATGACGATTCACTGCGATTAAGTTATGCTAAGACACGTTTTTGCCTTTATAAACCTGTATTCTCAAGGTATTGAAGTATTGAATCATATCCCGGTGGGTGATGTTAAAGGGATAATCATTCTGAGAAGATAAATGCCAACTTAAGTCCACCCTGAGATGATGAACATACTTTCTTACTGTAACTGCGCATATGGTTCCCCCTTGCCAAGTCAACCTCTTACCCCACTCGGAACCTCTGCCAGGAAGTACAATGTACATGTACATGTGTTGCAGATGCAAAACCACCCGAACTACTTGCCACCATTTATGTGGGAAAGGAACAGTTGGCACGAAACATGGCCCGATTTATTTTGACGGTGTCAGCAATTTTGCTTCCGCCCAAACACATACCGCCCTTGCCATGGCAACTGGACGTGTCGCTCAATTTTTCCCGAAGACTCAATCAGGACCCCAAAGCCCTTTAGGCCTTACCCTTGAGTTGAGGTGGAACTGGCGTCCGAGCTGCACGCCCACAGCACGGGAAACAGTACATTATAGACACTGAAGCCGCATACACGGACTCCGTACATCGTTAATAGGAGTGTTGTAACTGTTTCGATGAGATTGGACTCTAAAGCATCTTATTAAAAAATCCCGACTGTCATACGACCACGCAAGGACTGTGTGAGTTTGTTTCTTCATTTGCTCTAGAAACTAAAATGTTATGACTCTGTTCAAGATATAATTGAATTTTTTTTCTCGCTCTCCTCTTGGGATGTAAACAAAATATAATTTAGAAACTGCACTTGTTAGAAAATTGTTTTCTTGTAATAATTTCTAATCTGAGTGTTAGGTCCTCGATGTGCAGTTTGCATATTTACGACTGCTGAAATGTGAAATGTTTAGGAGTTTCACCTCTGGTTGTTCTCCATGCCAGTTATTTTTAGGGCCAAATAGGACCAAGTGTAAAGATGGAGGGAAGAGTGTTAAGCAAATGTCAGTTACAAACTTACATGTAAGTATGCCCCGTGACGGTGATGAAGATAACGCCTTTTTGTGTGTTGAATTATGTGCTTTGCAGCTAGTCATTGGTTGGCACACTTGGTTTAACTGTTGTATGGAAGCTTATGATGGAGATAGTGTAGGTGGGGCAAATTAAGTGGTTCACCCAGGCATTCCATATCGTAGTCTTAAATGAGTCAATCTGTATTACATCTTAGAATTAAGGGCAACAACTTAGACATGGTTTAGCTTTGTGAATCAAAGGATGTCCTCATGCCATGTGGTTTGTTAATTTCACAGCCGGCTGTGTTCCGTGCGTTATTGCATGCGCACGTTGTGACGTCATGGTCATGGCCAGCTTTTTACCACGCTATTGCGCTGGCCAAATGGCAGCCCATTTCTCCTGCCTGTGATGCACAACGCGAAATAGTACCTCGTTATACTCAAAACTCAACACAATATTGATTATCTTTAGGTAACGAGGTGCCATGTGTTAAGTTACTTTCTAAACAATCCATTCTTGACTTTGAGATTTTGTAAGAACCCCGGTTTACGACTTGGCAAAGTTGCATCCTACTGTAGAGAGGCATCGGAAGCCTTCTACGAAGGTCTGCGTGACTTCCCTCTGCGAATGTACATGTACATGTATCATAATTCTATCTCCACCTCTGACATTGCACAGCGCAGAGCAATAGATCACGGTTAACGTTAATTGACATGTGTTGTGGCGTTTCCAGTGGTGTGCATTCATCTTTTTGATCTGTTTGCCTGTATGGTATTCTCCTCCGGGTCTTGCATGCCATCATGCACCCTCATAGCTGGTTACAATTGAAGGGGGTGCACTTAAGTGCAGCAAACGATGTGCTTTGTACATGACATAGTATAGGCTGCAGTAGGGGCCTACGTTCTAGTAAATGGAGTGACAGTTACTTCTTGGAGTCCCTTAAGTTCTTCATTGGACTAAACCAGTCAGGATATGCAATGTCTTTATATTTGAGGTTTGCAAGGACTGACTTTCCATATTAGACAAAAAATACAACCAGATTGTTTTGAATGTTATGTAGAAATTAATAATCATGAAATGATCGCAGACAATTCCAAACAGAGTGCTTCACAACACAAGGCAAACGGTGGCCGATTCTGTCAAGGTGGGTAAAAGTAACCCCACTGAGCTGGAAGTGGGGGGGGGGGGGAGAATCGTGGCTGGGTACCAGCAGCTCCTGCTCTAGCTCCAGAGGTAGAGAGCAGGGGTGCGTTCTAAATGACATCTGCTTCGGGTGGAGCTGGCAAGCTGCGGAGCTATCTGATCGACCTGTGGTACACCGACGCAGCATGATTCAAGGGGTCGCTCAGGTCCAAACTTTGCAGCTCCTGTCCTCTTGTCTGCATTCATTTTGCTTGTGACAATTTCCAAAATTTTACTCGTTCGTTTTGTGTCTCAATTCATTTGAAAGCCACCGCCTTTTTTGTTAAAAATGAGCAATTCAGATGAAGAATTTACCGAAGAGCAATTTACCGAAGACTTTGCAAGTCACAGGGAATCCTGCGTTCGGGGTGCTGAAAACAAAACTTTTGTATCTACCAATACCCTTTGCTAACCATGATCCCACAACCTTGCGACCAATTCATACTATTGTCAAACGTACGGCCGAAGGAAGCGTTGAGGGAGGGGCAGGGGGCACTGGCCCATCCCTCGGACTCGTACCCACCCCACCCACCCAAAGAAAATCTTTCGAAGAGATTTATCTCTTCCACAAGAGATGTACATAATTATGTGCAGTGCCGTCTATCAGAAAATGTTGCGCTACGCTGGCGAAACAATGCCGATAAAACTTGGGCATACCTCTATTATGATGTTATGATATGACGTTGATCTTGTATTGACTGAGCATCGTTCTTGCAGAAACAATTTGCTCTTATCGGGATATTGTAACTAAGATTTTGGTCCAAGATGAATTCTTAGCTGCACAGTAAAGATCACCCCGTCCCCACCGTTGCTGTGCGGACTCCGTGAAACTCGCAGCCGCGAGAATGATTTACGGTATTGCCAGAAAACGTCGTTCCTTGTCGCTCCATCATTGTCGTGGTGCGTATTTACAAAGCAAAACTCAGAAGATATTCAGCCCAGCATGTATCAATCACAATAAATTCCAGTATGCCGGTAATGCACTGACGTTTTCGGATTATTGCTTCACTTTCTATGTCAAGGAGTACCTAGCACTGCAGAAAATAAGTCGCCGTTGTCAGTGGACCAGAAACATGATCGAAAAACCAAACACTCGTGTCCCAATAGTCTTGGGCACAAATTTTAGTCTTCCAAGTAAAGGTGCCGAAGAAAACAGACTGAAGCCATCCATGGGTGCGGTTTTATATTTGATGTATCGATAAGACCATGGGAAACCATTGCCCGTTATCAGGAAATTTGGTATCTTAACATATGTACAAGCTGTCTCAGGTGGAATCAAAGGACCCCTGCTGTATCTTTTTTTTTCATCCTGATCAGGATTCGGGACTTGTCACCACTCCAAAGTCCCGCCGGATCACGCCCACTTACCCTGAATTGAGAAAACTTAATGGAATAAAGACTACGGTGGTGCATAGCCTCCCATGAGATTATTCCATGCCATGATCTAGAATATGGGCTCGCGTTTTACCTAATGTAGTTGTTCTGAACGATACGTGGAGATTCGGGGAACGTTAAAAACAAAAATGAACAGTGTAAGAAATTTGAAGAGATACGTTGACGTATTGTTTTTATTATCTGTTACAAAACTGATTTTAAGCTGGGATTGTTATGGACTTAGTTTTCAGGCGTTTGAACTTAGCTGTACGTATAAAATATGTGGGTTTTCGCTGTTTTAGGCCTAGGCTGTACGCCGTGCTACTGTCGTGCCGAACTCAAATCATTCAATCTTTTTTTAAGTTCGGCACCCCAATAGCACGGCGTTTAGCGCGATTTGGCTCGGCAAATTGAATTCCGCACGGCAAGCCCTTAAGCTCGACATGGTAGCCGCGCTATCGTCGAAGTGGTACGACGCTGCTCTGTTTAAGCTGCCGCACTGTTGCCGTGCTATTGCCTCACTTATTTGAATTAAGTTCCGGACGACAGTGGCACAGCATCGAGTCTTGGCCTTCAGGAGAGTGCAGTATACGCTGACTTTTGAAGGCAAAGGCAGTGTCTCCAAGAGAAGATGTCGGGATTTTTGATGATCCTTTTAAGACCCGCTTTAAACCCGAGCCTCAGTTAGGCAGCATTTACAGCGGACTTGAACAGACTAAGATCAGAAAATGCCTGTTTTAGGGAAACCTTCGACTTTCGAAAAAAAAGAGTGTTGAAACGTGGCATGTTCTGAGAAGCATCTCCAATGAGCAGTCAGTCTGGTTTGAAACTGCATTTCGCAAACAGCAAGAAAATCACTATGGAAAAGTGATTAATACGAGAGCCCAGAAACTCATTCGTGGAACTCATCACTCACATTTTCCCGGGCCTTCTACACAAACTTTACTCTGTCTCGTTACTCTGCAACACTGCCTATTTCGGAGAACTATAGAGTGGCGGCACTTCAAAGGCGTCAGTGGCGCTTGTTCAAGGAAGCCATTGGAGCGCTCCCATCCCACTACCAGGCGAAACAAGTTCAGTTTGCTCCAGTGTTATAGCCCAAGATTATTAACTTGGGGTTGAGCACCGGCGACCAATATGGGACATGCTGCCGAGGGTCTCCTCGCGGTATAAAAGAGTACCAGGGCCAAATGGTGATTTTTTAATCTATCATCAACTGCCAAATGATTTTAACTATCAAACATATTAAACTGATGGACCTACCGTGGTCTACAGACACTTTAGTACATGTAGGCAGTTGCGGGTGGAACCAAGACATATATAGCGAGACAAGGAATGCAACTAAAATCCAAGGTGTTCTGTCTATGTCGTCGTGTGCCTGTCTAGTCAGGTCCCAGTGCCATATACATGTATGGGTCCAGTCCACTAATTCAAGCCCCATTGAAAACAGTGTAAAATCAGCACCGTTCAGGGCCCAATAGCATGCACGCCAACATCCCTGAGATTTCTGAAACACAAATGAAATTCTTGTCTGGTCACTTATCTTTCAATTTCTTTTCAATTTTTTGTGGGTTAACCAATTACATTTTTAATTATTCCCACAAAACAAAATCACCCCCCAAAAAGTGATTTTTCCGAAGTCTGATTGCAGCCATTTTTCAAGTGGCAACCCTCAACTTTCTCGGGCACTTAGGACCATTTTTCAATCGTAGTTTTCAGCCCTTCTGCCCTCATATGAAAGCTCAAAGACCCAGGGAGTTGATCCTGGCGACGATTTACACAATCTCACCATTTTGGGGGCCAAACAATCTCTTTTTTCAAAAGATACTGTGGGGGCACTTTTAATGCTAATGAGCTGGTCAGAAATTCTCACTTGAATTAGTGGTCTGCACCCGTATGTAGTGAGTGCCTGACATAAGTACCCAGTGAATTGGCCGTTGAGTGCTTTAAATTGCATCCACCACTCAAACTTGAGCCTGTCACTATAGGCCTACCAACTAGTTTAGAAATGTTTTGAGAAGGTTATGCGGGTAAGCATGAGGTCTCCTAAAATCACATATATGAGGAGCCCATCAAATAGTGTCTATTTCAATATCATGTCCATACGTAATTAGGGATGCGTTCTGGTCTATGACGTAGTCACTTCCTGCGACCCAAATAATTCCTATGGAATATTTAGCGAGATTTATTATTGAATGGTAGTTGATGCGTAACATCATATGGCAGGTGGCTTTAGAACACATCCATTTCTAACTGATCACAAAATCTGTGACTCAAAGCAGATCGCGAACGTCCATTCCATTTCATACAGTGACGCATTTTTATTAATACATAAGCCATACTCTCACTAGGTGTCCTGTATTTGCGTGATAGGCCTATGGTGATCGCATACAGGAACTTCTGAAAATGGCAGTATTTGTGTGTTTTCATTGTTTTTGCAGATATTGCCGCCTGCGTGAGATCTAATTTGTGACGGATTTCCGCGGGTAATGGGCCCTTTGGAATACATCCCCAATCCTGGCTTGTATTTCGTGGCATAATCTTTTTAGTGTCATAGCAGAAATCGGTCTTCGATCTAAACCCGTGGATTCTCTCGAGGCTAAAATACATATCAGTAGAAAAATTCAGACCCGGAAATCACAATATAACTTGTCAGAAAAAAAGTGATCAAACAAATTTTCTCTGAGGGTGAAGACGTCTTACATTGGAAAATAAAGTACGTATCGGAAGCGCATGAGCGTCTGAGAGTATTTTACTTGCCAGTCTGTAGTTATTTGTGGATGTTAACGGGAGGATGAAATATCTGTCAGGTATTATTAAAGTTGCCCCCGAAAAGCAGATGACATTAGGCATCCCTTAGGAATTGATGATGTTTTCAGGCATGGTATTTTTGTTGGACTAAAAGTTTCAACTCCTGCTCATCTGGCTGTAATAATTGTGTGTGGACGCGAATGGATTTCAGTGGGTCACGTGTATGCTAGTCCTCTTGAGAGGAAAATTATCCGACAAATTACGCCATAAACATAGGTTGAGTCAGCTTCCACCTTGATGAGATAGCTGATCGAAGAGTGCAAGACATACCTGTGCCTGCGGGAGATACGATGCAGAAATTTGGGAGTCAACTGTAACTCTTCTAGGGTGTGTGCAAAATCATATTAACATTGAAGGATTCAGGAGTGTCAGGGTTACAGACTCGGTGTAGGCCTACACCAGAAAAAAGTGCACTCAGATACGGGTTTTACAGCCCACGGGGTTTTTTTTCTGTGTACCTATTCCTGCTGTCGAAAACGTTCCGGTGTGTCTCCTGGTTGTTGCATATCGGTTCTTAGTCTGTCACTGTTAAAAATATCAGCCTCGAATAACAAGTTGTGATTTACAATGGACTTTGTGTGTTCTGGCACGGGGGTTGATGTCATGTCGTCTAATTTCAGTCCACTTGCTGGCGCAATCCTCTAGCAGCACCTCCAAGGGCGTTGTAACAAATCGTCTGTAAATGTAACAGCTCATTATATTGGAATACGCTGTTTGATTGGTAAGACCTTTGACTAGTAGCATGCATTTTTTGTGTTTGAAGCAAAGCTGCTTTGATTTTGGCGATACTTTTTATAAAGTTAAAATTGTAAAATGCGCGTATTAGGACGATGTTGAACATTCTTACACGATAGGTCTGCTAACAGAAAAAATGTTCTCCTTTGCTGTAATGAACAAATCGACTCTGCATCAAGGTTGTTCTACACTTTGCGCAAAAACATAAAAAGGCGAATCTGTGACGTCAATCAAATACTCCCAAGCTAAGTCGCAAAAGGAATACATTTCATCTCAACGAATTTCTCAACAAATAATTCGTATGAACAGGTCTTTTTACGTAGATGAAATTGTGCTTCGTACTTTTTTTCTGGAACATTGAAATACATGCACACGTTCAAGAGACTGTGCGAACCTCAGTAGAAGGTATTGGTTCTCTGTACCCACATTAGTCAGTGATAATATGTCATCGTGTCCAGGGGCTTGGGTGGCCTTGTGTTAAGGTCCAGATTCCCGGGAGATACAAGCTTTCCCTAGGCTTTTCCTGTATCAACGAAGCGGAAGGAGAAATAATCGTTCAGGCGGAAGGCTAGCTCCTGAGATAGCTCCGGGGCCAGCTAGCTCGACCTAGAACAGTTGTCATTTGAACGCAAATTAGCTCCACCTTTGGAGCTAGCTCCGGAGCTAGCCAGCCCCAAGTTTAGCCCCAGAATTTTAATCTACCTCAGCAGGATTTATTATTTACCCATAGACCGACTTTGGAGGGTCGTTGGACGGTGCAGCCCCGACTGGTCGAAGAAGGGATTTCCAAGAGCAACTGCCATTCCATTCATCAGAATCAAAATGCATTCAATGCAGTATACACTACAGTCGCGCCCAAAAATTTACATACACCTTAGCAGAATACACTCAGTTATTTTCCATTTATACCCCTCTAATTGACAATAATCCTCATTCCTTTCATTCCTGTCACAGTTACAACCATTCGTCTGCATAAAAGAATTCCGCAAACGTTTCAATTGGGATGACTCTATTCACCATTTTGCATTTGATGTGGCGAAATTAGAGGGGCTAAAGTTACGTACATCAAAGTGACTTGCTAATGGTTGGCTTGAAAAAGGTCTAGAATGTCCTAAAACGACCTCCTGTTACTTGTTTTTTGTCTTTACTCCTATTTCGAATGGTTATGTATACATCATGTAATTCTTCCATGGCTCTTTAAAAGGTCTTGGGTTTTCTAGTCAAGCTCTTCTTCGACTTCAACCACCATGGGGAAGGCAAAGGAGTACTCTAAAGACCTGAGAAATCGTATTACACAGCTACACAAGTCAGGGACATCACTAGGGGCCATATCTAGGCAACTAGGAGTACCACAATCAACAGTTCAGACCATTGTAAAGAAGTACAAGGACCTAGGAACAACAAAGACTCTTCCAAGATCAGTACGGAAATCCAAGTTAACACCAAGAGATGAGAGAGCGTTGTTCAGAAAGGTGCGGACCAACCCCAAGACGACCAAGAAACACCTGTGCCAAGAATTAGAGGCTTCAGGGACTAAGGAATCACTGTCCAGAGGGTCGTTTATTGAAATGGTCTAAGAGGCAGAAGAGCAAGGGAAGGCGCTTCTTAAAAACGACACTATCAAGCCAGGCTGAATTACGCAAGAGAGCATAAAGACAAAGATGGCAGCTTTTCGAGGTGTGTCCTATGTGGTCGATGAAACCGAGATGGAACTTTTTGGCCACCATGACCAACTATATGTTTGGCGGGAAAAGGGAGAAGCCTTTAATCCAAAGAACTCCATACCCACAGTGAAGCATGGTGGTGGAGGTATTATGCTTTGGGGATGTTTCGCTGTTAGTGGTCCAGCAACATTGCATATGACAGATGGCATCATGAAAAAAGGAGCACTACTTGGAACTTCTCCAAGGGAACCTCAAGCAGTCTGCTCTGAAGCTGAACCTTTGACGTCGACGGACCTTCAAACATGACAATGACGCTAAGTATACTTCCAAGTTTGTTACGGGATGGCTTCAAAAGAACAAAGTGAATGTTTTGGAATGGCTGGCCCAAAGCCCGGATTTAAATCCGACTGTAGAAAGAGTTGAAAAAGAATGTGCGCATTTACACCGCGCAAAAGGAAGCCGACCACTTTGACTGAACCGTATATGCCAAGAAGAATGGGAATAAATCCCGCCAGATTATTGTAAGAAGCTGGTTGACAGTTAACCTGCAGGATTTACTGACGTTATCAAGGCTAAGGCCAGTGCGACAAAGTATTAAGACAATGAAGTCCTTGGTGTACATGTATGTAAACGTGTGACCTTATATTTTCGTCACATCAAATGGAAACTGATGAATAAGGTCATCCCAATTGAAATATCTGCGGAATTCTTTTGCTGAAATGAAGGAAAATGGTTGTAAATGTAACAGGAATGAAACGAGTGATGATTATTGTCAATTGCAGGGGTATAAATGGAAAATAACTGTGTTTTGCTAAGGTGTATGTAAACTTTTGGGCACGACTGTACGTGTATTTTTCCAGCCTAGTGTATAAAGCACACGGGACCCTTCTATCATGAGCGTCAATCGGTGGGGGACGGGACATGTCGATTGATACTATATCTTATGTTCCCCCCCCCCCACACACACTTTTTTCCAAAACCTAAATGAAAATGTATAGCTCGCAAAAGCGTTTGTTTAAAAAAATTGTTGAAGTAGCCAAGAATTGTCTCAGATCACACCACAGAGCATCTAGAATCCAAACTTTTCCGGGGCCCTTGATGAGCGGCCCTCAGACCCCAGAGTTACCATCACTGGCACGTTTTGAACCACACAACCCCCATAAAACTCCCACTCAGTTCTTTACTTGGATTGGAGCTTTCTGAAAACCTGCCCTCCCTCTGAACGGAATTTTCATAACACCCCATCACTCTGTGGCAAAGAAGGCTGCGGAACGTTTGACTATGACCTTGACGTCCTATAAGTCTCATATGACGAGCACACCCCGTAACATATCATTACTTACCGTTGGTGTCATCGTCAAGCACTCTGGATTAGGGCAAGCGAGGCCAGGCCTCATCGGCCATTCACTGAACTGATGGCATGGCTCACCCACAGACGTCATATAAAAAAAATATGTCATTTCTAAAAAAAACCTGCAGTGCCCTTAGTCTGCCTACACAGGTTATTGAAACCACCAGTGCAAAACAGGTCGGCGCGAAAGAAAGTCGGTGTCTGTGTTTTTTCGTTTGGGGGGGGGCGCTAAGCCGTGTCATCACGACTCATCATGGCCGTATAGTTTTGCTGTCAGAGTAGTGCTCTTTGGTACATTTTTCAGCCAAAACAAATGCTATTTTCTAGGATTTAGCTACCGGGGTGGTGTCTGTCACAGCAGCTTGGAGGTCGATCGTAAAACACAATGCAGTGTGTGCACATTTTTCTGTCACGGTGTACTTCCTCGGTGATGAAATTAGATTTGCTGTAATTGATGAAGCCATCATTTAATCATCTGAGTGGTTCCGGGATTCTTGGGAATATCTACTCATGGGTTCCTAAGGGGGTGCACTGAACCTCGCTTTCTTTGTTATTGCTTTGAGGGTCAGTTTCAGTAAATCTGAAAAATCAGGTTTACTTTAATGAAATAAAGTTTTTAACAGTTTTTCCTAAGTCGTTTAATAAGTTATTCAAAGGTTGCTTTTTGTACAACCCGTGTTGATTTTGGAGTACACGTTTTTTGCTAAATACAGAGAGTGTTTATAACTCTCTTTTGCCGGGAACATTTTCTCTGCTGTGATCATGCTTCCCGGCAAAAGGACGTAATCGCAGGCACACGACAAAATGTAATACGATAATGATTTGACACAAAGAATAGAACCATTTAATGAAGATTATTTTCGGTGAAAGATCAACATCTAGTGGTCTTTCATGGCTGCCATTTCTCTCACTGTCATCTTTCTACATTCTTCTAATAACATCTTGCTGTTTAACGGTTGCTTAACCAAGCGGGGAATTTGCGTGGTTGAGTCATGATTAAAAGCAATAAAGCTTTGTGACGGAATTCCGATTAAATGCCGAGAGTTTGGCTCATTCTGGCACGTCTACGCCCTTGACACGCCTGACGAGGATCGCCTGGTCTCTAGGGCCAGCTTCCACCCACTGACGCTTGCGCTTCTCGTAAGGTGCGATCTACCTCTGCCAACAAGCAGGTTTGTTTCCATGGTATTCTTCATCGCAGGTTTATAGACCCTCCTCTGTGATTGGTTGATCCGGTCTATAACTTTCCTCTCCCTGCTGACTTCATCAGACTTCTGCCATGTTGCAACACAGCAACGCTCCGGATCGGCACTCTCTTGCTTGCTTGTGATGGTGATTAAGCTGAAACTCCTTCAGCTTTCCACGTGAAGGCAATTACAATTCTTTTTTTTTCATTCCGACAAGCATGGTCTCTGTTGTCCGTTGTGTGGTGAATTGAATCCAGTTTGGTCACTGCAGACGGATTAGGAGTAAATTTACGGGTAAGCTTCTCAGATTTTCATTTCAAAATTAGCATTAAGTGTACGGTATGTGGTGGCGCGTCATTAATTGGATCGGAAGTTTAATTTCACGGGAGCTTGGAATGTGTATTCCTGCGGCTTGTCTAGCAACGAATGTCCCATGGTCATATGCCAGTTCGGAAATACCTTTAAATAGAGACACACTGATAACTTAGCTGGAGACATCGGGCTTCTACATTGTGGCAATTGTAATGTAAATGAGAGCCCCCGGAATTTAGACATGCGAATGGCAATTAGTTGCGATTAGTAGCCTTTGCTGTACCCCTTCCTCCATGGCTGTACTCACACATTCATAAATCTGACCCAGACTGATCTGAGATGACGCGACCTCTTGTGTCATACCTTCAGATTTATTCACTATAGCATCCAAAAGCAGGAGAATTGTTCCTTTAACTCGTAGGAAACGGTATCTTGCGTCACTCCAACGTCTGCTTCCCTTGCCTGCAAGATTGGCTGATAAGTTTAGTGACTTTCAAGTCGTCAAGCATTGCTTTCTTGCAGTTCTTAAAATCACCAGCTTCGCTTCGTGTACGCCAGTGCTTTATTTACTTAATTCCAAAGCTCAGGTGACCGACCTCTTGCCTGTTAGATGCCCCTTTTCTTTACTTATACCCTTCGATAGAGTTCTCGTTAGCTGGATATTGTTCTCGTTTCCCGTGAAAATTGCTGATATATGACTCGGTTTTCCAACTGCTGTTCCCTGCACTTAATGAAGAACATGCGTACCTACTTCTGATCTCGAATCTTGCTGTTTCCTTGAGCCGTGTTATGACGAATCATGTTGATGATGGGAGGAAGCGTTATAGTCCTGCGCGTTGAGTGTTACTGTCCAGTCGATCTTAACGGAGCTGGCGTCCATTTGATGCATTCAAGTGTCCATATCCGACGGGGCGCCTTAAGGTCAAGTTCAGTCATTCCCTGAGGATTTCCGCACTTATCAAAATCGGATACTGCGTCCCTATTAATTAGTCAGTGCCCTACCTGGCACGGTCAGGCATTTAATTAGGAAGGAAATCTTGGCTCTGTTGGTTAAATAAATTTGGTTTCTTTGTCAACTTAATGGCTTCAGTCAGATGTCTGAGAAAATTAGCACAGGCTGAATTAATTCAGCGTGCTTAGACATTTTTTTATTTTTTTTTACCGACCCCAATTTGTTCGTCCGTGTTGTTAAGCATGACCGTTTCTCAAACGCATAGGCCTACGGCCCCGGTTTTTTCGGTTTTGCTTGAAACATAAGTCATTCACTTCGGAAAATCTGGGCTCAATGTGCTGTCTATGTTTTTTGTTTCTTGTATTTTTTACTGCGGTCACATTTAATCTGAAAATGTGAAGCCAAATTAAGGTCCTTTGTCACTTGGCCGTAAAAAAAAGGCGCAGAATTGGTTCGAGAGCTGCAATCGAAGACACGACAAGTCCTGAGAACAGGCCATCATGTCCACATTACATCTTTAATCCCTCTGAAATTAAGTTGTTTTTCGGGGTTCCAGACGTAAGTTTTACTTTTATCAAAACTTGTCAAACTTGTTTCATCTTTTTAGCCATCTGCATCTTCAGCATTTCCAAACATTGCACTTAACTTATACTGCTCTACGTTTAATTGGGCCTTATCACTCGGCTTCAGTCGCTTGGTACCACCTGTGTCCTTCACTCCCCGGTTTGTTTTGCCAGTCCTTTATTCATAAATCATCAGTGGTGATGGAGGAGTTTATTAGTTCCAAAATTTACTCAGTGGGGTGTCTCTCCATTTTGACAGGATACCGTAATCGCGCAACATAAAGGCAAAAATAAGCCTTTGATATTTTAACGCAGGTTTCTGAACATTTTTATATCTCTATGTAATGGTCTCTGGTAGTAGCAATTGTATAGCATCGCAAATCTCAAAATGTTTTCTTTTATGATCAAATTACCTTCATGGAATCATTTTAGAGCATCTTATATATGACGGTTACAACCAAGGGGTGTAGCTGTGCCAAAGTCAAGGTGCCATGCAAATTAACCCCGGTTTACGGTACCCTTTCCGCTAAATAGTTTTTTTTCGTAATATGTTCAAAATTTCATGGGTATATTGTCGATAAAAGGTTGATGCTGACGATGATCATCAAAGTCTGCCAGCCAGTCTCCCGTTGACAAACAGAGCATACTGTCCCGGTTCTTACTAGGACCACACACACTCACAACATTCCGCCGACCTATTGCCCCTACTTGCCAGCTTCATCACGAAGAACTTCAAATCTCAACTAATGCATGGAAAGAGCATTTCAATTGCTTCATACAAAATAACAAAACAAACAAACCACAGAATAATGAACAGGATGTGAACAAATTACTAGAGTTGCCTGGATAATACCGTACGTCCTTAAATTTGAAAACATTGGACAACTGGTTTATTTCACTACAAGCAACCTCAGTCTTAAATGTGCCAAGTGTTCGGATAATTTGTATACAAAACAATTGATGGGTATATTGATTTTTCTATCATCATAAGCAACTGAAACACCTGATGCCAAGTGTTCAAATAATTTTGCACACCACCATAGATAGGCCCTCAAGGTATACGGCGCGTGTGACAACATACAGAGGGGCTGGGTGTGTAATTAAAACCCCAAATAGCAATATTGGGACTCGCACCTCCGACCTCGAAAGAAGTCTCTTGACCAAGCAGGAGTTTGAGGACGTTAACCCCTTCCCTTCCTAGATGGGCGATTTCTGCTTTTTGGTCAGAGGTAGTTGAGGGTAAGATTGCAGGATGCCTGTGAAACAGACACGAAGGTGTGAAGAATATTGTAAAGCAAAATTAATGAAAGCGACCACAGTTTAAGCGTCAGTAACATATTGCAGTTTTGTATGTTTATGCAATTTGGATGCTCGGTGTTTTCGTCCAGGACGTTGTTAATTTTTCCCTTCCTGTTATTTTTGGATAATACGTGTACTTCCACTCGTAGACATGTCATTGTTGCTCATGTCGCGCTTTCCATGTGTATTCCATATGTCAAGGAGGCCTATGATTAAAATAATCAGGGAGAACCGCAGGAAACTGGTCATTTTGGAGACGATTGTTTGTTATTTTGGAAAGTCCTGAAACGAAACTCTTCCTTTTTGCCTGGGAAATGTCATAAGTCTGGATGTATTATTAATTTTGATAATTAAAAAAGACACATCCCACAACCTCTTGGTATACATTGTGGTGTCGTCACTTTAGGTTTGATTCAATGAAATAATTTGAAATCCTGTCTTCACCAGAACATAGCGATACTCTACACGCAATACTGCAACCCTTTCTTGATAAATACATGTCACCAACACTGTCAATACCAGCGTGGTGATCATTGAACGGCCTCGAAATGTATTTTAGTTTTAGTGATATTTTTTGGTTTCCTGTATGTTATTGTTTTCATTTACTTTTTCCTGAATTGTGTTCTTTTCACTTACACTACAAGACATCTTTTGTTTTTGTTTTCATTTGAATTATTTAGTTTTCTGTCATGTATTTCATCATTAACGTTAGTTAACTTTGGGCATAAGGAATAAATTTATCTTCCAGTTCTTCTACACAACAACCGAATATGACTTGGAGATGAGCTCTAGTTGAGCGTGAAGTTCGCTTACCGCGCCATTTCTCACATTAATTACGTATTGGAGAGTCTCAGTGTTATTAATGACGTCCGTAGACTGGTATCCCACCGACCGTATCTACATGCGTGTCAGCCTGCACAATTTGCTGGGAGGTTAAGTTGGGTATTTTGTCCATCTATCCGGCCAACAGTACTGCGTATCGAAACGCCACTGGAAGGGCATGCTGTCAGTGGCCTAGAAAACCGAGGAAGTTTTACTCATGAGAGTCGAGATGGGAATGCATAGAATCTAGACAATTGGAGACAATATGGATTCTGCCTGCAGTGCACGATGACGCATGCAGTCCTGGCGTTGTGTATCCAAAATGCAGAGGTCGAATCTTATCCACGTGTAGATGTACCTACAGAACATGGCCGTCTGGTTTCGCAGACTATAGAGTTACACGTATAGGACTTTGTTATCTCACTGTAAGGGCTAGGAGGATGTACCTCGTGTTCACACGAGTATACTCTTGAGCACACGAACAGCAGTAGCAGGCCTATACGACCCACGTGTTTTAGTAACAGCATGCTCTTGCTCAGATTTACTCAGTTTACAGGCATTGAGTGATTTTTTTCAACATGGCAGATCTTCGGAAATTCTTTTCTTGAAAACTTTGTTACGCTATTTGAGAGGCGGTCATTTTCGTCTGCATTATACCAAGCCTAGTTTCCATTACGATCATGGTGTCCACCATACAAGGCCAACTCTGGCGACGCAGTTGGCAAAGTTGTATTTCATCCAACCCAGTAGCTGGAAGCGATTCCGTAATGACTGCACACTATCAGAAACTAACTGATCGGCGATGCTCTCTTGTCTCCTTTCAATGCGCCGATATCGGAACTAGGCCTATTGCAGTGTGTACTAACATAACTTAATTTATACTTCGCAAAACACGCGTGCTGAATCTCTGCAGACCTAAGCAGAATGAAGGGGGAAAATGTATAAAACGTGGAACTCCAGGTTTTAATCAAAGAAAACCTGAAAAGGTTGTGCAGCAGTAAACTCCAACTCTTGAGCAGCCATTTTGTGCATGCAAACGTAGATCGTTCGCACGAGGTGATCCGAGATCAATACACTATAGCAACATTTTCCAGCATCCGCGAGTATCTAAAGTTATAACGCTCGAACACAGACCTTGAAACACATTTTTGTGACCATAGAAACCACTACCGTTTGCAAATAAAATGGGGCCAGCACCCGGGCATGGTTGACCATTTCCCTTTCAAAAAACAGGCACTGTTCTCTGTTTTTGCTATCACAGCTGACACGAACTTAACAAAGTGAATTTGTATTTTAAGGGCAAGTAATCGAGGGGCATGTTTGTAGTCTAGAAACCTGATGGATTGTTTCTCCTTCCATTGTCATGGGTTGGAATGCAGAATGCTTTTCTCGTAAAATTAGACAATAGAGCAAGGTAAAGGGTCAAGGCTTGTGTTAGATGACCGCTGAATGGTGTTTACGGCCAAAATGGACACAACCCGTGAAATTCTGACCAAACAAAACCAGGTACTGTATTCGATTTTTCTTGAACAAGTCTTTGCGATACGGTGAAGAATTAACGCCATCAGTTGTCGCCGTCCCGAGATTTTCCATTAACTGCGATCGTGTGTTTCCAAAGGATAAACGCTCTACCGTCCCAAGTCCCACGAGAGACCGTCTGCTGGCGCTGAATCATCAGCGCATGGCCGTAGATTTTTGTCTCATCTTTTTAATTGGCACCCATTAACGCTAAGGTTTAATAAGGCAACTCCAGTGTTTTTATTGATTTGCTCTTCATGTTTGGTAGGTGTTGCCCCTTAATGTTTAGTATTTGGAGGCTTTTGTTGATGGAGCAGTAGGCTATTCCGGCAGCTAGTATATTTTTCAAAGCTTGCTTTAAATGGTTGTTCATAACTGGCTGAACGACTGCAAGGTTGGGTCGGTTTCTTCGTCGTCAACGCAGCAATTGGATTTATTGGTAATATTAACCGGCATTAGGTGTGGAAGGCCTGAAGAAGTTATATCCTTTTCTACCAATAATTAAGATGACTTTGTGGTGAATTACAGCCAGCAATATTGGCCTGAAGCTAATACCGACCGTAACATCTCATTTGTTAAGTGGTTAGGGAGCACGTTTCTATTAAAAGCAATTTTTTTCAGTATTCAATTAAATAACATGGGACAGTCAATTCGCCTTTTCACTTTGTGTCCTTGCATTTAGGAATTGACACCTAGCCGCCCCCCCCAACTTCGTATTTTATCCTTGCATATTCCGACAAAACAGGTTTGTTCCAATAACTAGGCACCAGTTAAGGCGAGGTAAATCTGCATTTGTCAGTGGACCCTTCTGTTTTTCAAGGCGCAGGAAGTTGGTCAAGTTGACTGAATGTTTGTAAAAATCGTGCACCTTTCCCTCTTATTCCTGATCCTCATTCCTGATCCTCAAAGTAGGCCTACAGACAGCATTAAGTCTCATGTTTACCTGTTTCTGCGCAGCTCGATTTTTGTTCATAACATGGACAAGCTGGTCAAACTCTAACAAGAAACAAAAGAGTAAGAAGGGTTTCATTTATTGTATGATATCTTTCGCCACTAATTACCCTCACAGCGTCATTGATCAACCAGAATGCATTGTCATATGGTACAACCACAAACTCCACAATTGGCTGACGTCATCAATATCAATTTTCTCCTCAAGATCCATTGCTGTAAGCTTGTATACATCAATTATTTTGCACTAAGAGAATTAAAAATTAAAAAAAAACTTATAGCCAGAGGCTGTGGGTCCTCCTTATTAGAGTATTGTTTTAACCTAGATGTGTACCAAATAGTTGATAATCTTCCAATTGGTTTTATATTGGTAATTTACTTTAATGATTGTAAGAACGAGTACTGTGAGATAAGATTTGGGAATGAGATACAACCTATTCATGTTTTTGTGAAATTATGTTTTTGTAAATTTGTTCAAATTTTCTGCTCCGAATAGTACCGTGTGTTTTGTGTTTCGTTGCGTTGTGAAACACGAGCCGGCCATACAAGATGAACACCGCTTGTACTTTATATTTGCGCGAATGATTCCTGGCGTCAAATTCGCTGAACTTTTGCCTGGACGTCAAGTATATCGTACGTGAAGTGTCGGCCTGCCGGGATCTCAGCACCGACTTCACATTTCATTCATATCACCCGTCTCTAAGTCGAGCGTAGTCAGTCATCTTAACTATTGCTGCTATATTTCCGACCTGCATGAGCTGTCCACGTACATCCAATAATGATATCATTACAGTACACCCGCCACGCGGAGGCTATTTTTAATTGTGACATATTTCTTTTGATCGGCACCATTATTTTTACACTTAAACCTTTGACGCTACAGACTGAGGGTCTGTGGCTATTTTTAGCCATACCATGTGGCCTGACGTACCAGTTGGGTAACATTCTTCATCAGGCGTGAACCCTCTATCCACTATTGTCGCACCCCTAGCGGCGTCCCAGACCCTGGGAAGTCCTAGCGTATGTTGCTTGCCTTGTTCATTTGTGAAGATCAACGGTGATCGCCCATGTGTCTTTCTGGTCAATGTGCTTGTGGAACAAGGTCTTACGTTTAGCCTTGCGTCTTCACTCTTCCTGGGTCCAGACAGTTGTTGACCGTCAGTCCACGGGCCGTGGCTCCGTGGTTACACCCCTGATTTGAACGAGGTGTAAATGATTTGCTGATCACGGAAATAAGAGATTTACCTACAACTTCCGCAATCACACCCTGCTCCCCACCTTTTCTGCTGATAAGTTTGATTCAATCGTAGTTCCATGATTCATTGACAACAAATCTTGATCTTGTCACATAACCCCAATCGTATGATATGGACATCGTCACGAATTTCTTTCGTAGCATTCCATGTCCCTTAATTAACGTCGCTTTTCACATTAAAAAACGAACGATAAAAACGTTAAGGTGGTGTGTGTCCTATTTGAGGTATGACGTCACAGGTGACGTGTCTGTTTATGGGAGTGGGCACAGCATATCCTGTTGACCAGCTGTATAAAGCATTATATACACGCCTGTATATTTAGTTTGAGTGTCGATTATAAATTACTCATGCACTTCCGATTTTGAAACGCCATCCAGTATTGCATCACTGCATCCAATTTGACTTACTTGCTTGTCTTTATATGTCCATTTTATATTAGTATATATTTCATTATATTATATTATTATTTATTCATGTCAGAAATAAAAACATACCCCAGCGAGACGGCCATAGGGGAGACACAAGCAAGGAGACTCACTATGTCCACAGGGACCTGTCACCCCGTGTCGCACTGGGAATTAAAAATAAATAAAACATTCTTTAAAAATATTAAGTTTATTTAAAATAAAATGAAAATTGAAAATATAAAGAAATATAAATATTCAACAGAAAAAAAATCAAAGATATATATAAAAGGTATACAATTATAAATCAAAAGGGAACCAAAACAAACAATTTACCACATAGAATGACAATTATATCCAAGTACAAGAAAAGAGTGAACAGGCATACTCAAAAACATCCACAAAAGGCTTATTACAGACAAGGGTTCCACAAAACATGTCTAGGTCCCAACATCTGGGAAAAGAACACTTTTTCTAAGTGTGTTATTGAACGCATGGAAGGAGTGAGTAACGATGGAATCCTGAACATATTCAGGAAGACTGGACCAAACGCGAGAAAACTGATGGAGGCAAGATGAATGTAGTGACTGGGATTTTGTCGATTTCTAATTGTTTTAATGGATTGCCTGTATTCATGAGCGAAACACTGATGTGGATTTGGGCAGAAACTTCGGCGTTATAGCTGATTCAGCATCCAAAGTTGCCAACAATTTTAATCCTCATGCTGTATGCAGTTTGGTTTTGGTGTTTCGTTGTTGAAAGTCAGTAATTACAAACGACGATTACACCAATGCTTTCGGTAGTTTGCCTTAAGCTCTTGTTGGATTCAAACGGCTTGTACAGAAATCTGTACGTAGAGAATGCGTACGTAATGGGAAATCATTAATGTGAAAGTTTCAATGCTTTAAAACAAGTGCATACACGTAATTGAAGCCAAAGAACGGTGTATCTCTGTTCCCTTACAATTCATAGAACAGAAACTTGCGCAAATTGTGTTTCAGTTGTAAAATTGAAACCTTTTTTTGGCAAGTGTGCAGACGAAGGACCAATTCCTTGATGTTTCATAGGTGCCTACGAATCCCAGTCTACAGTGCCAATTATTTTGCTTGAATTTTGCTGGTCAGACCTTTTCCATTGAGATTTGGTTCTTCCGCACGCCCTGGCCTGTTCTCGTTGACACCTTCATTACACGAGACAAACAACATAACTACGCTGTTAAGGACGTGGGGGCGTGTGGCTTGGCGGTTAAAGGTTTGTGAATCCCGATCGTAGGGTCACAGGTTCGAATCTTGCCGCTGGGCATTTGCTGCGACATAGGGTAACCCTACTTGCCTTTTTCACCCATGGTATGGTGTCCGGGAGGGCAGAGATTACGCTTGATTAGCCGTTTGCACTCGAAAATGGCCACATCGCATTGTTTACTTCCCAGGAAGCTGAGATGGTTTTTATTAGGAGTGTCTATGGCCTGGGGAGGGATATAGTAATGATCTGGCACCTTGAGCACCAGTGCTGTGGGTAACTACGCATAAAAAATAAACACTTTTATCTTCAACAGGTGCTCAGGTCCATCCCTCTGGACCTGAGTAGTCTCATCCTCCGTAACAACTACAGCTTGTTTGACCTTATCAAGATCCCGAGCAGACGTTATACCTCGACGTCATGCCCACGATGCCTTAATTGTTTTAAGTACTGTACGTGTCTGTTGCCTAGCCATCACGGTAATTCCTCCCAAAATCTCTGGGCTTCTCCAAGCAATGCGGTCAATGTGTGAAGTTTCTGGAAAGTTTTGGCGCGTTAGGGATGTGTGAGGGGTTCGCATCGTGTTAGCCTTGTGTTAGGATAGCCTCTAATTAGGTGAATATTAACGTAATTAATTATGCAGGAAGAGAGTCTGTCAATCCACACAACCTGATCAGACGGACCGCGTGCGCATTTAGCCACATCCTAGATTATTAATTAAGACTTTGTAGTCTGGTAACCATTGTCCAGTTTGAAAGGGGGCACTTAGGGACCTCATTTTCTAGGGGAGGGCACCCAATGGGTTTGCACAGTTCGTGTCATGCGTACGCCAAATTCTGAGCGGGGGTTCACAAAGGTAATGGCCTTAACCAAGGTGCTCGTTCCCCGAGTGACGTGAGCAAGTAAACCTTCTATTCCCTTGCTTGCCCACTCACGCCGTACCGCCCTATCTGATGAAATGGTCCGAACACTGTGCATATAAGCCACACGAGGTAAAATTGCTTGCGTGGTTTGAGTCTGTTGGAAGCTCGCGCTGCTCGTAGGGCCAGCACGGCATGTGTGCATGGTCGGACGGTCGGTTCGACTGGTACGTAGGGTATTCGGGCAGTGCTCTGGCCGGCCTGCAGCATGTGAGATGCATGAGCTATGCACGCAAGGGAAGTTTAGCAAATTACGGAAGACTAATTTACTCACTTGCTCAGGGAAGAAGCCAACAGCCTCGTTGTTCAAAGCATAAACAGTTCCTTGCTCTATAGTCACAACAAGGAAGGTACATATTTCTGAGCGTGGATGTCCCTCCTTCGCGAGTGCTTCTCTTCCAAAATGCGAGTTCAGTGAAAGACGTATAGCCTCAGTAAGCAACAAGGGTCTGGATCTGTTCTTTCCTGGGTGCTTTAGGCACACTATTGGACAATGTCAAAAATGCCAGAACTTTGTCAGGGTTCATAAAAGTTGTAAAGAAAATATTTATGGGGTTTCCTTTCCCCTTACCTTTCCCTAACGACAGAAAATAGGAGCACCTCGTAGCAAGGTTGATAACCGGCTGTGACTTCCTCGTTCCTAATCCTCATGCCCTTATCTTAATACTTGGAGCTTCTTTCTTGTTAAAAGCTCTTCCCTCATCATTAGCAATCATATGACAAAGAGTACTGCAGTAAGCGATAATTGAAACAGTCTTACATTTCAATCGAATTCGACTCTGTTACTCAAGATCGGTCAAGCCATAACCTTAACTTGAACTTTGGGTACTCCCTTTTCACACTGGGATAGTTTGAAAGATTTTTTTTGACTGAAGTCCTAATTCCAAAGTGACTTTGCATCAGAAATAGGGGGGGGGGGTAATATTTCGACGGTGATGACGTTTTTGTACATGTCTTGGTGACGTCAAGGACTTTGAGACGATTGTTTTGTATCAGATTTACATAAACTCGGGATGGAAGAAACGGGCTGGCTTCACGTGAATTTCCTTGACGTTTTCATAGAAGTGTTGTTCTGTATGTTGTTTGTGTTTTTTAAGCAACACAACCATGACGGTACATCTCGTTAGATGGTAATGCAATCGTCCTGTTGTTCCCCTTGTATTATATAGTACCACCCCCTCAATTTAATAATAAACCCCCGGCAGTCGGGTAAAGGTTTGGCAAGCTTCAATACATGGATTCAGGAAGAAGTTATGAAGATAACGCACGTTTTGTCGGATGTTACGGTATTTTGTTTGTTGCTGCTCTTGTTGCTGTTTTCATGTCCAAGTCGTCGTTTTTTTGTTTTTTTTGCGGCTGGTTGTTGTAAGTTGTCAGTGGTCGACGTGGTCATCGATGTTAAGGCTGTACACTGTCAAAACAAGTGTTAAACGCCTTTTAAATGCTTTCCTGCTGAAGCTTTATGAAGGTTTTTGGTGTAAATCCAAAGCTAAACACGTTGTGGTGTTAACTTCTTCAACAAATATATGTTGATGTGTTAATACGTTTAGACACAGTGACACATTTTGGTGTTCATAACAACACAAAACATGTTTATCGGTGAACACCTTCTGAACGCCAGAACACATTTATTTCCTAAAAGGTGTTTATTTTTAAACGGTTATATGTTTACAATTAACGCAAAGACGCGTTTATAATGGGTGTTGGTTTTTACAGTGTTCTGCTACTACGATATTGTTGATGTTTGTATTCTTCATTTTTCAGTAATGTATGGGAGAAAGAAGTCCCAGTTGTATGGTAAGCTTCTTCCTGAAATCTTGCCTTCTCAAAAAACAAAACCATTCTTGGTGCTATCGAGTACCGTCCTGTTTTTGTGCCCACGGGTGACCAGTGACGCAGGCGGACATGAACTAATCGGACATCCACAGCATCAGTCATGTCGCGCCTGTATGCCCATGCAAGACCCGGGCAAACGTTTCAGCGAATCAGCTCAGTGTAAGTCTTCATGCGAAGAGAGGCTTATAAATGCGGAACACTCTCGTTCCTTGAAGCCTCAAGGGAACAACGGGTGAGCTGCAGGTAGGAAACCGTGTTGAGCATCGATAAGGACGGGGGACATGTTTACATTGAAGCTTGAGTTCAGTTTGAAATAATGAAAACATTCCTATGGACAAGATGATGACATGTTAATTCCGAGGATGGTTTCGTTTCTTTTAGGGAGACAACCGCTGAACGTTTTGGGGAAAATTCCCCTAAGAAAAAAACGTCCAGTTTAGTTTGTCTAAGTAAAGTTGATGAAGGTTCGCTATTGACATTACATGTAGTTACCAAGGTCTTTATCTTTCAAATGTATTCTAGAGACTGTAAAACATTCCCCTGTGTGAAGTTTCTTATATTTCAATGAGAAATACCTCTATCGTTTCATGGACAATGGGACCAGACAGTTTAGAACACTCTACATTGTATTAGGCGTCTCCAATATAGACGCCATCTGTATCATTTCATCTTCACGCCTTGTCCCTAATTGAAAACGAATAGAGTTAATTTGTCACTCATTTCAAAACGTTTTCCATTTTCTGTTGAGGTGCCTGACAAAGAGAAACGTCTTGTTTGTTCTGACTCTAACAAAATTGTCATTGGTACAGAATACTTTCACGTGTAGGCCTACTCTGATGCGAAATTCGTTTGTGCGTGACGTGGACCTTTACAACACTTGCGAAATTGCAGGTCTTGAGCGCAGACATAGTTTTCTTTTCCTGTCCCACAAAATGTCCTTGAATGGATATTGAAAAAAACACGTCGTCTTGTTTATTTCCCGGGTGAACGGACAGCAATTCCTGTGGCTTTATAATAATGCAGTTGGCTACCCGCTGATATCAAGGGGCACTTCAGGCAAAACTTAAAGCGGCTGTTCTTATTGACGTTTTTATTTTATGGACTCCTCCTTCGAATAGCTTTGGCTGCTGTGGATCAACCAGAACATTCTTGCTAAGCACAGGACTCGAACTTGTTTTTGATTTAATTTACTCTTGGTAGCTGATCGTATTTTAGTGTGCGTAGCATTTGCTCTCAGGGTCTACTTTTGAATCGAAAGTAGATGTTGAGCTTTTCAGAAGTTGGACGTCGGGGGGAAAACACGAGCTTCAAAGGCCATACAGTCTGTGAGGGGCTAACAACACGTTATAAATGTTGACAGAGTAATGTGCGTCGTATATTGATCGAAAGTCAAGCCAAGAGGGCCTTGTGCGAATGAGGTTCTATCATTCCTTCTGACATTTTGGCGCAGTGGAGCCAGGACCTTCTATATATCACCCTGACATCGGAGATGATTCCAAAATACTTCGAAGTTCAATTTCACGCTGAGGTTGGGACTGTCTTGTCTGCCCTGTCCTTGGACCCAGATCTAGGTTCCCCGTTGCCTGGGCAGCCTAGTCCGGTTGACAGCCACTGGTAATTAGATCTTTTGCTCACGTTGGCTGACCGAACTGCGGCCGGGAACCAGTTGGGACAACATTCATGTTGTGGCGCAGCCGTGCCTACCTGAGGACATGTCACCAGGCACTGGGGACCTTCTGAGTGCAATAACAGCTAGGGACCAGTCCGCTGCACGGTGTGTCGATAGGCCCCCCAGTGCCAAAAGATTTGTACATAAAGTGTGCTGACGCAGCATAGTTGAGACAGGACTGGGAAAACTAGGTCGCTCGGGGAGAACAGACCGAAGCATTCACGATCACAGTGCTTAATAACATCGTGATGTTTGTTTGATCGAATGAAAATATTCTTGCGCGTGGTGCCATTCTATTTCATAAGAATCATGTTAACATATTTATTAACATATTTCATGCACAATAAACCGTAGCGTCAAACTTGCACCTTGGCCACATGTATAGCTGGAGTGAAGCCAACTCAACACTGTAGGTTGTTTTTGTACTGTTAATTTGTGGGTCCTTCCGAAAATGACTGCACTGTTAAGATACACAAAATTCAATTCCGTGACAGCCAGCACGAGCTACCACCACGTTAATCACGCCTTCATTTAAACCAAATGTCGACATGCGGAAACTGCCGCTTCCATCAAAGCGCAGTTTGACCCCTGCACTAGAAACATTTTTATTTTTAATCCAAGCTAATGAAGAACAGTAAATCTTTCTATTTCCTGTCGTTGATAGTTATTACTTTGGGTTTACGGGCAGCGAAGCTTGTTAAATTGCCAAATTAAATTAGACGACAACTGAAGAAGTAAAGACCCGGTTTTTTACAACATGATGTATTTTCTTGCCTTCCCCAGGTATCCTCCATGTACAGGCCTAAGTCCTTAGTTCTTCAAACAGCGAAATCGAATGCCTGAGAAAACTGGACGCAAATATTCTCAGGCACCCCCACCTGTTCTTGTTGTAGTGGTATTGTCAGTTTTATTTAGGCGAGCTGTGCTGGATACGGTAAACTAGACTGGGGCCTTGCTGTTTTATGACAACCCTCTCGTGTTACTGAATTGCACAGCAAGCGCAGTGGCTGAACATGCCTAAACGTTGTATGAATATGGCGTGAGGGTTTTTCAGTGCCGCAACGGGGCCATATGTACTTAAAAATTAATATGAACTGTGGAAACTGCAGGAATAGATGAATGGTTGTCAGATCCCGCGATTTTACCTGGCCTTGCAATTGGTATGTTCTTGTCGCCTTTTTGTGAAATCTGGGCTGTGCTTTGCTTGAAACAAAATGCGTTCTTTCTGAAACAAGTAATGTAAATACATATTCTACCGATCAGTGATGTGATCAGTTTGTCTTTCTTTGGGGCTTGTATTCGGATATTATTTCACTTGCACTTTGTGGTCTGATGTACTGTACATGTTGTGGGCATATATCTCTCCGCTTTATGAATGTCGCTTGTGTTAAGTCAGGCAGGGAGCCGGGGGCCAGTATCAACGGCTCGGGATTTTAATGACGATCTTGCTGAAATAAGGAATTCGAATCATTTTCTTTCTAAAACTATGTATTCTGTGTCTACGCTAAGAAACCCATACGAAATACAGACTTGTCTACGCTAAAAAAAAGCCCTACGAAATACAGACTTGTACTTGCGCAACATTTTTTTTAGCCAAATGCGTTTTCAAAGATTGAGTTACTGTACCAAATGGTTATGACATCAGATCAGACCCTCTGCTTTTCATAACCAACCTTCTTGTTTGCGGTCTCAGCACAATCGAATAACCACCTATTCACCGGTAATCGATTCAGAAAACCTCTGCAGTTCACTTCCTATATAATAGGGCATATCATTGTTTGCATTCCGGTATTCACGTCGTCCCATTCCCAGTCTGCAGATGGCGAGCCCATCAGGAAGAGTTGGGATTTGTTTCCATTCCCATTATTGTCAGCAGACAGGGATTGAAAATAAAAGTTTTGCAACACAAGTTTGGATGAGGTTGTCCACTCGGGGTAAACAATAAACGGTTTGATACTGCCAACAGATGTGGGGTCCCATAGGACATCTGCCGGAGGTTGGGAGAGTTCCCCGCCCGTTATCCGTAATCATCAATCTTGCAGATGGGGGGCGTGAGAATGTGTAATTTTGAGAACGGTCCGGGAATAAAATTGTCATCCTTAAAATGTTGTGCCATTTTACACCTGGTAAACCACTTTGTGGACTTGGCCTGCCATCATGACCCGAGGGGCTAAAATGTTTCAAGGTGGCCATATTGAGAAGGCTGATGTTTAGAATCGTTTTGGACAATTCGCATTGTTGTTGAACACGTTGACTGTTTTTTTAAATTACAGTTGTTCTGGACCATCACTATACGGAAACACCGATACTCAATACCTTAAAGGGACAAACATCTTCTCATAATTATGTGATCACACATTTTTTCTTCTTAAAACTCCCTTTGAAGTCACAGGTTTTAGACAGGCCTACTCGAATACTTATTGCTTTCTCACGTCTTGAGAAACTTCAATTTTGGAAAGTTCAACACTTGAGAGTTGATGGCTTTTAACTCTTTGCTGTTGGTTCAAACTGTGAACTCACAGGCTGCAGGTCCTCATGGTCTCCAGCATCCGCGTCTGTCTTGTCCATTTGACATTAAATAAAACAAACTAGGTGATACTCTGGGAAATGTCATAAGGCTTGCATTTGTTTATAAAGATTCAGCAAGGTAGATCCAGACAGTTGATAGATGTTGAAAATATGTCAACGAGACCGTTAGTCGTTTGGAAGATTGCCCAGTCGAATTTCACTATAAGCAGCCACCGCAGCAATTTTCTCCATAACGGTTGACTTGACGTTATGAACAAATGTCATCGAGAGTCAGACATGGTGGTCAGAAGTTGACCAGGGGCGGAGTTCGATCTTTTTCTGGCACATCGTCTCCCTGTTTACGTGCCCCTCTAATATTCTGGTACTATCGTTAAGTTGTGGACCTCTTCACCTCAGCTCGACAAGTAGGTTGAGGGCTACCTTTTGGCACTCAAAATGCAAGCACTGTGCATGTAGTTGTACATGTACGTATACTGTGGTTGTGCATGAAATCTACCGAACAAAAATACCATGTTTCTCCAAAACAGAATAACGTACATTTTCCAAATGTGTTAGCGAAAGAACTTATTGTGATGTGACATTCTTGGAGGATATTGGGCCAAAGACTGGATCGTATTTTTTGGGGGGGTTTGTTTGTTTGTTTGTTTGTTTGTTTGTTTGTTTGTTTTTGTTTTGTTTTTTGTTTTTTTGCCGGATGGGGTGTGAGAGGCGAGAACAACAGTGTGCGTCGCGTGGGCGGTTTAGCTCTAATTCATTCTACAGCCTGGCCGGCGCTGCCAGACCATGGTCAGACTGACCGCGCTGTCTTGCTTTCATCACCTCTCCATCGTCTTTAGTAGCTACCATACTCTTCGACGGCGCGCTGGGTAGGGGATCGGGAGGGGAGCTCCCGTGTGACGGTACCGACCTCACAGATTTGCAAACCGCGCAAGCAGGGAAAAACAGACGTGTCCGCACCTCCGAGTTTGTTTGGTCGTGGTTTTGCAATTTTAGAAGACTTGTTGGGCCTCACCATGAGAGTGTCCCTCTTTGAGATACATGTACATGTGCCACAATAACGGACATAAAAGGTGACATCAATCACAACGTGGTTTGGGCCAAACGATCCAGCCATTCTTCATCCCTCCCGGGCATTCCTTTCTCAGCTCATAGAAATTCTTTCGCCAAGACCGCCATACCAGCTGTCACTCTCGCGTGACCAGGCTTATTAGACCCTAGCGGTCATTTCCTAAGGCCAGACACTGTGAGGAATGTCCAGTCGACCTTCATGACTAACTGCCCTGCCCGTGCCGAACCCCATAGCGTGCCTGCGGCTGGTCCGACTGCGAGCCTCAAGGGGAGGACACGCGACAGCTGGAGACGAGACCGAAAATAAACAGTGTCCTCAATGTATGACTGGGGTGAACGGAGTGTTTGCATTAAGTACTTCCGAATTATGTAATCGCTGTCGATACGGCAGCAAAAAGACAATGACGTTATCACTCGCTTTCGTGACCTCACTAGGGTCACAGTTTCACTGCCGTCAGTTAAACGGGGAACATACAACGACGTAAACTACGATGCAGCTATAAACGCCTGAGCACGCGCAGTGGTTTCACGAAGGTGAGCGAAATGTCAGGAAAGAACAACAAAGCCCCCCCATACGACATGTACATTTGTTAAACGTGCGATCCTGACTACTAGTACTAAGAGTTACTCACCATCAAACCATCATCAAATATAGCTGGAAGTACTGACAGAAGCAAGGAAATCATTCTTTATTATTGGCTCGTAAATGTTGTTCTTGTGCACGTGAGAGTCAGTTCACGAGAACTCGAGTTTAGTGATAAAATCCATTCTTTCTTGGGCTTTGGAACTATAGGGAGATCTGTATTAAGTGGAACTTATTAAATCTGTTTTCATTATTTTGCTGTACGATTCCTCCAACGGTTCAGCCTTTCATAATGCAATTCATAAAACCCTACTAGTTTGATAGGTTTTGAAGTTGAGTGCCAAAATTTGAATAGCACGAGATGTTTCGTGGTGTTAGCTATAGGTTCTAAATAAGCTTCATTTTTTTCTCTTTTTTTTAAATTTCGGGCTAGTCATTCTGACGTTACAGTCTAACTCTATCAAAAAGCGAGAACGCGGCTATCTTCGGAGGATTTGGGTTTTTTATATTCAAGCCTCACTTTCGGACCTCACAGAAGAACCATTTAACTCTGAAATTCTGTTCCGTCATCGCCGTGCTGTACCCTGCTGTCCAACCCAGGCAGAAGGGCTGTATACTTTGAACCCGGAATATCGTGGGGGAGGTGGGTTCTCAACAAGGCTCAGCTTACCCAGGTTATCTGGCCAGAGACTCCAGATGTTTCCTCACTGATTGCAGCCCACGAGCTCATGACCATCCAACCGTTCGCAGGCTGGGAATTGGTAGGGGGCGGTGTTAAACCCCCCGCCGGAGTGAGGTGTGTGCTTTTGGGTAGGCCCGGTAAATATCTGTGACAAGTCTGCAAAACGGTCTCGAAGTTTTCGGTGTTGGATTTTTAATGAAGGATTATAGAGATTCCTCGAAGTGTTGGTTTGATTCTTCGGGGGAAAGTTTTGTCTTTGTTTCATTCATTTCTTGGAAGTTGGATCATCGACTTATAAGTCGTAGGCGGTTTGTCCTTGATTTTGTTGCATTAAAGAAAAATATGTAACCACTACAGGAAAGTCCGTGGAATATGGTTTAGGCCTTCACAAATGACCATCATCGAGGAAATTGATTATTTGACAGCCCAGTATTATAATGGTTGCCAAACAACAGCTAGAAACGACTTCCTTGGTCGGCGTAAATTGTGATTGGCATCTGGTGTCCTCCGTCGAGTTTGCCAAAACATTTCAAGGTCTGCATGTCACCATATCAGACCAACTAATTCACTACTATGTCGTTTGTATTAAAAAAATGTTGTTTACCCGAATCTGGTTAAAGAAATATTCAATTCTTCTTAGGGGCACCCATGCTGTTCCAGAAAGATAAGGAGCTTCGTGCCACTGCGGAGTTCATTTGCCCAAATATGGTGTCGTGTTGACGCTGTATTTTTTCGCCTGTGAAGGCAAAGTTTGGGGCGTTACGGCGCGGAGCGCTAATCTCAGCCGTGCCGTGAACGTGCTACCATACAATACATTTCTTTTCCCTCGATACCATTATCGGTGTAATAGGGTTAAGCTTTCTGCCCTGGAACTATTTTGGGCCAATCCGGTGCGGGAAAGTTTGACGTCGGAGACACGCTCACTGAGGCGGTACCACTCCGTTTGGCACGAACAGTCGACCACGGGATCTACCTCAAGAATGTCACAGTTACAACATGCTTTGGACCAGTGTTCATTTTAAAGAGATCTTCAGTACAACTGACACTTTCGAAGTCCCGGACTTTCAAGATTATTGCTTAATAAAGTAATGTTGCATTGGTGCTGTGTTTACATATCGGTTGCTAATATTTTCAATTCCCGGAAAATGCAGTTTAATACTTTTCAAAAGCTTATTTTGACATTTGCACGAACCTGTTTTTAATCCACTAGGTCATGTCACATTATTTTAATCTGGAAGTTCAGTTAGATCATTTATAAATTGACTTTTCTGTCGAAAACAAGGGCATCTGTAAAATGTGGGGCACTTGTTATAATGTAACTGTCCTGTTGATTTCTTGTTTCACGTGTCTCAAATGGTAACTATTTAGACATCTGTAATTGGTAATCATCAAGGTATATTGATTGTAGTTCATTTTGTGATTATCTACCTGTATTTATCGTTTTTCGCTCATTTGTCCAATGGGCAAACGGTGCGTGTGCACGCTCGTGACAGTGTTGAGGTGCTGAATACTTTGAGCAGGTGTAAGCGCATTTATTTGGCGGTGCGATGTGGCCTGCTGACTCCATAGCGAAACAGACACATCAAGTCAGTCGCCACAGGCTGAAATAATGAGCGTTCTTAACCTCACTGAGTCCCCCCTCCCGGCAAGGACAGGAACAGATCAGCGAAAATGACTTCTGCCTTACACATTTCTCGCGCATCGATCTTTTTTTGCCTCGGTGTGGTGTAAACAAGGAGCGCAAGGCGATGGAATTACTGAAGCAATCTTCCTAGTGTCTATACGTTGCAACATGTGCACCACTAGTACAGGAATACACTTAGGCCTACCCTGCGCCACTTGCCGGCCATCTATCTTGCTGAAATAACGGTTCGGTTGCACCTCTCCTCGTCACGGCATCATAGTTGACAATGTTATCATGATAACTGGTTTGCCTCATTTTCTAAACAACCTTGAAATTGACTGATATGCAAATCCACAAGGCTGCTTTTCTGTTCAAATTAATAGCTGGTTAGGTGCATTCGTCGAGAAATGTGACCACGTAACACCTTTCAAACCTTGCAAATCAGTTGTTCTAATTGATTTCAATGAACAGTTTCCAAATGCTATATGAATATTGAGGGTATTTTAAGCTAAATCAGCCTCCAAGTGTGTTCAGTTTTGCAAAGCAATCTATTGGCGTGAATACAAAACCATGGGCGCAGCCTCGTTGCGGCACTTCAGTCAGGTGCCTTGAATGTACTCTTTGAAATAATTTTAAAAAAAAGTGGCGGGGAAGGGGTTCTGTCAGAGACTTTTCACTGATTTCAAACCCTCCCAACTGCGGACAAAAAGCTCTTTCAAAACTTCAGGAGCGGGCTTGGGAAACTTTCACTGGTGTACCGTAAGAGAAAAACCCCAGGTAAAGGACCTCTATTGAAAGGAGTAATGAAAAAATATACGAAGGAGAAAATATCACACACACACAAAAATGGTTGAAATCTGGCCAGTATTAATTTTCCCTCCAACAAATATGAAATGACTGAACAATATTGGCAAGTGTAATCAGCGACCAACGTTACTATACTTTTATACAAGAAGACTTTTTCTCAAAGACGATCAATTGTTACCCTTTTCCTTTCAGGTTTTGGAAAAGAAACTGAATGTAATGTGCGTTACTGACTTCAACGGCCATTTTGTCTTCGGCCGGGTGCTCAATCAATGGATAAAATTCTCTTGAACGGGAAGTCCAAAATTAGCGAACTTTTTCCCCCAACCGCAAATCGTGTGAAAATATCCGAGCGGATGGTGTGCAGTCGCACTTCCTTTCCTGTTTGGTTTTGGTCGGCATTTCGGCATCTTAATTTTGTTAATGTAATAATAAGAATTATGCTAACAGCATGCAACAGGTGCGAGAAGCACGTACGCGGTCAAGGGCGTGATGTGGTTGATTTATTTCACAACTCACAAACTCAGTTTCTGTTGGCCATGCATTGAACCTTCAACCTATTCCCGCCCAAACTCCCCCCTTATACGCCGAAAAAAAATCTCACCGTGAGATATTTCCCTTAACGATCGGAGTCAAACCCTCTTAGGCCCTCTTCTTCTCGATATCGAACCATGGCGTTGGTCCTGTAACCTTTTGTGAGATTGCAATGTTGTTTCTTGCGCACGTTTGGACACCAGTTTCATAAAAAAATTGGACTAGGTGTTGTCACGAAAATAATTCTTGCTTTGACCCCCAAAATGGACGGAAACGTCAGTGCGAAAAAGGTTATAATGGCGGAATGCCTTGGTATTTAGCTGAAACAAAAACATTCTGTTTCAATGGGCTGTGATCTTACGTAGGGAACATTTGAAAGAGATGAGCACCCGACTGTGAGAAGGGAAAAAAAGGTCATTTCAGGGTTACGATTTCTTGAAGAAATTCGACTTTCGATCATTTTACCAGCAATATTTTCTCCTTTATCACTAACGTTTCAGGTATCTAGACCAAAGTAATACATGTCTCTCCTATTAGAAGGCCAGATGGCCAGGTACGTTCTGTAACAGTCGGTCGTAAAGTTTGGAAATTTCTGTTGCCTACCTCACTTATGCATCTTGTCACGAAGAAAAAAATGTAGACTTCCAAACCTCCCACAAATAATTCTAAGCTGTTCACATTGCCGTAGTCCCACACTTTAACACGCAGAGGGTCGTGACATCGACAGTTATTTATTACGCCATTTTGGAAAATAAGGCTAGGTGTTGAGACATTGTCGGCCGTTGCAGGTCAGAACCGCCTAATGTTGTAAATTACACAGCTGTTGAAGGCAGACTGAATTAGTCTTCCGGCAGAGTGGACTTATAGACCTGAAATATTGCTCGGATCAAGACAATGCGAATGGGCAGGAGTTCAAAGGTCAAGATTCCATTCCATCTCAAAATTGTGTACAGTTTTACATTGTTCCCAGGACGAATATAAACTTGGGCCAAGGTAATTAAGCTTGGACTTCTTGAGTAGGAGTTGTACATTCGGCAATCATATTTCGCATCTTGGCTTCTGAACCGACTCCTAAATCATGTTACCATGCAGTCACAGAGCTGCCGAGCGTTGCTTGGGACTGGCACTCACAAAGTTATTTGCGCTTAACACAGTTTGAGTGTCTGCTCATTAGTTCCATGACTTGGGCCAAGATGCAATCCTCTTTATCATCTAGGAGAAGATATCCAATGAAAATGTGGGAAACTCTCGGCATATTCGTTCTGTGTTGCAGTTACACGGGGTACCTAGAGGTGTGTGGGTGTGTGTGGGGGGGTGTCCCTTGTGCCGCACCTCCCAAGAAGAGGTTTGTCTATTTGATCAAACCATTTGAATGTCCTCTCAAAAAGACCTCTAACTCCTTTCTAGTTGCATGTTATCCGTTGCGAAATTTTTACGTGTGGGGTAAACTGAGACAACTTTGCTTTTAGCATTTGCAATTTGTCTCCTTTGTTCTTGTTGCATTTTTCCCGCTGATAATACAGATAGCGTTTTTTCGTTTGAAAGTTTTGCTCTTGACCTCCCTGAGATAGGTCATGGTTGAAGTGGCTAACGAGGCACAGATAAACCGACCGACCCGGGATCAAGGAATCTCATCCAAGGCTGCCTGAACAATTGCGCACCGATTTTGCGAACATAAATCTTGACTCCATTCAACGTGTCTTGACCGGTGGTTGATGATCCGTGTACTTTGTTGATTTATAAGCTCTCCACGAGCACAAAACGTCCCCGTGCTCCAATGTTTCTTAGATCCAGCAGCTTATTAGTTGACTTGTTTTTGCGTCGATGCAGCGATTAGAAAGATCCCTGTTTGCTTTGGATCCAACGTTGGTCAGCGGGCACACCTAAAACCTCCCCACCTCGTCCGCATTTGAAGAGTGCCGCTTCCTCCCGTGCCTAAAGCAGCCGTGTACCGAGGTGACCGTTGGATTGCCATTATGTTTAAGTCTAATTAATCATACCCATTATGGCACTTACCTTTAAGTGGCAACTGATTATGTGTATTTTACCCTTTTTACTGAATATCTTTTTTGCTTTTTAGAAAGTTTAACCCCTCTTTCCCCGGTAATTCATGCATATTGGTCACAGCTTTGACAAGGAAAAATGTCCCAAAATTCTTCCTCTGCGAACCGGTTACTTATTAGCATCGCCAAATATACCAAAGATAAAAACCTTAAGTTCCCGAGTTCTATGTGATTCCATCTATGCAGGCTCGCAACCTGTCCTTTTTGTTTCATCTGTTTGTTTCGTTTTTTTTTTCTTTTTCTTACGTCTACATTTAACATCAGCAAAGCATGGGCGTGATTCATTTCTTGGCTTACAACAAAACGATGTATAATAAAGCGGAAATCTTTCCAATAAATTGATCGACCCCCATTGTTCACTTGCTGGTCAGTTTCAACAGTTCCTACGTTTTACCGATTAAGTAGTGCAGCACATGTATTTGTAAACTAATTCAGTAACTGAAAATGAACCTGTAGGATCTGTTGTGACCAGGTAGAGTCGATTCCTAGGCCATATGTTGAGGGAAGGAGAAATTATTTTAAAGACCTTGCTTCGACGACGGCAACACCTTGGCCTAACGTATTTTCGATGGCTGCAGTGAGCCAATGGTGTTACAACCTCTTTGAGTTGGTCAGGCACTGTAAGAAATGAGAGGAGGACATTGTTGTCGACGACGCCAGAATCGACATGACTTCCAGTAGTAGTAGTAGTAGTAGTAGTAGTAAATTTTGGTAAGAAGAATTCGGGGAACTATACCGTTGATTTCATCTGTCTTTTTGCTTTCCCTGTCTTATTTGTTACAGTTGTGTGTGAGGGGCCTAGGGCTCCTCAGTTAAGATAAGCCTAAAGAAGGTGGACATGGGGGGGGGGCGTCTAACAGGCGGAAGCACTACCCCCGCCCAGTTATCTCGACTGCCCTAAGACTGATCAGTTTGGAATTTAGCACTGCATGTAAACACCTTCATTATGAGAACGTGTAAGCGGATTCAAGTGGATCCGACGAAGTGTTTTCTTGTTATTACCATTCATAATTCATGGTCTCCAGCAATGCAAAAATGTCAGCATAACATTTTTGGCTGACCCGTCTCTGTAAAGGACGTTTCGCAAGAACGGTATGACCGATTTTTAAACTTGGTGACAACGATCGTGTAAACATTACATTGTCAGGCTTTTTCGGCCCAAATATCACTCAAACTGCTGGTAACTTGTGTATGTGTTTTTTCTGGTTGCTTTTCAAATCAGTGCCTGTGGGCACTGGAAATGAAATCAGGTCCGAAAAGAAAATGTTGGGTCTATTCGTAAGCATCCCTGTAAGAACCGAAATATCATCACGATCCGAGTCGTGTAAGCCGGTTGAGCACGTACAGTGTCACATGGTGAGCAATCTCTTCATGAATTGGTCTCTTTTTTCCCCCGAATTCTAGGTCATTTAGCAACACTTTAACTCAGGGGCACAGATGTTGCAGCTAGCCCTGAGTGATGACTGACTTGACACCGTGGCGAAGAATGAGCGGAATGTTAAACTCAACTCTAAAAGTTGACGTTAGCTCTTCTTATCGGTTTCTTAAATGTTACAAAAAATCACGAATTCACTGTGATCGTATACTTGTAAAGCTTACACTGTGATGTCACAGACAAAAGGCTTACCATCTGAGAAGTCCTTAAGCCGAGACAGGGGTAACAGGTTGAATTGCTTCGAAAAAAATTATGCGATGTTCCTTGTCTCGTTTCAACCTCCTCGACACGCCCCAGTCACCCTGCGTGGTGAGATTAAACCTCAACTCTAATTTACGGGCTTATGTTGATCCTAGGTCTTGCGGGCGATGCCAATGTGATACTGGTGTGGAAGTGCACGCTTTCCTTCGCGTCAGCCGTTCACGCCCAGTGCTGAGCGGTCACGATGCTGCCTTTGGCCTGATGAAACCCCTGTGCCGTGTTCAAAAAAAGGAAGGAGGTTCATTTCTCGCTCTCAGAGGTCAAACCCGTTTAGTACGTGTATATGCCGTCGAACCTGTCCCGCTGGACACTAGTGCTTCCTCGTCCTGCGAAGACTTTCACTTCTTTGAACACTGCAGCCAGCAGTGGTTGTACGGTCAGCCAGCAGTGGTTGTACGGTGTCAACGAATCATCCAATCTTAGTAGCCGGGTATCGATATGTTGGCCTTCAAATCTGACCGAGTATTCCTCAGAAAGTGTTCCTGACATTTTAGTTACAGGGCGGACACAGTAACGGGGAGGCAGAAACCTCGATCACATTAACCACCGCACTTCCAAGTAGCTTGGGTTGAACACGTCACAGTACCAGTGTCACGCGGAGCCGGACACACATTGATCCCACTTGGCACGACGCACAGATTTAATTAAAAAAAAATGAATAAATAAAAAAAAAAGAAAAGGGAAAAAAACCCAAATATTAAACACGCAAACATGCATTAAAAATGTCCCACACTGCCCCACTGCAACCATTTTCCTCAGTTAATAATCATGAGGCAAGCATGGCTGTTTTTAACCAGAGCCGTTTATAGAGAGAATTGCTCCGTGAGTTTCTCAATTGTTGGAACCAAAACGGTGGATTAAGCGTCAGTGCACTTGGTCATTTAGCACACAATAGCTGCATGCTGTACTGCACACGTAATGAACAGTCATGTTGGTTCCAAACTCTGAAGTTGGCGCTGCTCTTTCTGTATGTACATGTACAGCTCTGTCTTTAACCATGGAGCTATTCCATATATTGCCGATCACAGACCGCATATTTAAGTTTACCGCAAGGAAAGAGTGAACTATCCTTGGCCCCCTCTGCGTCCTATGAATTTGTTTTTTAAATGCAGTGCATAGAGGGAGGACATTGTCCACGGTTTTATGGGATAGAAGAGAGTTTGTTTTATCCCCCTCGCAGTCGAGGAAAGATTTCGTCCCTTCAGATGTTGCCCCATTTCAGATGACGACATTGTATCAAACTTGTCACAAACTAAGAAAAACCTGCTCTATTCACCTGCACGGTTTTAGCCTTTAATACGCAAGACAATTACTAAACGAATTTAGAAAGAGTTAGCATCCAGAGAGTCTATAGCAGTAATTTTACGAAAATGTACAAAATTCAACTCGGTCCTAGCAATTTTTGGTGTAAACAACGGTACAATAGGCAACCGTTTGGAATTTTTTGTGCGGATGTCGATGAACGACTGTCAAAGTCATTGAAATAAGCTTTTGATCTCCCGTCTGATGTGGGTTCAGAGTAAAATAAGATCGATGCACACGTCACCACATAAACGGAATTTAGTTGCCGTTCATCGAGTTACCTTGGTTAGTCAAAAAATCAACCGTCGACAGTTTTATTGCAAACTACACTCTTCTTCGGAACTAAATATTTTGTGAAATTCTCCGTTTGTTTGATAAGTTGAAGAGCCGTTAAATTAAAGTTGCGTGGTTTACAAACAGGTAAAGACGATTTTTTCTGGGGTTGTTTTTCTGTACAGTTGCATCGAAGGTTAATACAACTTAAGTTTTTGTTTCAAAACATATGTCGTTTACTGTCATATTTTGCAATTTTTTTCTGTTTTTTTTTAATCATTTAAGTTCCAACTTACATTCCATTATAAAAACTAAGTCTTCATTTGAAAGTCGATTCTGTGTGTGCCCGTGCGATTGTTACAAGCCTGCCCTAATGCTAGGACCAGGGCATCTAAGCTTGATTTGGATGTAGATACGTTTAAAAAAATGTGAGGAAGTAAGTGGCGCCCCACTGGGCAGAATGTTGTTTGGCAAAGTCGGTCTTCCATGCACTTTCTTTTCCGACACAAAATTGTCACCGGTACCGCTTTCAGCACGGACGTCCCAGCGTTTCTTTTCCGGGCTCCCAGACCCTTTGGAACCCCGCCGCGGTGAAGACTGTGCATGTGTGGGCTGTTGAACGGGATGCACCCAACATGCCCAACTAGACAACCTCGAACGTGTGTTTTGAGGAGACGGCAAGCCGGTTGCTTTTTTGCCACCCAAGCAAGTAGGCAGCTGGGCGAGGGAAGTTCCTTTTGCGTTTATCCTTTGTCTCCTTTTTAAAAGGAAGTTCAATGGACAACCCTTTACGTGTATCTTATCAGGGAAAAAGTAGCTACCAATTTGTGTATACCCTTTCCTTTATTTACAATAAGGGATTCTCCTGATCTCCGATGTCATTCTATTATAGCCAATTTTTAATCTCCCAAATTTGCCGAAGACCCTTCGTTTCTTCTCATCAGAGGCACCTCCTGACACCATAGCAGTGTCGCTGCGGCAGGCAGATCTCCCATAGTTTCTTGTTCGGTATCCAAAGAGGTGAAAGCAGTTTACCCAATGGTAGTCAGGTCAATAACGAGGAGAAGATGAACAGATAAGTCGGCCGGAGGGTACGGTCGAATAATGCCGATGATAGGCTCGGTAAGTGCACAAGGGTCGCACTGAACCATTTTCCCGATATGAGATATGATTGACTACTTCGTTCGAAGGCATGGTTCCCAACGTCCGACATTGGGGTTTCAAAGGCCTGTACAAAGTTTGGATGTATCATCACTGATCATGATCAATGGTACTTTTGCTGTGTCGGCTGTTTTTTTATTATTATTATTATTAATGGTGGTTATTCACCCATCAAATATTGGAAATATTTGTCAGTGTATTGGAATTAAAAAGAGAGTCCAGGCATTAATTCCCTTTTAGGTCAGCACGCCCAAGCTTTTGTGATAAATTTGTGAATGGCTAGATTGATGAGGAGTTGTGCACAATTACCGCAATGCCCCAAACAAACAGTGATCGGATTAAAGTCGCCAATCGTGAAACTGAAACGAGCCCTCCTGTGACAGGAAAATCGATAATGTAACTTATTTGAGCGAATCATTTCCATCATATACTGACAGACATTGTGTCATTCCAATTTCGTAACAATTTGAAAACACCTTCCCTTGTGGTGAGTATTCATTTCATTTTGTTTATAACTTGTTTTTGTAAAAGTTTCTTGGCATTTTGCAGCTGAAAAATAGAAAGGTCTAATTCTGTAGAGAAATGAATGCAATGGCTGAAAGTGGGCCTACGCGGCTTTCCGCATTTGCTTCCTATTGTGATATGTGTTAATAATTTCGAAAAGAACATTTTGTATCATTTCCTTTTTTAAGACATAATTTGAGAGTTTAGAGTCACAAACTAGTCTCATTTGTAGCTCTCCTAGTTTGGACAGGACTGTAGGTGTGATAAGTTTCGTAGGATGTGCAACAGTCGCTGTTGATCGAGATTGTCTGGTGGGCGAAAAAAGGGCGAATTGTTTGTGGAGAAGCGGCGAAACCCAAGGGAGTGTTCATTCAGTCCCCAGTGCGACGCGCCGTGTCCTCCGTTCGGTAGTGAACTTGACCCAGGGCAGAAGAAACTCGGGGGGGGGAGTCTCTCAAACAACATCTCGAAAATTTGTAACTTTTGGCGTGCACGGGACATACCTTGGCGGTGCTGTTGCCTGCCAACATAGCAACCAGCAACTCGCTCGGCGGTGGTCTCATAAGCATAATGCACACGCAGTTAAGAAGGTGTTTTTTTCTGCTGCGCCCGCCGTATTTGGAAGACCCTGTTTTGCGCGGTTGGGGTTGGTGGCTTGTTGACCACGTACAGGTCGCTAGCTCGACAGCCATTGGTCTTTTGACAAAATGGGGGCGTTCCGACTGGGCTGCACGTGCATCGTGATTGGGCAGACATACCAATCCCTGGAGGCCCGACTGGCTGCACAGGCCTGAAAGGCTACAGGAAGCTGTTGCCGGTGCACTCCACTCGACTCGACCTACTCCCCAGTTCTCCGTTTGGATCTAATAAAAACGCGACGGCTCTGCGCATTGAAATTAGAATCTCACGTACTGTACTCCCGTCGTAGTCGTTGCAGGTGGCCAGCGAGTAGTCGAGGCCCAAATTGAGTGAACGCGTCTTCCGGGTACCCGTCCGTCGATTGGCACACAGAAAACAGCGGAATTCGCTAATTGTTATAAAAAGATCGGCCCGTTGGCCCAGAGAGGCAAAAGCATCCAGCGTCACATCAGCAAGGCACAAAACTGGCGCTCGCGTCCTCTGCCGCCTCGATTACTCGTTCCAAGACCAGGCTCTCCTTCTGAGGGATCTTTACGTTTTTGGTGGAACTTGAAAGGAATACGCGCATAGCCTTGAGCGAATTCGAAGGATTGTCACTGGTTGCCATCCACTGTTGGGATCATACTTGCTTACTCTGCCTACTTTTGGCAATTTTCCTTGGAATATAGTTAGACCTCAAATTAGGGGAGCCGTTGGCTCCAACGGTAAGTGTCCAGGTTTCCTTTTTTTTCAGGGTTGATGTCGAGTTCATTCGGTTTTGGTCCCATAGTGCAATATCATAAATTCACTTTAAAGATTGGTCAGTAATTTACTGGCTTCGACAGCTATCTGTACTATTTATATACCATTTCTCACAACTTCACAGGGGTACCAAACGTTCAAAGAAAGTTGTTTTAGAGTAAGTCAATACAGCAGAGTGTAACGAGTAACAGTCCCTTTGTTCCCCTTTGTTCACAGGATTGATAGGAGGGATACCCCGCTTTTTTTCTAACACAGCGTGTCGCAGTTTACAACGCAGGCCAACATGGCCAGGGCAATGCATCACATTTTGGCCATCGGGTTGCTGTGCTGTGCACTCCACTGCAAGTTAACAACGGGTAAGTAAACTGTGAAACCTGGAACATCAACTGAGCAATTAACTTATCTTCCAAAGTAATGGAATCTGATAATATCTGCAGTGGTCTTACATGGCCCATCCATCGCCTAACGGAAGAGGCATACTTTGAAACTGGAAGCGTTTCTCCATAAACTTGATTTTTACGATGCCAGAAAACTTCACTTAGGGAAGCGTTACAGAAGTTACATAAATTCATTCCCTTCTTTTGCGTATCTTCACCGCACGGCTTTTTTTATATGTGGCTCCTATTGGAGACCTTGGGATATTTTTTGCCTGTAACTTAAGATGAACCTTCCATCTCATTCTCTTCTCGATTTTGACCAACGTAGATTATCAGCGAATGGATCAAAGCTCCGCTGTATCATGGAGCGTATGTTGAACGTATGAGACTAAAGGCTAATTCGTCAAATACTCCTCAACTCTAGCTATACGCGAGAAAGAGAGCCTCTCTTTTTGACGTATCTTTGATACGTATCAGTGTTCCATTTTCTTGATTAAACATGTCATGGTGAAACAGTGAACTATTTAAGAAATTCATCTCTTCCAAGAGAGACCAGTTTATAATTAATGCGATGTTCAGTTCACCTTTAATTTGTATGCAAATTGTACCTTGCCTGCTTTAAGTTGTCTGATCGTCATACATGGCTAAGGGGGTGTCATTTACTGGAGTGATTATGATTTTACAAAAATGGATAAAGTTTGCAGATTGCAGTTAATCTGTTCGATAATCATTCTAAGTTGATCTCTGATGTTTGAGTGCGATGAATTTACGACTTCTTATTGTGTATTTGGCTTTTACTGGAAGTATTTTCACTCTGACTTGAACAGTTGTAGCTTGGCAATCCTTCACGGGAAACTGACCGAAGTAATATGCGTCAATGACAAGCAAGGCCATTAATGAATGATTTAGTCTGCCGGTTTGACAGGCTATTTTAATTCAGTCAACCTTGTTATTATTTACACTATCATAACAAATTGTATACAAATTGGGGTGGGCTCGTTTGAAATGTCAGTCTTTCGTTCATGTCCAGATGGGGCTGTATTGAAGGCAATTCAAATGGGTCCGCTCGGCTTATGACGGCTCATGATGGCATAACACTGAAAGATAGTTTGGAATAGGCCAATGGAGCGCCTAGGCGGTGCTTGCCATATGATGCTGTCTGTCTGACACTAGGGTTTTTCTTGTAAACATCCTGATTACATTAAGTTAAGTTGTTATTTTCATATTTGTGTTAGGGCCTAACTGTTATGCGTGGTGTGCCATTTCAATAATTTTGAATGTTGGAAACTTTCTTTTACAAAAAACCATCTCTGGTACGCCTACTTTTACATTTTCTGAATATGGTCTCGCGTAGCATGACATTCTTCCTTTGGCCGCGTGCTCTATAGCCGTGCAATTAAGGTATAAATTTTTCAGCTGCAAATTAACGCCCCACTTTTTTGCGCCTTTGCCAGTTAATAGCCAGTCTGCACGCTTATAGCATTACACCGCATTCTCAAATTAGTTTCCTCCAAGCAACAATGGGGGTGCAACAATATCAGTATCTCTATTCGTCCTTTGTTATAAGTCTTATTAAGTCAAGGAACGTCAGAGGTGTGTTTGTCTCTGCCCCTTTTGCACACGGAAATAATGTGCAGGAATGGGCTATATCATGACATTAAATCGATGGAAAGTGTCTCCGCAAACGTCACGTGGCGAACGATAATAGGCAAAGAACTAGCGGGGCACTAACGTCTCTCCATCCGTTCATGAGTAGGCAGAGAATTTGTGGGGCGTTAACATCTCTCCCTTGAGAGACTTGATCATGATGCCGTTGTTGGAAAAATACTGGTCTCCTCATGAACAGAGTTCTACGAAACCTGTGGTATCAAATAAGAAAAGGGTTCTTACGATTTTGCTCCGGGTGAAAATTGTAGTAATACTGTCTCAAGTACATGGAGACTTGTTATTTTATAGCACCCGAGGCGAATTTAAAGTGATTATACAAGTACTACATTGCATACCGTTTTTCCCCTCTGATGTGAATGTTGTTTCCCTCTTGAAATGTTTGCAGCATACGATGAGGTAGACGTAATTCTTGAGTCTGGAATTTCGGCCAGGACACCGGGAGTAAGGGAAACGAAAACACCGGAGGGAGCACGTGCCTTCAAGGTGCGGCCTAAGGATCGCGACCTAGGCACCGACCAGAGCACTCTGGAGCACCTGTTGAACTCCATGAAAGAAGACGAAGGCTTCATCCTGATCGCAGTCGCCTCCCAGGACCCGAAAAACCGCGGGACACTAGTCTCCATCGACCGCACCGACGGACGAGTCCGCGCCTTCGGGTTTCACATAGACCGACGGAACGACGACGCAGTGGTGCAGTTCTCCGAGTTCGGCTCGGGTGAGCCAGAGGAGCGTGAGCTGGAATTTTCCCCTCTCAACATCGGCAAAGACGACGTTGATCTGCACACCTTCGTGTTGGATGTGCGCGGAAATCTGATGACTCTCTATATGGACTGTCAGTTGATCGGACTGAAGATCCTTCCCTCGTCGTTTTACATGAACATGGAACCAGATAATATGAAACTTCGACTTGCCAAAGGACTTCCGGGCAGAAACAACGTGATGGATTTCAAGGTGAGTGTGCCCACCGCTAATTTCATAAGTTTAAAGCTGTAAGGCTTCGCATGCACGCTTGTTTCATCTTTTCCAGTGGGCCAATGATGAGGTCGCCCTCTGTTGACTGATTTGAATTGAGAACAGTTTATCGATTTTTATTGATTTGATGCAAATTGTGAAACAGAAACATAGTATGTAACACGGGCGAGTGTTAATACTTCTACGCAAGAGTGAAGTGAATTTAAAATTGGACAGTGCAGACGACATTGATTAATTTGCCTTTCTCACCATGATATGTGCTAAGTTAGGCCGACATATTTTCTAAAATATTTTACATAGTTAGTGTCAAACGCATTGGATGTAATTCTTGGTTCCACTTCAAATTTGCATTTCACTCCACTGAGTAATTGGATGTCAGTTTACAAGTAGTTTAATTAGAGTGCTGACGTACTGCGGGCGGTTTGCATCCCATGGTCTAACCATTCTAATGTAGTTCTTCGTTTGACAAACCATCGTGCTGTACCTGCTAAGATTCAAACACGCCTGATTTCATCGCCAGCCGAGCGAAGAGTCAAGACTCCTGGCGTCATTCAATTATTTCAGAGTACCTTATCCCAACAGAGAAATTCCCAATTTGATGTAATAAATGGTGTGACATCAGTCAACCGCTTGCATCTCCCAAAGAGGATATGGTCCTGGTTTTTATTTGAACTTTGTAATCGGAAGTTGACGGATCTGCCAATGAAAAAGTGAATGATTGCCATACCTTAAGGTTCGTTATCCAAGCGTTGAGCGATCCGGAGCGACGCGTCACGACCAATGCGGTTTGGTTCCAGCCCTTTGCAACTGTCCCGGGCCGTGTGTACATGTACATGATACAGGGAGGTCTTTTGAGGCTGTTGCTTGTCCTTTACTGAGAGCCACATTCAGAAATCTGGACTACCAAATGTTGAGCATTATGCTATTTTTTTCCCTTTGAAGTTCCGGTGGCTATTGGAGGGGGGAGTTATATTTAATGTTCTTGCTATGGTGACAGGTCAGTGGTTTATGCTGGGATTGCCTTATTGTTTACGTTGTTGAAGAGAGAACATAAAAACGTCTGGTCAGTTTATACTGCGGAGGGGGGGGGTGCGTAGCGGTTCTTTCCTCACTTTGCACCTATGAAGCCCGGGTTCGAGTACCGGCTTGGCACAGGCTTTAAGTGCATTTGATTTCCAGTTCATACTCGCTCTCGCAGGTTTGCTCTGGGTACTCCGGTTTCCTCCTGCCTCCAAAACTGGACCTTTTTCCTCACTCCATAATGCGATGCTGATTAAAAATGAATAATAAAGGCTACGAATAAACGTGTAGTTATTGGCGCAAATAGCCTCAGTTGCAGATGGCGACATTAAAAGAAAACAGCAATAGCAGCATATTATTCGCGCGGGTTCTTTCCTCGCTTTGCCACCGATGAGGTCCGGGTTTGGTTTCCAGTCCATACTCGTTCTCACAGGTTTTCTCCGGGTGCTCCGGTTTCCTCCTGCCCCCCAAACTGGACCGTCTTCCTAACTCCGTAATGTGATGCTGATTAATAAACGTTACGAATAAACGTATAGTTATCGGCGCAAATAGCCCGAGTTGCTGTATTGAAACAAAACCACAACATACTGCCTTGGTATGGGGATACTTCTTATACCATTCACTTCATTGTGCTGCATTTTACGCTCAAAGCAACGTTATTTTGATGATCTCAGTTTAATCGCCAATTTTTGTGCCGTTTGATTTTCAATATTTTTCTTTAGATTAACCTTAACAGTGCTCAATCTTTCGCATGTTAGACTGAATATTGTCAGGGTTAATGTGTGATTTTGTAGTAAAAAACATCCAACACCGCACACAGGAAACTGAAACGGGAACTATTACATATCACTCTCATTTTGCCTACAATTTGTATGGGCAGCCAAAATTTGCCAAAAAATCGCCTATTGGTTGCTTTTCGATTTTTACATCAAATTCGTTCAAAGTGTATGTTTCTCTCATTAATTTTAAAGATGATTGCATTTTCCTCTATTACTATTAGTACGTGTATTATTTTCTGGTACATGTATTTTGATAACTGCATCGGGTTTTGATCTTTAACTCTTTTATTACTCTTTGCATTTGGGGCACATTTGTTCCGAAGGCCGGCCTTACTTTAGCAGCCACTTGTAGGAAAACCACAGCTGTGACGTGAAAAGAGTAGACCCTATTGTCTAGCTCTAAGCCTGCTTCCCTGATTGTCGTTATTCTTTATTTGACGTTTCATTTTTTTTGTCTAAATACCCCCGAACCCTGTCCATCAATGCCTTAGTTTCGAAACAGTCCGAAGAGGAGCGACGAGGGACCGACTGACTCTCTCGCTTGCCGTGCGGGTTGGACTTTCGTTGCTTGAAAACCACCACAATGTTTCAGTCGTGAGCGCATCCCCCTTTGCCTCAATCCAGGCCGATCTTGCACACAGTCAACTTGATAACGAAGAGACGGCCTTGCCAAATATTTGCATTCCTATTGCCAAAATCGCCTCTGAGTTCAGAGCATTTTGAGTTCCCGTGATTATTTTGTGGGCATGCAAAGCTATGATCACTTGGCTGCATGCGCGTTCGATGGTCCAGCATAAGAACCGTTCGCTTTTGCCTCGCCCCAACACCAATCCATGCTTACCATGGCTCTCTAGTCCTTCGCTAAGAACAGTGTGTCATGTGCTGCGTTCAACCCAGCCGTGCCAACTTGCGGGTCCAGATACACACACACTGTTCTGTTTACTAAAAAAAGATTTTTTTTTTCCTCCGTGCGCTGTATAGGGGACCCTGGCCACAGTCAAGTTCGCTTTCCAGACCAGCACCACGGAAGTGCTGATCAGCCAGGGCTGTGAGATCGAACCAGTCTTCTCCTCCTCCCAGATCAGCTTCGGGAGTAGCTTCCCCCTGCCGATGGGAGACTCGGAGCCCAGCCACCTAAGCCTAAGCAGTGACGGTAAGGGGCTAAGGCATCTCATTACATGTCGCACGTAGAGACCAACCGAGCACGTCAACACATCACGCCACATCATGATAAAGCCTTTAAAAAAAATTTTTTTTTAGAGAAGTCATTCGCAGCCTTATTGCATGCACGCTTGCAAAGCACTCGTTGTCCGAGGATTTCTGTTAAGGAGAGGATATTTGATTTCAAAATAACCAGCCCCTCTCAAACTCAATTTGGTTATGGTGGGCTCACCGTTGCGACCCACACTGCGAAGGTATTCGCGAAATTCACCGCATTGTTAAATAGTTTCAGTACAGGGACGGAGTTCGTCTAATTCGATACGGGTTGTATAAGTGGACAACTGCCGCGATCATCTGGGCACTGCTGGCGATGGACCTCATTTTAGGAACGGGAGTTAAGACCTGATCCCGTCGTGCACTGTGCACGCTTGAGCACCGGTTATGATCTGTAATTGTATGGAAATTCAACACTAACTACAGGATTCAAAGTGCAGCCTGGGTTGAAAATTCTAGAGACCTTGAGCAGTCTGCCCATGAATACAGTATCTTATTTCACGATGGAGCGGAATCCTATTATTGCCATGATTCACGAAAATTTTAAAATTTGGTAATACGAATTAACGCTCTGCTAGTGCAAAAGCCGAGAGTTGAGTTTCAGTTGAACAAAAAGCCAACTTACAAAAGCAAATAGCGACCATTGAAACGCGTCTGTGCGTGGGAGCAAGACGTTCGGGTTGTTGATCTTTGACACGCGCCATGGGTTAACGACAATCTGAGGCTTAGCCTACATTAACCCTTAAACCTCGCCACATAAATGTTAACATGACGCAGGTTTGTTCTGGCTGTCATGCCAGGAAACGTTTGACTGCAAGCGCATCGAAAATGGCCCTGCTAACCTCAGTTTGTAGGAGGAAACATTGCCCATTGGGTCGGCCAAGTTCAAAGAACAATTAAAAGAGAGAGCTGAAACAGAAATATGCGTCCCGTGCGATACCACCTCGTAAAACATGAAATTCTTCAACTGCTCACAGGATATGTTTATGCTAAAAATGATTACAGACATTGCGGGGCGATGCGAACCCCTCACGAAGACAAGTGCCCTCCGACCTAAACGCGTTACTCACGGACTTGTCATCGTTGGCGTGCATCGTTAAGCTTATTTGGTTCCCATGGTCGAGATTGGTGTAAATTCTTGTCTGATGGGTTGTTGCTCCATCGAGGACGGGTTGTGTAGGCCTCCAAGGTGCGCTTTCTTTAATGGCCTCTTGATGTCAACGCAACGCATTTTTCTCTACTCAGATAATCAGAAAGAAATACGATGTTTTTCGTGTCATGATAATTTATACGATGCACCCAATTTGATTTAAGAAAGGATTTTTTTGGGGGGGTTGCCAGAGTTATCACTTCAGTTGCTAATAAACATGAACAACATGAAAGCTGCATTTTCTTTTAATTTGTGTTTTGTTTTGCAACGGGGTTGTAATCGATAGCCCAGAATAGGCCTATTAAAGGTGTGCTTTATGAGAGTTTATAAAACTTTTTAAAGCTTTATTGATTCTGTGTACTACGGGGCAAGTCTTCTGTCAAATTGTCCAGGGTACCATTATTTCTCGAGAAACTGTTTTACCGTCAGTATTCTTCATTGCGATTGGGTTGTCGAATATATGCCGAGAAAGTCTGAGTCTCCGCCATGAATTTTGGCACGTGCTGACAAGAGACGTAGCCTTGTAACTTAAAGTCTGGAAGACTGTCAGATACTCAGCCTTCTGTGTTGAAAGCCGTTAACATGTGTTGTCTTGTTCTTCAGCGGTCATGCCTGGACAGGAAGGCAATGTAGAACCTAGCTCGCCTAACAGCAACAGCAACAGTAACGCTCACAGCGATAGCATGAGTTTCGGCAACAGCGGCCACAGCGACAGCATGAGCTTCAGCAACAACGCCCGGCCGGAAGTCGGCGTCCCCGTGCAGCCCGGCGTCAACGTGGGCAGCCTGAACCCAGTCCCCAGCACGGGCGGCAACGTCATGCCGCAGCCCGTGCCCCACACCCCGCCTCACCTGCCGAGCACAGGCTACGTGCATCCCAACGCCGCGCCTACGGAGAACACCATGCAGGGACAGTGCGCCTACACCTGCGAGCAGATCAGCAATCTCAACAACCAGGTGCAGGTGCTGAGTGACGGCTACGACGAGATGTGGAACAAACTGGAGCATTTCGTAAGTTGATCGCTTGGAAGACTTCAGTCTCTTTACATTTTCTCGAGTTGACTGTTCATAACTGTTAAACACGACCCCTAAATAAATGTAACCTCAACCTGACTCTACTGTAGCGTGGATTGAATTTAGTTTGTGAATGTCGCTTAGTTGTATGAAAGTTATTATGAAGTCTTTCTGGTAATGGAACCAAGAAGGCCTTAAAAGCGCCCAACGCATTGTAGCTCATAAGCCTGAAAAAGACAATGAGTGATGAGAAGTTAGAATCTTACGTTCAATCAAACAGACACAGCTAAAGGTCTCATTGTTTTATCTCTGAATGAACAGCTGTGCGTAAATTTTTCCTCACTTTATCAGGAGAACCAAAGGCCGCCAGAGTGGCCTACCCAGCAAGGATGCTGGTACATGAAGATGTATTACGAGGATGGGGCTGTCTTCAAAGTCGACAAGTGCAAATCATGCGAGTGCCGAGTTGCCGACGGGGTACGATGAGTAACTATTTTCAAACCTTGACCAGCTCCAGTAATGGTGGAATGTATTTTGTTCCAAAGAATAAAAAGAAATCCATACAGTTGGGAGCTTCACTTTCTCCACACTGTTAGAAAAATTCTGTTACAAAACAGCAGATTCTATTGTCGATTTTCTCTGATTACTAACAGGAGATTCTTACGGAAGTGTATTTAGGACATAGTAAGAAAAAAAATATTTCGTACGTACGAATTACTGTTACGTGTACGTACGGATTACTAAACCGTATTTATGGATTAGTAATCCGCATGTTGCATTGCATGACTAAACTTCAGTTCATTGGGCCCGAGCAGGACCAAGAGAGGGTACAATTTCCTAACAACAGGGGCTCCTTTGGTAGGAACTCCACTGTGCTGATCCCCGAATGGCAATGCGATACATGCGTTATGTGCGCGTCCGGCCCTACCAAATACGAAATATTTATCGGATGTACTAAATAGTTATCTGTGTATACGAATTAATTTTCTTCTGGCCTTGTCCTAAATACACTCCCATAAGAATCTCCTGTTATATAGAGAACAAATATTGAAAGTAGAATGTGCAGTCCCAAAATAGCAACTTTTGTAATGCCAATTGACAATAGAATCTACTGTTATTTACACGTAACAGACATTTTTTACAGCGCGGTTACGTCAACACATGATAAAAAAAACTTACCCCCTGTAATTTTTTTCACCGTGCATAGAAATGTTTCTTTCGTTGATTACGTATTTACCTCCAAATTTTAGCTGCCAACAGTGGAATGCTCCATCATCAAATGCTTGCCAGGGAAGTGTGCAAACCCAGTGATAATGGAAGGGGATTGTTGTCCAACGTGCCCCAGTAAGTTGAAATGACTTTTGTCCGTTTAAAATTGATAACAAAACGACAGATTATCGTGATTTTTTATCTCACGTATCTCACTGGTGTTTGACACGAAATAAAGCCGCGTTCCCTTTATTTGCTCAAGCAGACGACAACCTTGGTTGGAGCGACTGGGCAGAATGGACATCGTGCTCAGTCACGTGTGGCAACGGTATCCAACAACGTGGGAGGTCGTGCGACCGGACTCAGTTTGAGTGCAACGGGAACGATGTTGAAACCCGCGTCTGCTACCTCGATCCTTGCATTGGTAAATTCACTTTTTTTTCGTTTTTCAGCAAAACTCCGCAACTGCTTGCTTGATTTCATAGTTTGAATGCAGACTTAAACTTTGCCAGTATTTTCTTCTCAAATTCCAAGTTCATTGCTATAAATGCATTCTGTTTAGACTATTAATGAAATAAAACCTTGTGGGTAATTTGACTTGGAATTTTCGTTCGGTTAATAGGGAAAACGTGGGAGAACTTCGACGCTTAAAAGGTCTAGATTTTTTGATTCAGATTTGTTTGAATACTGTTTTCTTGGGTCAACATGATTGGATGCGTGATACGGTTTTGTTACTTTGGGTGCGTTCGATTAGCTTACACGTGTAAGTCAAACTTACACGTGAGCGTTCGTTTAGCCATCACGTGATGTTCGTGCCTGCCCTGGTGTCAGCCACCGCTACCCCAGCTGGCGAGCAGGTCGCTGGAGGCTGCCCGAGTGTAATGACGTCACGGATGGATTGTTCGAGCATAGACATACATGATGGAACGAGGCGGGGACTTGACTTTTTCCCAGAATGCCTTGGAAAACACACTGCAGCGTTCGATAAGCCTCATTTTGAGGATTCCCTTGAGTGTAACACTGGTGTGTTCAGGGAAGCTAATCGAACGCACCCATTGGTGGTACCACGTTGCGTTCTGTAGACGCGCGTCATAGATGGGTGCACGCAATATTAAGGCGCCTTTCCATCTGCACGTTTTTGAGTGCGTTGCGTACACAATGCGTGCATGCGTTTTTCTTTCACGGACACAAAAATCGTCTCCATTAACATAACATGCGTGTGCGTTGCGATCAGCCATCAAAATCACCCGGGAGCGATTTTGACGGATACCCAACGCTTGGCGCAAGTGTTCACGTGGAAAGACGCCTTTAGACTTGAGATATTTTGGTTATACACAGTCATGACTGTGATTGGTCAGAACTTTACGGGGTGGGGTTCAGTGGGTCGCTGTAATTCAGCATTCCCATCGATTTTGATGTGCTACATCCCCCGACAGAGGTTGTCGACGGCGGCTGGAGCAACTTCACCCCGTGGTCTTGCGGGGTGACGTGCGGTAACGGCACGGAGAGCAGGATGCGGTCATGCAATTCCCCCAGGCCTAAGAACGGAGGGCGACGGTGCAAGGGAGAGGAAGAAGGAGCTGGTCGGGAGGAAAGACCGTGCGTCAGAGATCCGTGTCCCGGTAGGTTTGGTTTGAAAGGGATGCTAAACTAACCATATGGTTTATTTGTAGGAACTTTTGTCCAGTATATTAATTACGTGATTTTCAGAGGGGTTCAGATTTCGGAATTTGGTTTCCTCTTTAAACTTAAAAGCCCTATTGTTTTCAAACTATAGCTGCATCGTGGCTTGATTTTCCTTTTCTTCAGTAATCTCGAATTTCAGAACTTTGTTTCCATCGTGCAACGTGGCTTTAAAAACGAGAGACTGAAATCAAAGCTGGTTGGTTTTACACCATATGCAAATTCTCACTAATACCAATTGACGCAAGATTAGTGACACCGTTTATTTTCGTTTTTGTTCCTCTTTGTTTAGTTTCTGTTCCTTTGAGTGAATTCCTCCCTGCGGTGAAGTCTCTAGTAATACTCACTCCTTTACACATTTCCTTTTCTTGTTCAGTTGACGGGCAGTGGGGCCAATTCTCCGAATTCACCCCTTGTACCAAGACGTGCGACGGCGGCTGGCAGGAGCGGTATCGCTTCTGCGACAGTCCGGCACCAGCCCATGGCGGCCAAGAGTGTATTGGCTCCAACACCGACCGGCGCATGTGCAACGAATGGCCATGTCCGATTGGTGAGCTTTTTTTGTAGATACATGCGTATTTTTCGTTTACGTTTGAGTCTAATCGACAGATCGAGTTTGAAATGACAGCATTTTCTTAAAGGCCGAGGTGGTTAACCTATTTCCTGTTTTATACGCTCAATTAATTTCGTGTATCATCTCTATGAAACGGAATATTACATGTCAGTCACAGTTACATACATGGGCGGAGATTTCTTGTCACATGTGGGGGTGATCTCGGAAAGTTCCTTTTGAAGAGCATGACATGATACACGGTCCAAGGTCCCACTTCAGTTGGGGGGGGGGCAAGGGCTTCCTGATGGAGTGCAGGGACAAAGCTGGGTGCGCATAAAACCAGTGACTTGAAAAGTGGGGGAATGGTTATATTGGTAACCCCCCTGGTCAAAAATTAGGGGATATATCAGGTATTATACGCTTACTAACCAGTCTTTCTCTGTGGTTTTTATTTTCTGTCTTTTTTCTAATTGTTTGATGTTTTATACGATTCGGTTATATTAAAGATGCTTGCCTATCCAGTCCGTGTTTTGACGGCGTTGAGTGCGTCAGTTTCGCCGATGGTCGGTACGAATGTAAGGACTGCCCTGTCGGCTACACTGGCAACGGTATCGTTTGCCAAGACATCAACGAGGTACCATTGATTTTAAATAGCCATCAACGAAGTGTAGACCTATGCTTTTTTCTCACAAAGACGGTTTTACACGACAGGTTTGGGGGTTAGTTTTCCCTTCCGATTTTGATGTTAATCTGAAAGAAGAAACGGCATTTTTCGATACGCCGTTTCATTCTTAAGCGGTCAATCTGCTTTCCGACAAGATTTATGTTTGAACTTTTGGTGCATTTTATACACCTCTCCAGAAAAGGATTTTGGTTTCGTGCGGAGGCATTATTTTAAATCAGCCCGCTTCCCACTTCATTGGAAAAGGACTCGTTGGTATGTCGCTTTTCTTTGTTTTAGTGTCTTCTAGTGTCCGATGCCTGCTTCAACTTCCACGGTGAGCACCGCTGCATCAACCTCGTACCGGGCTACACCTGCCGCAAATGCCCCATCGGTTACAGAGGCAACCAGCCCTCGGGGATGGGAGTCTATCACGCCAGGAGATACAAACAAGTAAGCCTTGGGATGCTCACTCTCAGCGGGTTTCAAACGAGACTCTTACGTATGTAGCAATTATCATCACCGCGTGATGTTCGCCGAACATTTCCTCGAAGTCAGGCAGAGCTTAATAAATACAAGGCGTATAGGAACTCTAGATTTGCAGCCTGCTATATTTATACCTCGAAACCGGTAAACCAACAAATCTTTTACACACCGTCCTGGGATCCTAATTGTTCAGACAACCTGCTCAGTGACCAGAAAATGCAGTACCTCGACACCAGTCGGTACCGGGCGGTTCCCTAGGGCAGGTTATCGTGTGTGATCGATGTGCTGTCACACACCGCACTGACGCACTCCGGGTTTTCTCCGCAACTCACGTGTTGTTGGCTAAGCCCCTCTCACGTATCCGTTCTGCTACCTTTTTTTTGGTGGGGGCACCGCAATTACCCCACCCTTGCTTACCCGGCCAGGAATGGGCTCCGGATGGGTCCACTTATTCTTATCCTTAAATGATGAAGCTAATTGGCCGGACCGTCCGGTGATGACCGCTGGCCAGAAATAGACCAACTTTCGAAGCTGCAGGGTCATAACTATGTCCGAGCAGCAGTTTTTGCTTTAATAAATCAGGCGAAACAGCTTAACCTAATGTACAAGCATTTACTTTATAAGTAAATCTCCCTGCGAATAAACAGACGTGAAAATGACCACTAGTTATTAAAATGAGTATACGTCTCCATTAACGCATACGTCTTTATCTAAGATAATCAGCATTATATATCAGAATATTTTATTGATTTGTCACTTTTTATATATTTATTAAGAAGAATCAAGACTTTAGCTTTAACTTTAAGTAACTCTGACAGACACGCGATCAATCAGTTATGTAGCATGCAGCACTGGAGGCTGGAATTTCTAGTCTGACGCAAATGTCGAGATTCCAAGCGCTGCGACGACCATTTTCGAAATGACTGCACGCAACCATCGATGCGTGAACTCATCGGTAAATGGTGGTGGCAGCGTACATGGAGAATTCCCCACAGAGCCTCCAATCGTGTCTGGGCCTAAATCCCGCAAGATTTTCCCGCATACCGGCCACTCTCTTCGATTTAAATTGCGACAAAGATTTGGAACCTTTTTTCTTATGAAACACTTGCACTCATGCCTAACTCCTTGATTTTTACAACACCACTAAATCGCCCCAGTATTCAAAGAATGGCGTTTATCTGTCTCCACACACGTGGCGAAATCCTTCGCGCTTGCATTTTACGTCAGTTTCCTGGGTATTAAGCAGACAGACAGTTTCCTCCCGGGAAGAGTGTGTCGAGAGTTATTACTGCTTTCGTTTGAGATGATTTGTTAGAGCAACCTGAAGACGAGATTTTCTTGACCTTTTCTTTACAGCAATGCATTCCCATCAACCCTTGCGCCGAAGGGACGTCCAGTTGTCACCTTGATGCCAGATGTATCTTTTATGGACCCTATTCGAATCCGCAGTACGGCTGCAAAGTAAGTCAGCACGGCTAGTCCATGAAGTGTATCCCAAGCATGCCTATTAGTGTCACAAAGGACTAGCTAATGTCAAGACATGTATTTTCGTGTTTCTCATGTGTGACTCATTGGGGAAAGAAAGTATATATCATAATATCTGTTATACACATTTGTAAATATGAACCTGTATTTTTTATTGTATATTATTTACCTGTTAAATCGTTTCCATGTGTCCAGTGTAAAACAGGCTTTGCTGGTGATGGTTTTGCATGCGGTTACGATAGTGATCTGGATGGTTGGCCGGACGAGCAGCTAGATTGTGAAGACCAGGGAGACTACTTGCATTGTACACGGGTTAGTATCGATTAAAGAAGTGGTTGATCGAACACTTCATCCACGCTGACAGTGTGTTAGAATCTGTCCATAGTACATAACGGTATCCTTGACCGGACACTAACTACAGGAATTACCGTGTCCGTGACATCCTCCCCTACCTGCCAACAAATCCGTGACCTAACATGTTCCTTCTAGGTGAGTCCAAGCGGAGGTATTTTGAAAAAGGAAATTCCATGAGGGCAAGGCCAAACGTAATTAGGTACTTAATACTACGGGTAACGTATTAGGGTATGCTTACGTGTCATTACCGTGCATAGGAATAAAACTGCTCAACTAAACAAAGAGCTCTCGATTAAATTGTTTGCGTATGTTGAAACACACCATGAATATGGTTTCGGTGGATCTACGTAGTCACAATGCGACCGCAAACATGCGCTTCCGTGAACAACGGATTATCACACCAACACGGCTGCAAATTTGGCTTCTATTTTATGAGCTCTGTTTCCCAAGTTTGCATCGAGTCATCCCTTTCGGTTAGGTCGACCACATTTCTCTGAATCAGTGCCAATATGTCTTCGTACAGGATAATTGCCCTGCTCTGCCAAACAGCGGCCAAGAGGACAACGATGGCGACGGTAAAGGTGACGCTTGCGACGATGACGATGACGACGATCTCGTCGATGATGTTGCGGTAAGATCATCACACCCCTTATCCGGCATTCGTTTGAGGTTTCCGTCGCCAACTTGAAGGGACACTCCATTTACATGTTGTTTTGTGAATTGTCTCACTGTACTACCAACAAAAATACCTCAAACTAACATATACTTGGTATGTCACACTTGTAGCCGATATTCTCACTTGACATAATTTTTTTCTTGGGCCAAAGGCCTTGGCGGTTATCATTCACATCTTAATCACATCTGAAATTTATAAAGAACGCTGATTAAACTATTTCTGGTCTTGAGTTCCCTGAATCCTCGTCCTTCCGAAGGCAATTATAATCCCTGTCTCATGCAGTGCTGGATCGAGATCAGTCATATCAGATCCAGATAACGAGTAGCCTTGTCCCCCTGAACGCGGCGTCGTTGCCAACTCGTCTTTCATTTGAACCTATGCAAGAATGCATGCAAGCCCCTAAAAAGATACGCCCTGTAGGTCAGATGGGCCATCGAAGGATTATGTTGCATCAAATTTGATTCAACCATCCGTTCCAACGTGAATAAATAGTATTAGCAGGTTCGAAGTGAGAAATTGTGTGTGTGGCTTCGCGGACGGTGCTCCTAATGACCCATTTTCCACCTCTGACCTAATTTCTGCGGAGGACAGTGGCTAAAGTACCGAGGCAGATGGTCCACTAATTCCTGTAATTCCTATAATCCCATTGGAGACAGCAGTTGAGTAGTGAATGACTCAATTTATTTCCTGTGTATAGTTTAGAGTATGTCATCCAAATGTTCGATGCTGCATTCGGTTCGCGCATAATGTTCCCAACGTTTCAAAGATTGAAACTGTGTCTGCCAGAACTAACTCTCCGTCATTGTTTCAAAACATTGGCGGTCATTCTTGAAACTTCATCTGTTTTTAGAGCGGTATACGATGACTGAAATTGTGCGGTCCGTTTCAGAATTTATCTACAAGAATCTCAAAAATTTGCCCATTTTTTAAAACCAAAATGTGCCGTCGAGATACGAATGGGCAGGACTGAGAATGGCGTGAGATTTCTGAATCTTTGAAAACTAACTCGAAACACCAAATTTGTCGCCCTCCAGGACAACTGTCAGTACATCTCCAACTGGCAGCAGCATGACATCGACGATGACGGGGTGGGTGACGAGTGTGACAATTGCCCGTACTTTAGTAATACCCGACAGGAGGACACAGACGGTGACGGAGATGGCGATGTCTGCGACCCCGATATAGACGATGATGGTATGTATTCAGCGACCGTGCTCCCCCGATGATTTCTGTTGGAACCACATATAGATGGAAATTAAGCCCGTGGAATTGAGCCCGTGTCTTGGCGCTTAAAAGTGCGGGATTTGCAACCGTTCAGTATTTTTTAAATATATTTTACTTCATTTGCTCTTTTAGTGCCCTAAAATAGACTGATAGTAAAGCATTTTCTATAAATAAATTGATTATAAACAAATTAATTATAGAGATTATTTGAAAGACATCAGGTCATTTCGACACAATTTTATGTAAAGCAAAACGATACAAGAATGGCGGTATGTGTGCATTAAAACCAAACGTCAAATTACATGTGAAGGTGTCCTGCTTGATGTTATCTACTCTGGTCTAATTCGAGACTTGGTGCTTCGTTGAGAGTATATGTCACCCACCGCCTTCAAAAAGACAAAGTCACTCTCACTATGATGTGCACTTTAAAGAGTTGGGTTTTAGTTTAGACTAGCATGGATCATAGGAGAGTTAATTTGGATGTTTCACTCCATTAGGCATAGTGAACGAAGAGGACAACTGTCAGTTCGTAGCGAATGCCAGACAACTTGACTTTGATGAAGATGGTTATGGGGATGTATGCGACAACTGTCCAGACTACGGCAACCCAGATCAAGCAAGTCTCCTTTACGCTGTGTTTTAATGTTCGCTATCCCAGCATTCCTTCTCTCGATCACTTTAAGCTGTGTCTATTCATTTCGGTTAAGTTTTCTTCAGTTCATAACTTATCCAACTTTGACCGCTAATAACGTGGTCGTGTATCGTGAATTAATCCTTGTGTCATGTTATTGCAGACTGATAGTGACGATGACAATGTTGGCGACGTTTGCGACACTGACAGGGACATTGATAATGATGGACACCAAGATGATCTGGACAACTGTTGGAACATCGCCAACAGCGATCAGGCAGATCACGATCAGGATGGCATTGGTAAGCCTCATTTAAATTCATCTCGTTTTTTTCTTCACAGTTGAAATATTATCTGATAGTTTTCATTTATTTCTAGATATCGAGTGTTCAGTCTAAGAATTACACTATAATGAATTGCTTTTCCTGTTATTGATTTACAGGGGATGCTTGTGACATGGACGATGATAACGACGGCATTGAAGATGTCGACGATAATTGCCGTCTGATATTCAACCCAAGTCAGAATGATACAAACGGTGTGTAACGGCACGTTAATTGAATACACCCTGTTTCTTATGATGAATCATTTTTCAGGACGCACCCATTCCTACATTTCCTTTGAAATATAAGAAAACGCAGTACATGTTCGCCATTGTCAAACGCCAAACTTTATTTCTTGTAAACCCTTAAAAATAGATGTCTAAAAATATGGAGAGAGAGAAATGGGCCTAGTTGAATGGATCTAAAAATAAAGCCAACGTTGTGACTGCAGACGGTAAAAGCTGAGATTTGATGTCCGAATTTTTGCAAAGAAAGGCCGGAACTGAATACATAACAACTGAAGTAGACAATTTTTGAAGACAGAGAGAATGTGATTTACATGTTTTTTTTTTGTCTTCGGCCGAATCTGTTTGATTCAGAGAATGGCCGCGGTGATGCGTGTGAGTACGATAACGACGGCGATGGCGTGACCGATCTTCAAGATGCCTGTCCAAACAACGCCAACATCCAGCGGACGGATTTGTCGCACTTCCAGCTGATCAAGCTGGACCCAGAGGGCTCGGCCCAGATCGACCCTCACTGGATCGTCAGGAATAGAGGCCAAGAGTTGGTTCAGACGATCAACAGCGACCCTGGACTCGCAATAGGTGGGTGGACAGAATGTTTTAGACATTACAACGTATTGTTAATCATTGGCGTTGGAGAATTTATCCCAAATTCCAGTACTGTTTGGCAATTCCAGTACTGTTTGGCAATGTTATTTTATAGCGCAAAAGATTGGCATGAAGTACATAGTTCGATAAATTTTCACCTCACCATATGGTTAATTCGTGTAAAATGTGGCCATCTTTAGAGAGGATTTGGCCAGAATTGTGGGCAGTAAGCATTTTAAGTAACGTGTTGTTGAAAATGTATACAGTAACACAGTAAGTTCACTTGTTAAAATTGTAATTCCATTGCCCGAGGCTGATGTTTTAATCAGGAGTTAGAATTAATTATCTTAGATTTTATTCAGTCCAACTGTTTTTCAAGCTGTCTGCAAAAAGAAGCCAATTAAAGTGATTGTACACAATCATGAGTTTTTCTTGTACTTTTCTCTTGTGTTGTCCTCCCGTGTTTCACGTCTTTCGTGGTCTTGCTTTCCAGGCTACGACGAGTTTACAGCGGTCGAGTTCAGCGGCACTTTCTACGTTAACACGGAGCGAGACGATGACTACGCTGGCTTTGTGTTCGGCTACCAGTCTAATCATCGGTTCTACTCCGTTATGTGGAAGCAAGTCACGCAGAAATACTGGGAACCAATGCCCACGATGTCGGAGGCCACGGCTGGTCTTCAGCTCAAGGTGAGAGGCTCGATTGCTCTCGAGAGTTGTCGCATCTGGATAACCACAGAAATACAATTAAATCCGAATCCCTGAGAAATAATTGTCCAAATGTAAACGCAGATATGCACCAATAGTAGCACAACATGGTGAGATGTCAATACGATAATTTTTGAAAAGTTACATCAATGTTAACGTACCCAGTCAGTTGGACAAATTGTTACCACGCACCGTTCCGTTGTTTTGTTTTGTTTTCTTCAAATTTTTGAGTGTTGGTTTTGTCACCACTGCCTGAAGATTTACAACGAGCAGTTTCGATTTAAAAATGTTGAATTAATGTTTTTATTTGGCAAAACAGGAGCAACAAGTAAAAGATTCTTAAACGAGATCGAACCTCGGATTTTATAACGAAAGATAATTTCAGTGGAACAACGTTTGCTACATGTAACGAGCACTGTTGGTGAAACTTTGAAGTTACCAAGTCAGGTTTAATCACTGCATATGCTGCTCAACGGAAAATGTATTTGGCTCGCATGACTTTGCAAAGTGAAATTGATGAGGTATATGATTGAATCCTGAGTGGGCAATTTGGCTTCGCGTAAATAGATTACTTCCGAAGAGACAGCAGAGCAAATATACAAGTACTCGAGCGGCCGGTCGTTTAAAACAAATTGGCCGCAGACGACGGACACATTTGCAATGAGGAACAGGTGGAGCTTTCCCCAGGGGAAGTTTGGATTGCGCACGGGAATTTCTGACATCCTTTCAGGGCCCCCCGCCTAGGGGGCTACAGCGATAAAGCACAGCCAGCGAACGGTGGCATTGACGGGTTTCCCCTGCCCGGAAAGCGACCAAATTGGTCTGGCACGCTATTTGGACGTGGTTAGGGGCCGTTGTTCTCTTTAGGTCACCAACCATCACAAGTCGATGTTTCACCCAAAGCGCTTTCCTAAGCAGCCTGAATTGTATTTATTTCTCAAAGCATTTTCTATGGTCACCCGGTAAAAGTTGCTGATATAGTCTATACTTACCAAACAAGCTAGACACCTCGGTCGAGTTCTGGTGCTCTTCTCTTGACACGGGTTTCTTGCTCTTGCGCTCGAACGGTGGGAACACGACACGGAACAGTATTCTCGGAACAGGATCACACCCCCCCTCCCCGTCAAGGTTTTACAGGAACACACGAAAAAACTCATGAGATTTTTTTTTAACAGCTGCAAAAAGTAGCGAGATGGTTTACAAAGCTCCAGACAATGGGAAGTTTTGTTAAATTTACATTAATAACACAAAAATGAATGTCCTTTTTAAACAGAAAAGAATTTAGACCAATTATCCAAACATTAATCCTCGAAGAACGTACATGAACGCTGCCACGTTTATGTTGCTTGCCACTAACTACCAGCGATGACCGGTTGTACTTTCCCGGTGTTCGAGCGGCCGACCCACGAACAACAAATCGAGCTGTTCGCGAATATACGAGAACAAGCCGTCCGAACTCAGCCCTCGAGTCACTCCTGTACATTGTAGACATCTTTTGATGATGTTTTTTTCATAAATTATGTTTCTTTTCAGTTGATCAACTCAACAACTGGTCCTGGGGAATATTTAAGAAATGCGCTGTGGCATACTGGAGACACAGGAGATCAGGTGGGTACCAGTAGTAATATCGAATTTACCTGAATGAGCCGGGGCCCTTTGTAATCAAAGACGAAACGCCTTAACTGTCACTAGAATGTGGAACGAGTAAAAAAAATGCATTAAACAAGTTCCTTCATGGTACCTTGGTGGAATTATCTACGTGCCTGCTGTTTTATCTGATGTCGGCGTGAGACTACCAAACATTATACATATTATTATTTTATTTGTCATCATCACAAAGGACAATACAAAAATATACAAAGATAACAAGATGACAGGAGCTGAGAAAGTGACCCTAATCGCTATTGCCAGCAGGCACACAGCCGCAAGCAACAACCAAAAAGGCAAAGGCATTACAAAAATACTATAAAAAGCAAACAGATCTATATACAACCTGTGTTCCCAACTCTATGATACAACTATACAACATATTAAAGCCAAACCCAATAGGAAAAAGCAGTTACAAATGAAAAAGGTCATGAAAAAGTTTTAAAAGGGGAGTGAACAACGCAATATGATATTCTACAAATGAATCATTCTACCAAAACACTTAGCGTGTTCCAAATCTTCTTTTAAGAGATCCACTGACTGTTCGATAGATTGTGCAAACGAGATAATTAAGATAAATCACCCACAATTAAGTCATTGCCGCTTTGGAAATTGGAATTTACTAGAGCACCGGTATGACCGGTGGCCTAGATGATCAGTCAAGAGAATGTGGAGGGTTTCGACCGTGGTCAGCTCGTCAATTGTAACGTTTACGCACGTCAACACCTGTAAGCGGCGACAAACTAATTGGCACGTATTCTTGATCATACATGTAGATGAACTGTTGAATCCGTGTACATGACCACGCCCAATCCTATGCGCATGAGTGCACGTTAGAGATAAGGCGCTGCCCACAGTTGAGGCATGTGGCATATTCAGACGGCGCGTGGTTGGCAAAGGTCACTCCCTCCACCCTTCATACATCCGGTACAACGTTAATACGAACCAGCTTTCAAGTGCAACACTTCGAGGTCGATTTCCTGGTTTCATACGTGAAAGTTAACTTTATCACAAGCCCTCCATTGCCAAGGCTGACCTTTAACAGGTGCTGGGACCGTGTCCAAAGCAGGGTGGATGCTGTTAATTGTTCTGTGGAGAGTAATATCCAGACGACGTTATTTATAAATGAAAACCTTTCGGCACCTTTCAGTAGTTTCTGTTATGGAGTGATTCTAAACCTTTCTCTTTGGGTTTCTGTTAAATCAGGTCAAGCTTATCTGGAGTGACGCCAATAAAATAGGCTGGAAAGATTTCACAGCGTACAGATGGATCCTAACGCATAGACCGAAGACAGGCTACATAAGGTAAGCGGCCAGTGTGTGCCTAGCGTCATGTAGAAGGCCTTTACAGTAAAGTAACACCAGTGGAGGGAAATGTACAAATATTGACCCTCCTGATTTCGGAATGTTCGATTTTGTGCACGACGATTATTTGGGGGATTCTGTCGATCAAAATTACAGTTAATGTGCTTGTTTAAATTTTTTTCTTTTCAGAAACGATATGTAGCTCGCGTTCGTCATGTACATGTATATTTTTTCTTACAAACAAATCATAAATTAAAGCTTTTTTTTAAAAAGAACTTCTGGCGCTGCGAAGACGAGTCTGTCCTAAAAAATCTGTCTTATTTATACTGGAAGGCTGATATTTTTCTTGGGTACTGAAAATTTAGATTTTAAGCAGATTTCGAAAGGTAATGCATATTTTCTTTTTCAGACTCAGCTGATTACTTTTTTTAACCTGAGTTTGAGTTTTCTGAGAAACTTAAATGTAAAACTCGGCCAGGAAGTTAAGAAAGTTAACATTGTGGAGTTGTTGCTCAGTTCGTTTACTTGGTCTTCCAGAATCAGCTGAGTTACGAAGACAAATTAACGTTCCTGCTTTCTTTGTTCCTCCGATAACAGAGTTACCATGTACGAGGGTAGCAAGGTGTTAGCGGATTCTGGCGCCCTCTACGACTTCACGTTACAGGGTGGACGCATCGGTCTGTTCTGCTTCTCACAAGAGATGGTCTTCTTCTCTGACCTCCAGTACAAATGCCTGGACGAGGTGAGTGTATGCTGGACCTTGAGCGGTCCCAATACACATGTAATTTACAATAGATGTAACAGGCCTACGCAAGAATCAGCTGAACCATTTTGAGAAACGAATGATACACAAAATGTAGTTTCTCCAAGTTTGATGTTGGTTGCACAGGCAGAGAAGAGACTCTTTTCGATTGTAGGCACAATGGTGTTGGCATTCATAACTGTGGACATTATGAGGATACTGGTGTCCGATGCATTTTTTTAATAAGAAACTGCCTATTTCTCTTTGCGTTCTTGATCTTTAAGGAATAAAACTGGAGACATTGTAGCCCCGTAGCGACTGCGTACAACGAAAACGCGACGAACTACCGCCTTGGCAGCTGTAAATAGACTGACTTTACGGAGTATGTGCGTCTACAGTTTAATATCTCAGTTTATCGGTCGTATCAACGGTAAAGGGAAAGACAACAGTTTCAGCTGCATCGGCGATGCTAAGCACGCTGCCTACATCATTGCATTTGGAATAACTTGGCCATAATCATCGTGGCATCTGCAGTCCATTCTATGCATACCGTCATAGCCAGGGAATTCGACCGTATATCATGGAACATGGCATTGGACCATTTTGCGCAGACGGGACTAGCGGAGAACACCACCGCACTCCGGATATGTGAAACAGTACGCATATACTTATTAACTTGAAGACAAAGTATTATAAAGTTATAATAGATATTGTTATTATTCTTGTGTAAATCGGCGCATGCACTTTCTTGTGGCTATGGTCTCCTCACCAGCAGTATTTGCTTTTTACTTTGTGGATGGACTGAATATTTGAGTTGCACTTTGTACACGCGCAATGAACAACGAAGTCCTCGTGGAAGACCCCAACACGACTGGAATGTTGTCCAGTTATGAATTAATTAAGTATGTCCAGTGTTACTGAGACTACACCCTACCGTATGGATTCACTAGGAATGTTCGGGATTTCTACTTATCCTTGGGAAAATAGGCCAGTAGGGATACCAAATCTCCATCGTTCATTGGCCGTGTAGTTCGTGCAGTCAAATGCACCATTCGATTGCGAGATGAAACCCAGTATCAACATGCACGTTTGTTATAATGTCCTAAATGACTACATGATTGTCTTCCTGGTACCTGACCATTTAAGTATGTTATATATTTTTGGTGCATCTATTTATGGTGTAACGGAAACTTTATAATGTAAAGCGTTTTGACATAAAGCATTTGTTTTTGTTTTTTATATGTGTGCCAAACTGTTTTATCAGCCTCTGTATTATTCCTCATACTGTATTAATCTTCTATATAAATATCTGTACATTTCTTCGTAAATTTTCTTTGATGTTGATTTGCTTATGGCTTTTTGTCAACACTGTCACACAAAAGCTTATAATGTGACTGGGATTTGTGTTGCAAATTTTAACAGTAAAATCCTTTGAAGTATACGCTACTGATCGTAACGGCACCGTATAAATGTTTTAAACGCATGCACGTTTCATTAATTCAAATTATTAGCGGTTGACATGTAGCACAGAATGGTATCTGCTGTATACATGTTTTATTACGCCTGGTAAAAAAATTGTGTAAATTTTAGCGCGCGGACAGTTGCAATATCCTAACTTCAAAGGGCTGCCGACTGAAAATAATGCCAGCCACGAGCGATATCTACTCATCGTCTCTGAAAAGAAAACAAATCTACATTGTTTACCATTGAAATGAAGCGATACGTTAACACACCTAGTGAAACAAAATTTTTCAAAGCCCTTGAAAATAATAGGCAAACTCTAAAACGTTTACAGGGCCTGTTCTTATTCAGTTTTCTTTGTGTATCCGTGGTGGGGCGGATTGAAATCGTATTTGTAAGTTATTTTTCGGATATTTATTATTCATTGGCTGTGCTTGTGATAATAATTGGGGAAGTTATACAATAGCTGTAAACTATTGAGGACGATTCTGTTTTTGAACACGTCAGGTAGGACAGTCTGTGATGATTTTTGTCACTGATGACATTTTTAGCTGTTTATCACTGTTACTTTAATACAGCTATGGGAAGATCAAGGATGGATCCAGAACCAATTTCTCGGAGGGTACCAAAAATGGAAATAATTGCATGCAACCCTTATGGCCTCACTGAGTGTTTCGGCTATATTTTTTTGGGGGGGGGGTGTATCATACACTTTTGGAAGGAAAGGAAATGAAATAGATCCCCCAAAATTTGCCTTTAATTTGAGATTAGTTTTTGGCTCCATGACCTTGGGTCCCCGTTGCCCCCCCCTCCGCCCTTGAAACGGATTTTAGTTCAATCTTGCAGAATGCGTTAACCTGTAAGCATGTATCTAAACCTGAATGTAGTTTACATTCTAAGGGTTTTGAGATTGGCATTATTTTTGGTCGGCTAAATGTATGTAGAAGTGCTTATTATATCCCTGATAATTAACCCCTGTTGAGGGTTTGATGTATGTATACTCTTATCGGTAAAAACCAAAATAAAAGCTGTAGATATCCCGCCTCATACGGAATTTGTGCCCGAGTTACCATGCATTCGGAGATTTTGTCTTTTAGGCTATGATCGTTAATTGACCGTGGCGTATCAGGGTTTGGGAGCGGATGGGGTTGTGGATATCTATTCTGCAGCGGCGTTGAAGTGGTCCCGTATACGTGCTTAATTTTAAGCAAGGTTCAAGTGTGGTATCCTCCTCCCCGTGTGCTTTTACATTGCGTATTATGTTTTTAATCAGCCGAGATTTGAAAAGTGCGGAAATATTTCATCCTTACGACTGTCTGTCTGTCTGTCTGTCTGTCTGAGTTGGAAATTTTGAATTTGGCCGTGAAATGCGCATTATCTGCAAATAATTATAGCGGGGGAGTCCCAGGACGATTAGAAGCTGTGCATGGTTGCCGGGTCTGCCACGGTTTGCGTACGTCTTTATGCGTGAACCAACCATAAGGAGGGTTGATGTTGGGGCGCGCCTCTTACTAAACGAGTTGCCGTCTGGGGCTAATGGTCCCATTGTAATGTCGTCACCCTGACGCGATTGCTACGCCTTACCCAAAGGTGACCCAGAACCATGCAGGACATGTGAGCTCAGACCCCCAGAGGTATACACTGGAGATGGCGTCTGCATATCCATCTTAATAGGCACAAACCAATCAGTATCCTTGGTGAGCTTCCCATGCCTCAGATCCATCCTGTCTGCATGCAAAGTGCGATTTTAATGTTAAATCCACCGGGAAAAGAGGGAACTTCCTTGGCTTTTTGGCCATCTCAGCGTCCGTGTCTTTTTTTAGTCGAGTGCAGTCATGCTTCCAAGCATTTCCACGTTGCTTAGTGGACGCAAGACATGTCTGTTGTGGATCCCAAGAATCGCCTGGGATTCCTCCTAGTGTATACTCATTCTTTCAGCAAACCAATAGCATGGTTACCAGACTGGAGTCGACCATTCAGTAACATCAGCTGCGATGGGTTGACTACACGGTACGATAAGTTTCTTCCTCCGTTCTGCCGTCAGAATTTTCATTTCTTTTCTATTTGTTTATCTCATGTTAACTGGACAAAATGTCAGAACAAAAATTGGACACTGATTCTGTTTGCAATGGTGAATATTGGGATAAATGGCACAAAGTCCTCAACGGCTACTAGAATTGATAAGATTAATATAATACAATTGCTGAAACGGCGCGTTTTAGTTGGGGTGATCGATATAGGCTACATGTATTCATTGGGCTTTGGAGGATTAATCCCTGGGTAGGCAGTCTAGTTGAAGGGAACAAAGAATCACACTGTTGATCTATTAAAAGTTCCTTAGTAAATTTAAGGTAGTGATAGTCTCTCCTAGTGGACAGTGAATCTACAAATTACAATCCTGCACAAAATTGTTGCGACACTTAGTAATGGGACAGTGCGGACATCCGCGACCATGGTGACGTACGCGCGCGCACCAGTCAGAACCACCCGTTTCATACGGGTATTTATAGGGCAGTGCAGGACCAAATAAAAGTATGAACGACTCTGGTCGACCCAATTAAGGTTTGGTTTCAGACGGGCGAACTTAATACATACATTTGCATTGGGTTAGGCCCTCGAAAAGAGTGACGTCTGAAACGAAGTCGTTCTGCTGTCTTTCCGAGCGCCTCCAAGTGTTGATCTTTCATCTGTTAGCACACCTCGTCGCTCTAATTGTTTCAGACGTCGAACTTTTGCCGTACTTAATTCATATATTTGCATTTAATTTAGTTCGGCGTGACTGTCTGAAACGCAGTCTGCAGCTGGGTTACACAATGTTTTCTTTGATTGCGCACACCCATTGCAGTTATTTTTCACCGGCGCGGCGGTGCCTTTGTGGTTGGTACCCCCATTCTGTGAAACTCCCAGTTTCATAGCCATCCAGCCTCCACTCTCCATGGTCCAGATGTTGTCATGACCAGCCGGAGCATGGACCGCGCGCATACCGCCCCAACATTGTGTCTACCGTGCCTTTTGGTGTGTGCTTTCTGGCGTTGTTTGTGGAAAACAGCCGACTGTTAAGTATAGACAAGACAAACGTACATTTCGGGCAAATTGTAGAAAAAACACACAAAACAAACAAACACCCCAACAAACAAACAAACAAAATTATCAATTTTGTATTGTGCACAGGCCTATATGGTCACAATAGCTTTTTTTCAAGATGTATTTTTAGATTTTTAGATGTATATAACGGGCAAACCCGTTATATATAATTCACAACAGCTGTTTTGCAGGAGTGCATCGTAGACGATGTACCATGGCATTGCTGCCCATTACTGCAAAATTAATGCGTAATGCGAAGGGCCCATTTTGTATACAGAAACAACTTAAGGTATCTATCATGCCGCTTTCATGTAGAATAACTATGGAAATATGGAATGGTCAGTACTTGTATTTGATTTTTAGGAACTGAAATTCGCAGTTACCGGCTTTCATATAGGACTCTTCTGGGGTCTCGGGGTTCCCGCCCACCACACTTCCTCCCTGCCCATCCATTTGACCCCCAAAAGGGTTCAATCGACGAAACGAGACAAGCCCCTAAAGCTCTGGCCGCCCGAGTCGCCCATACGTCTCGAACCTGTACTAATGCGTTCACCTGGACAGCCCCAGCAGAAGAGCTTACCCGGTCGGCTAAGGTACTGTTGGTATTTGACGGGATGAATTTAGCTGTATTCCACTTCAAAGAGGCCTCCTTTCTAGAGATATATTTCTCTTTCCCATATACATATAAAGTAGTTTTGCAATTACAGTAACTTTTATCTCGGTATGCTTATTATGTGGACACCCTGTATAAGTAAGTCTTAATCTTTCATTACTGCGGCCAGTGCTGTTTCTGATAGCGAATCATTCATCGCAGCTTTTTGTTTGTAATTTCGCCTTGTAACAAAAGGATAGAGAATGGCAATGACAATTTTGTTCGAACTCAATTCAAATGCCGAGACTTTTAGAAGCTAACAAGTTATAATCTGTCTTTATAGCTTGGAATATGTCTTCCCTGCGCTTTCTGTTTTCCACCTGCCCTGTTTAGATATTAAAAATGGTGGAACATTAGCATTGAAGGCGGCAGAGGCCAGTGGCGTAGCCGGGGGACACGTTCCCCCCTACAAATTCCCGGTGCCCCCAGGTGCCCCTCACACACATACACTGAAAAAAACGGAAGGTACGGGTAGAGACGAATTACCTGCTGGGTCGCCTAACGCGAACAGCTCCCCCACCCCCTGCGAGCACTGGACATGCCAACAATGAGTTATTGCGATTACAACTTCTGCTCCTTGCCGAAGTTAGTCCGATTTAGATCAAGTTGCGAAGGTGTACAGTTAGCCGATCCGAAGATCTTTTCTTGTGAAGTTCAATTCGTCGAAGCGAAGACAACCGGCATAAGAAACTAAGCAAACGAAGAGAGTTCTATTAAAGGTCTGCTAATGTTACAGAAGGATGTCCCGGTGAAACTGTGCCAGCATATCTGGTGTTATGGGCTCCTTCCTTATGGTCGGTGAAGCCTTGAAAAGCCATCTTGACGGTCTTTTAGTGAAGGAATAACGGCTAAACTATGTAGGCCTTCCCATTTGATCGCAGCTACGGCCAGATTAGAAGTGGACGTGGGCCCAGTAGTAGAGAGATGAGAAATGCAGAGGGAGAAGTTAAATGGATTGACCGGGAAAGTAGTGCAAACGAAGAGAGTTCAGTTTAACGAATCACTATAGTGATTTCTGTTTTTGATGATGCCCAGATCTGCCACTTCTCCCACGAACGCTTGTATTTGTTGGTGGTATTGCCTCGGCTTAAGCGGACATCAAAGTGACGGCAATATGGATTGTGCCAATGCAGGTATGGATGGATCGCTAACAGAAGCCTGCGTATAGTTGGTCGACATTATTAGATGATATAAGAAAAAAGAAAAATAGACCACAGTATGGGTATAACGACGTACAAACACGTCTGCAAGTAATCAACTAAAATGGTTGGAACGTGACGGCAAAACGCCTTACAAAATAATGCAAAAGATTCAACCTGATAAATTAAAGCAAATATTGTTTAAGATAAAAGAATACAGCGACGTTAATGTCGTCAAAGTAAATATCAGATGAGTGAAAATAATAATACAAAGAAGGGTAAGTTGTAGGCTAAAATCTACTTGTCTCCAGCGATAACGGTATCGGTTCTATGCTGCGTGTCTGGGCAACGCAGTTTATGATGCTACTGGGTGGCCACGAAAAACCTCCGTGGAGGAAACGAGGGTGCAACCCGGACGCTCAGCGGAGGTGGCGCACTCCTCTTGAACCGGTCGGTAATGAAGAGGAAGCGATGGGGTATGTCGCTTGACTGAGTGAGAGCGAATTTATGTAACATGAATAACGGAATGGCTCGCATTCCTGGTTGTGCAAGATGACGTGAGCACCACACAGAAAACCAAAAAGGCATGTCGTACTTAAAAAAATTTCCACGTCACTCCTGCGAGCTCAACTGAACTGGACAGCGGGGTACAGGTGCAAGGATCACATCAAGGCCACACTTCAGATAGGCAACAACGCCTTCAATCAGCTTAAAACCGAGTTATCCTCACAACGTGCTCAACGGTGGTGTTTCATTATCTAACGGGGGCGCAGAATTAGAACATTGCTGAAACAGTCTGTCGCAGATATAATGTCATCGCTGGGATGCTCGAGAGATGTTTTTAAACGGTCCCACGCGCAAAAGTGACTTTTCCAAATACGTGTACCTGCAACTTATCACTTCATTGTCAGCAGCAGACAAGTATAACTAACTAAAGGAGTGAATTTCACAAACTAAAATTAAAACAAATATCTGGTTTATTTTTTCGCCTTGGACAAAAAATATAGTTTTAAAAGTCCCTATTCATCCACCCTTTTGTTTTACAGGGAGAAATAGTGGCCCGGTGATTCTGACTAGTTTACGAATCAAGGGTCCGGTATCACCCAATTCCAGGCGACCAAGACTGGAGGATCCGGAAATACATGTAGCCGCAATATTCCGAAGTAATTGTCCTGTCGATATTCGGCATTTCGGATGGTAGGCTAGCTGTTGAACGTAAACTCCCATATCCTAATGGCAGCTGTTGATCCTACAATAATTATTTGACTTTACACTGAAATCGAAGGTCACTTTGACCTAAATAAATGCCAGGCGAAATGCAGAATATTAACCCTCGCCCTTGCGTCACATCTATGTACAATGTATATCCGTGGGCGATGTCGACCTAACGGTGCACAGAACCAATTCAAGCTCCATTGAAAATAAAATAAACTCAACCAAATCTGGAGCCCCAGGGCAGGCAACTGATGTCCCTGAGGCCTCTCAAGCAAAAAACAATGTGTTGTTTGGTCCTTCAGATTTCATTTGATTTTCAATTTTTAGTAGGTTAACCAATGAATTTTTTAATTATCCGCCAAAAACAAACTCACTCCCCAAAAAGTCAATGTTCCCAAGCCTTCTCAGCGGCCATTTTTCAAAGGTCATCCCCCACCTTCTTCGGGCTCTTCTGACAAATTTTTAATCACATTTTTCTCTGCTTTGCCCCCAGGTGGGTACCCCTGAATCTACAGAGGTAATCCCGGGCCATACTAGCACAATCCCACTATTTCTTGGCCCAAGCAGACCCCTCTTTTCGAAAGAATCTCTGGGGTATTTTTTGTGCGCCTTCGTCTGACGGAGAAGTTTTCTTGAATTGGGGCACTGCACCCCTAAGATTTTTTAGCCAGAGTCGAGTCGTCAGGGAATCGTTTGGCAGGGAACCAGACTAGTGGCTCACTGACCTCAGCGTGCTATGCCTAGAGCAAAGAGGGCGCTATGTCAGGTTACTAGAAGTATACACAGTGCGTGCTATCGCCAGTGCTATGCTAGAATGACTGGATGAATCATAAAACCAGTAGGGTCTACGAATAGTGACTACGAAGGAGTGGTTGGTATCTCGCTTCGCGAAATAGAGATTTTTCATTTTGTGTGAATAATAGGAATGGTATCTGACTAAATCTGACACATTATCTGCTGGTCGGACACAGGCACTGTTGTTGTAAACGCTGAATTATCGAGTGACGTGTTGAGTATCGTTACACGTAACTTACATTACGTGACGGCGATTCTGTGAATGGTGAAACGGCCTGAACAAGTTTGGAGGGGCATTTTCGACAGTGAACTGTTCACCATCTGAATCCACTGACTGGCATTCTGTAAGTCCGTTGGAACTCGACTCTTGGAGCTTTAAAAAAGAAATATAAGATCTTTTTGTTAAATACATGTTGATATTCTTAATTCGTACATACACGCATGACACATATTTTTGTGTTTTTGGCAATTAACTTTTAGGCTATATCTTAATTTAACATAGGCCTACCATGCTGGTTTCAGGCTACACATACTTGCAACTACATGTTTACTTGTTTTGTCTGTCTTTGTGGTTTGTGTGTGTGTTTGTAATTTAATAAGTAATGTTACAAACAGGGCCCAAATCTACAAGCATTGCTTTCATTGTGTACCCCTCAACAGTATCCTTTCTATTAAAGGTATTGCAGTATCATTCAATCACATTTATGTATTTATTAAAAGTTCTATTATTGTGTGTGATTATTGTGCTGTAGAATATAAAATAAATCTTGAAATCTTGACTCCAACGGTTTCGAGACAACTCAGCCCCAAGACAACTCGGCCCCAGCACATCTCGGACCCAGGACATCTCGGACCCAACAACGGACAACTCGGACCCAACCCTGCCATCTGGGACAGGATGTTGGCTTTGAATTATGAACTAGAATTATGGTTAATTTGGACGCTATTCATGAAAAATGAGTTGGCCTGGACCGACAAGAAAATCTGTGAAGTTTCGGAAATTGAATAACAATTTTTGGTCCAACTAGAGGGCCACTTCGATGTGTCTATGATCAAAAGAGGTCAGGTTTCATAACCATCGCCCACAATCGTGCTTATCATATGTGCGCCACGGCGTGCAGGTATTATGTTTTTTCATGCCCGAGTAGTACCTGAGACACAACCAAAGACTAGGCCGCAACGCCCCCGAACAAGCCCAACTGAAAAGAAACTTTTTGCCTGAAACTCGGGCACACCTCAGTGTGAAACTTCGATTGTGACGTGTGTCCCCGACAAATTCTCTTCGCGTTCGCTTTCGCGTGAAGTATGGTAGTCTGAATGGGCCTTTATACAGGCTCATCAAAAAGCATTCCACTGCCCTTGGCCCTACTGCACAAACATCTTTATTCACTTTTCATATAGGCCTATATCCCAAAACTGCCCAGGCACTCTGTAGAGCATCTTTTACTTTTGAAGAAATTCAAACTAGAACGGCAAGACAAAAAATTACTAGGTGCAAACATGTGACAAAAGGGTTGTCAAGGCCAGTTGGCGCATGCGCGACCGAAATATCAAATTGGTTCAAAGGAAACAAAGTCCACTTTCTCAAACTTACTAACATTTTGACCTTAAGGAACCATTACTCAATCTTGGTAGGCGTAGTTTAGGTAAATTTTAACAGTATTTAAGCAAGAAAACCACAAATTTCTAACTCGAGTTCACCAAAAGACAACTGCTCTGTCGAATCTTGCTACATGTATTTTGTTTCTCATCTGGTTACCCGACTCAGGCATTTTGGATTCATCAAAATGAATCTCCATCTAGGTCAAGGAACCAGACTACATTCGCTAATCTGTCGTTGTTCACAGCTACTCAGGGCTTTCATGTACGTGTGTTCGCTGCCGTTTTACCCCAAACATTCTCTCAAAAACCAAAACCCTGTTCTCTTTTCTTTCCAATACGAAAGATGACATCACCAACAATTTGTGTAGATAAGCTGTTTCGAAAAAGTAGAATTTGTTTCCTTATTGTAAGAACAGTGTGCTAAAGGTAATGAATGCCCATGTATGATGTAGTCAAGTGTATGTGCATCAGAATGCACATCCTCCCGCATGCATATATCTACAGATGTAGGCCTACGGTCCCTAGAATTACGAGTTTCATCGCACACACCACTCTGTGCATGATGAATCCCATACTAGTTCAAGGGATAGCTTCTGTATGTAGCCTGTATTGTGTTCATGTACGCAAGTGTAAAGACAGCCAGTATTTTATTTACACTGTATGGCTGGCTGTACATATGGTTAGGATCTACAGCCATAATGCAATTGGCATACACGTACATTACAGCATAGTAAGTGTTGTTAACTTGAAAATTGATGCAATAGACATGATAGGGGTAGAGAGCACGCTCTTTGCATTTACATGTAAACTAGATACCGGTACATTTAGGGTCTAATTGTTACGGAGATGGTTCCGACACCTCAGCCTTTTTTATTATTATTTTTAAACCATATTTTCACTGCAAAATTACAACCTTTCACATTCATCTTGTGCTTATAAATCCCAATTTATTGACCTCTGAATATACCTTTGGAACAAAATGTGACCGTCTTGTCCTAATTTTTTAACTTGATACAATGCTCCTCATCCCATAAATGCAGGCCCAGATTCTGAATTTCTACATCCCAGGCCTAACATCCAGAGGTGACAAAAATCAAAATGCTTCAGTACTATGACCTTAGACTACACAGGGCAAATAGAGTGCTGAGCAAGTTGATATCTGGTTCAAAAGTATTATTACATTCTTTCTGTTTAGAGAATTTCTGTTATTGGACTCTTACATGTATGTCTGGTTTGGTGTTAAGTGTACTTTCAGAGACCCTCGATCTGTCAATTCTTCTGCCATCAGGAGATCACCCTTTCTGCCTGATTCACAGCTGCAGAGGATTGTTTATTGTGTGAGGTTTTCTGTGCGATTGACCAGTTGAACAGTCCAATAAGCCTTTTGCGAGTTAACTTTGACCCAAATCTGGTACACTGAGTTCTTTAAATTCACGTTAGCATAACAACTTTAATTCTCCTCACTAAAACCACTGTTGGCATACCTCCTGATTTTGGGCAAGCTTTTGCTTAGATAGGAGACGCCTTGCAACAATACACTAATGTCAATGGATAGGAAGGGCACAAAGGAACCAATCCATTCCAGAGATGGTGGTCGCTATGGGAAAGCTTGCCCCGAATCACAAGGTACAGCAACAGTGTCTTTAGTCTGGGGAATTCAAATCGTCATGTTTATATGCAGTCAATTAACTCAGCGCACAAGATTTTATTCAAATTTAACTTGCAAATGGCTTATTGACCAATCATTCAAATGCACAGACTGAACCGTTGGTCTATGAAAGTTTCAATAGAATGAAACTTGCTGCACGTGGAAGTCACAGAGAATGGCTCCATCTTCTCAATGTTCCATGTTACTTTGTTGTGTAGGAGAACCAGTCTACCCATGGGTCAGTGCACAGGCCATGGTCATGGGTAAATGAGACCATGAATGTTTGCCATTGAAAATGCACTGGGTTGGGGGGCGGGGCGGTGTCTGAAAGGGGAAGGGGACACACCAGTAATGTATGTACGTGCTTTCATTTCAATGCTGGCTCTGGCCCTACCTTAAAACCTGAACTCTAACGCAAGTACCGATATTCACTAGTGATTCCAGAGCTTATGTGGATTAAGATTGCACACGAGCCAGTTGGACAGGGATTCCCTGTGGTGGCATTTACTGTGAGACTCAACTCTGTTCTTGTTTAGGTCATTCAAGGAGAAAGGTGGCTGTCAACTTCTGGAGGCAGATGATGCGTCCTTATCTCTCCTCAAATAGTTTTTAAATAGAAACTGTAGAAGGTACAATTACTGGTATCTGTAAAAGGAGTGCCTCATGCAGCTGTCTTTTTGGTCTCTCTAGGTTCCAGACCTGCTAAAAGGAACTGGAACTGCCTTACATTTCAGCCACACAAACTTTTGGCCCTCAAGGGCCGGTCAGCAAATAATGTCTTCTCAAGTTCCCAATGGAGATGTGACGACAATTTCAGAAGTCAAGCTCAATGTGTATGATATGGTAAGGGGCATTTTGAATCTTTATTCATAAGTATATGTATGGAATGTGTGCAGGAGCAAATGAAGGCGGTAGAGTATTTCCAACTGATTTTCAGTTGAATGTGCACAAGCCTTCGAAGCATCTGTGCATTGGATTCAGTTGGGTGGCAGAAATTGCGTTTTAAGCATTACCGAATAGTGACGCAGAGAGCGTTGATATGCGGTTACTTGGAATTGCAACTAACACCAGGAAGGATGCGGATAGTCAGCAAAGTCGAACACAGTCCAACTTTGATGACCAAATGTGGTTTGTCATTGGAGTAGGCCATTACAAACGTACACACATTATACAACCTGGCATAATGGGCGTACAATGATGTCCTTACTGGGTGCCTTATTTCACCCATTTTCTCTGTACGACAAAGAAATGAAACCCTAGTTTTCAACAAAATAGCTGACCTGTAGAACAGCTTTATGACGTATTGTGTGTCTTGCCAAATGTACTTGAAATCATGGGACATGCACATGCACGTGCGTGGTGTTTTCCCACCAAAGGGATGTTATCCCGAGTATACATCCTAACCTGCCATCTCCCTTAGTCCTGCTGGGTTAGGGTTGTGCTTTACAGTTTGCTGTCGTATGGTGAGGTTAATACTGTTTCTCATGTACTGCTTTCCTACAGTGCTGCAGTTTCCAGTGCATTAAGAATTCTTCATATATCTAGTCACTGTTGCTCTCTGAACATGCAGAAGGGAACAAATGCAAGTACGCTCATATTAAAGAAACATGGACATACCCAATATGTAGATACATACATGTACATGTACAGTAAAATGAGAAATCAAGTAAAGGCAGCATTGTAGTGCGAGCATGTGACTCCACCATGGCTTTAAAAACTTCAGTAATACGCTGTTCTTTGGGTTCATGTACATGTTAGTCTTCATGTGTTGATTGTGCTTTCAGCAATACTTTACATGCTGTTTGTGTGCAAAGTCTAAAGATCCTGTAGACTTTATTCACGGGGCCGGCCATCTTGAATTTGAAAGCAAGGTTAACTCTTCAATTGTGAATGTTGAGAGGACAAATGAAGCAATAAAATGAAATTTCATGACAAATTTGCACCTTGTCAACTCTGATGAATAATTTCAAATTCATGATTGCACACAGAGAATTGTACATTGCCAGATTCCGAAACGGAGGCTTGGCACGCATGAAGTACATGTATAAACCAGTCTGGTGCCATCCTAATGGACAGTTTCCAATGTATAAAACAGGTTTGGGGAATAAGCTCCAAAAATGGCCTCCACGTGAATAGGGTCCATTGCATACATGTACAGTGTACCAGCATTTATTCTCCACTTTTGCTGTATGCTACCTTGTAATTTGGTTTCAATCATGTGCACCACATTACCTATCTACATGTACTGTATGTACATGTACGTTTGTTTAAGTAGGCCTACATACATGTACATGTACCATTTCCAATGTGATGCTGTACATGTGTGGACCTCACAACACTGTGCACACATTGTTAGTGCCAGTATGCATATTGACAATTCAGATAATTTGGTTTGAAGAGTTTTATTACAGCAAATTACTTCTCTGTTATACATGTATGTACATGAAGTGGCCGAAATGAAGGTTCATTTTTTGTGAGAGAAAAAGAACACAATAAGCACAGCTCAGTGATCGATGGCTTGGAAACTCTCATGAATTAGGCTGGCAAATGTGACCAAATTATGACCTTTGCTGGTTGCGAGACGCTATTGGAAATGCTTTATCCTACTGATGTTTAACATGTTAGATTGTCAGTGAATTGAATATCGCATCTAACGCTAACAATCATGCTTTCGCCTTGTTGAATAATAGTAAAAGTCTTATGCCAACTGAAACTTTTTGTTGACGCATTTGAATCTTTTCCTGCTTCCTATTGGAACCCTAAGATTTTTTTGGAGATGTATGTAATTTGATTTACATGTAATAAAATTTAAGTGCTATTTATAGTGTTGTATTTACATTATAAGAGTTACATGTAATGTTAATGTATGCACTGTAAACCTTTTTAATACATATATACCGCGCTACATGAAAATGACAGTCTCTTTTGGATTTTTGTCACTTTAGAGGAGAAAACAAGACATTTTGTCTAATTCAGTTGGCTTCTCAAAATATGGAGGGCCTGACATTTCGATCCTAGCAGAGTCTTTCTCAAAGGAAGGCTAGCCTTTGAGAAAGACTCTGCTAGGATCGAAACGACAGGCCCTCCTCAGTTTGAGATTTGTATTTTAGGTCATTGTAGTCAGCAAGCAGTTTGCAGCAGTTTTGTATTACATATCAGTTGGCTTCTTTTATAAGATACATGTACAGTGTATAAATTGAACATCCATACTTGTACATGTAGGACAAAGGATAAGAACTTAATTCTAGCTGATTATTGTACACACTGTGCATGCTCCCAACCATGACCGCATCACCTGTTAGGGCCGAGTCGAATTATTGATTATTGGTATATGTGACCTGAAATTCAGTTGAATATTCAAATATTCGTTTTCAGTCAGGTTTGCCTCTAGAGAACCAGTTTTTATTACTGCACAGAATAATGCAATTCATTACAACAACTCTGGACTAGTCTGTAATTTTGGAAGCAGAAAGTTTAGTAAACAATCTTTTCAAAAACGAGAGGTTTTTTACTTTTTATATTGCTGTTTTTTACCTATCTGTATGAATTTTCAAATGGAAAAATAAATATTTAAGTATGCAAGAATTGATTGAATATTCGTATACATGTATATTTGGCACAGGCCTAGCACCTGCACTGTACTGCACAATCTAATGCTCCAGTGCTGTGTGTAGACAGGGCACCAAATACTGTACAAGAAAGGCACAGGTCTCATAGAGCTGCTGAGTAACATGATTGCCTCTTAAAAGTTAATGTGCTACAAGGAAACAAATTCAATGTATTGTTAATGAGACAAACTAAACTGAAGACTTACATGTACATGTACATATGGTACCAATATGCATCTGTACACATGAACAATATCAATTTTAACTTTCGTTGCCCTTAACTACAGTACAGAACCAAAGTTTTGGCGGTTTATTTTGGATCGCTCTGATATATGAAAATCATTTGTAGGAGAGAGGAATTTTCAAGCATCCAAACTATGGTACACTTGTTGGCTTGGCTTTGAAGAAGTGGGTTACATTAATCCCCAAAGATAAGGAATTACTGCACTTGTTTTTAAGAAGATATACAATGTCTTTTACAGTACTGGACCAATGAGTACACATCAACACTGGGATTAGGAGTGTTCCATGCTGGTGTTGAGGTCTACGGAAGAGGTAATAATCTGTGTGGTAAAATTTAGACACTAAATTCTGAAGTATACTTTCAGTAAACAAGTAAGTGCACTGTAAGAAGGATTTGTGGAGGAGAAACAGTTGGTTTAGCTAGAAGGAAAACAAGATGTTGGCTGAATGTGGATGCTCACCATTTAAGCTTGGTGTTTGCTGAAAGTTGTTTAGCATAGTCTAAATCGGTAATTGTTAAGTAAATCAATTTTGAAGGTGAGCACCGCTTTTAGTGCTACTGATATTACTGTTTATTTTATAAATATCCTATACTCTTTAATTTTTTACCCAAAACGTTGTCCTAAAATTGAAATCTTGCCCCCATCTTCTTTAATTTGTTTAAACATGTGTACATGTATCTTAATCTCTTCCTTTTCCAACAGAGTATGCCTTTGGTGGCCACCCCTTCCCTTTTACTGGAATATTTGAGATTGATCCCAGGGATTGTGATGACCTTGGTGAACAGTTTCAATTCAAGTAAGTCTGTTTCAGAAGATCAGCCCATTTTCCTTGGGCATAATTGCTAATATGAACCTTCCTTAACGTTCTCCCGGAATACCTGCTTTTATGTATGAAACCGTTGGCACTTTCTTCAAGTGCAATTGACTGGATCCCTCAAAATGAGTCGTAAAGCCCTGGTAGTTTTTTCTTTTAATACTGAGTAAACTGAGCTCTTCGCTTTGATGCCTTACTCGGTTGGGTATCCTTGTGAAAATGGATGTTATGTGGTTGAAATACACTGAATGTTATGGCTCTTACTGATCGACATTGTGCAAGGCTTTCAACTCGAAAGTGGCTCTATTTTATTACATTTCATTTTGGCTTTAAGCATGTGTTATCTTTGAAGGCACCACACCAACCCCCTCGCAATGTACATTTAACAGTGTAGGTGCCTTTATCTAGAAGCTAATTCTTTTGCGTCTGTGGTACGCTTGCATTCCTGTCCATTAAGATTGTTTGCCATGGTGTTCTACAGTTTGCTTGGTACATGTATTCTTTTGTCTGCCATGCTCAAGGTCAGGCCGTGACTGAAACTTGCACTTTTTCTCCGGATGTGGCTGTTTCACCATTACAAACCAATGGCAAAAAATAAAGCTGCCAACTATTTGAATGAGACTGAACCCTGACATCAGAGATTGAGAGCTTGGTCATTCCATGAGGTTGGGGCACAATTTGTGAAGGCGTTCTTGTTATATCTGCAACTTTTACCGCCTGTCGTGACCTGTAGAGTAGGTCATTTACTCTGTAAAAATAACACACACCTCTGTATTCAGCCTTGCAAGATGTAAAACAATGTCAAATTGGAGTTCACATGCAGGGAAGTAGCTGTTTTTTACATAACCGATGTAACAACTAACACCGTCACAAATTGTGCCCCAACCTCATGGAATGACCTAGCTGCAAAGATCTGTGAGAGAGGTGAACTGTAGATCAGTTTCATTTTTTTCCTGCCTTCATCGAAACAAAGTCCTATCGCATTAACTGAATATTTTCCTGCCTTAGGGAGTGCATATCCCTCGGAACCACAGACCTACCGGAGGAAGCAGTCGTCAAGGTTGTGGATTGCCTGGGCAAGAAATACCCCGGCGATGAGTACCATCTTATACGCAAAAACTGCAACCACTTTGCTCAGGAATTAGTTCAGGTGTGTGACTCATCTTGCATTCATTCTCTCTGTGTTCTCATGTTAAATGTACGTCAGTATTCAAACTCAACTAGATCTGTCAAGTTCCAACTGCAGGATTTCATTGAGTAGTCTCACATAAAAAGTCTGTCTGTCCAAGCAATTCGATTTTGTGGTATGTAGTAGACTGTTTATAAAACTTTTGAGAAGTCGTTCCGTCACTGTTGTGATAAATGCGGGAAAGTGTTATACAAATACTGTGTATTGAAAGAGACGAAAGAGATTAAAGCCCATTGCTTTACACATTTACACATAAAGGCAAAAGCAAAGTGAATGTTGTGATGCCAGAAACAGTTTCATTAGGATGTCCATCAGTTCCGCTAAAAATGGGCTTAGCTCCCATATTTTTGCCTGAAGTACGCAACACTTTTATCTGAACCAGGCTTAGACGATCAACATTTTGGTTTATTAAAAACTTTGTTTGTGTGAAACGTATGTCGAATAGCAAACTCACAAGCAAGCAGTGCCATTTACATTACTTAAATTGTGGATTATAATATATGTGTGTTACATTTCCCATAGAAACACACTGTATTACACAGACAACCAATCTGGCTTTCAGTTATTGCTTCTTGGCTTTATTTTAGGTGTAATTGAATCCTTGTCAGAATTGCTGGTTTGCACATGGTTTGGTTGCAGCAATGACCTTAAATTTCCAGTTGCATTATTGATTGAATTAGTTCTCATTATTCAGTAGTCGTTACCAGCTGGTGCAACATTTTTTACGACCGCATGTGTTCATTTTATGTTTTCCAATAAATAGAGAGTTTGTAGTGTGCATGACACAGCTCACTGTGCCACGTTTCATTCACTGTGCCTGTGTAGGTTGTTCCAAGTCAGAATGTACTTCACTGCTTTTTCTTGATTTGCTGCTTTTCTCAATCAATATAAGGACCTTTAATTAACCCTAACACTCCTCAATCCTTCACCTGTTGGAGGACTGAGGAGTGTTAGGGTTAATGAAGTATTTTGTCAGCTTGTTTACAAGGCAAAGACATGAGCAAATTAGTTCCTGCGCAGCTCTGAGTTATTGTGAGTTAATACCATCAGGTGTTGGAATAGTACATGTACGTGCTGTTTTGATGAAATCTACCCCAATAATATTTTTCTCATGACTGCCCCATTAGGCCTTCAGTTTATCATAAATTGTAAGTCCTAGCAGGTGGAAGGTTGGGCTTTGACACTACCCCCCTGCTATTTATTGCTTTTGTCATCAAAATTGCTCTGGTCAGTGTCCAAATAATGTCACTTTGAGCAAAAGAAGCCATATATCTGCCAGTGATGTCTTCAAGTCCTTCACAGGTCCATTCACAATTACCGGGTGAAAAATGACAGGAACTTTTGACGCATCCTGTTTAAATGGCTTGTGACTGATGATGGACCTGCAGGGACCCTGTGATGTGCAGTATCTGCATGGATGTGTGATTGACTCAACTTTATGTACAAGGATGGATGTGGTCCAATGCTGTTATGAGCACAGCTTCCCGATCCCTTAGTGTGGGATGATATTTTAGCCAGTGGTCCATTTGTCTGTCTGGGGGCCACACAGCCCCTCTCACCTTCTCATCAGACCAGACTGGGCACATTTTGGGCCCCTCACTGGCCCATGTAGCCTGACTTTATAATACATCCACCATTGTTATACACTATATAGTACGTACAATACATGTACATGTAAATGAAGACTGTGGTGTTACAGTGTACATGAATAAACCTTCAAAGCTGTAATAACCCTCCTTTTGCTGCAACCGTCAAAAACAGTAAAAAATGCCTTCTACATGTACCGGTACTTGACTGATTTTGACTGATAGGACCACTGTGTCAAGAATGCATCTTTTCATAGGAGGGTTAATGGCAAAAGGTATGATAAAAACATAGAGCAAGTGCCCAGTACTGTGCCAGAATGGTAATGACGACCATAAAAGACACAAATGATGACCACTGTGTCATTTGATATTGAATTTACGGCTATTTGATATAAAAATGGGCTCCACCGTTAAGTACATGTATAAAGGCCAGTCAATTCTATGGGCAAATGTGAAAGCGAAGCCTCATGAAAGATTAGCAGCAACAGTTTGCTCAGGTTGAATTGTGTTCAACATTTGAAAATTTGCAGTACAAATATTTGAGCTGACGTCACCAATTCGCATTTGTGTTTGCTTTCACCTAAAGTATGAACCTGCGTTCAGACTTGGTCACGTGGTACACGTACATGTGCAGTATAAATGCTTTTGATGGGATCCCCACAGACCTCTGATTTGGATTTCTTTCTCCTTAGATCCTGTGCCGGAAGGACATTCCCAGTTGGATCAACAGACTGGCCACAGTGGGGGCTCGCCTGCCCTTCATGGAGAAGATGCTCCCCAAGGAATGGCTGACTCCCCTTGCCTTGGAGACGTCCATCAAGGAACCGGAACCGGCCCGGAACACAGGTGCTACAAGTGCTGGTAGCTGATGCTTGAGGTTCGCTTGCAGCCAAACTGTATCATAAGTTTTGTTTGATCTTCCTATTTGTAAAACTAAAACAAAACGAAAAAAAGAAGTGAAGAGAAAAAAACAAGAGAGGATGCTATATTTATTTGGTGACAGGAGTTTTGGAGAGAGTTGCCCATGTGGTGTACATGTACTTGAACACAGCAGAATGCTGCACACAATTTTTGCTGTATCATCAGTGATATGTCACTGTTCAGTAGCTTTTCTATATCCGTGAATGGAAAGATGTGGCAGTAAGTTTTACGAGTGGGAAAATTCTGTTGGATGTGTATTCAAATTGGAAAATGATTGCAATAAAAGCACTATGCATAGTGGTATTATTACATGTGCATGTACATGCACATGTATGTACACACAGTAGCATACATACCTGCACATTGCACATGTACATGTAGGATGACAAAATTATTATAACCATTTGCAAGCAATGCAGAACAATTTATTTATACTTTTCTTGGCAATAGTGTATGCTATTTTGATATTTAATTCTTGACCTTCTCCATGAAGTGAGTTGTAAAAGGAAGTTGCCTTAGGATTCAAAACAAAACAGCAAATTATTGCATATTTGGTATTTGTAGTTGTGTTAATCACTGTGAGCTTTATTACATGAAGCAAGATTTATCTACACGTATTCAGCATTGTTGCTTGCAGTTCTTTCCTTTTTTCCCTTGAAAGAACTTGAATAATATAAAATGTGTGGAAGCTGATGTTTTTTGAGTTGTTTTTGAACCCTGCAGAAATAATTTCATTAGTTTGGACGTTTTGAGTTCTTCAGACAAAGGTTTTAGTACATCCTGGAGGTAACTACATGTACTACATAATGTACACCCAAACACTTTGAATCAGTTTTCCTGCAAGCCTGGTCAAGATGTCTCCTATCTGTTTGACTCAGTGAAGTCAGAATGACACTTGTAGATCTAAGATATATGTACAAAGTATTTTGGGTCTAGGTATTAGAGGTTTGGCAAGCTTCAGAGGTGTAAATCCCAGGGAGGGGATGTGCAGTCAAATTTGGATGGGGGCGGGGAAATCGACTGTTGCATCATCCCTCTTATACTTTTTCACGGTGAGAAAAAAGCAAAATCTGAGGGTTTTTAAACTTCTGAACAACTGAAACTTTTCCCAGTCATACTAAGAGGGGAGAAAAAGTACAAACGCTTTTAATACATTATCTGTTCTGTTTTAAGCACTCCTTGCCAGGGATTCCAGATCCGACAAATATGCTTTATATGCGTGATCGGGGTCTCCGAACTTGGACAAAGGGAACAGGGCCTTGTAACAAAAGATCGTACTCGGAACAAAAGACCAGGCTGCTGGGAATTACCAACATTTTTTCACTCTCAAAAGTGGAGATAATCCAGCCTTGTTTTGAGACAGTATACCACGGTTTGGGGCAGTGAGAGCGATCGGATTACCACCAGGGACAAAAGCACTCCACCACCGCAGCGATGAGCCACACAGCACCACTGCATACTAATCTGACCCCTATTGAAAAGAGATCAGCAGCATACTGAGCCAGATTCGTGAACAAAATAAAGTTATATAACACGGCACAATCTGGGCTCTTTTTACAAGGCTGCAGGCCTGGCTGACATACTCAGACGTCAATAGATTTTGTCTGTCAGGCTAGAGTGGACACCAGACAGTCCTTCATGTGTTTGTAAGTGTCCAGTAAATGAAGATAGGAATTTTTTAAGAATTTTGAAAACAGAAAAAAAATGATAAACATTGATAACTGCCTGGGCAGGAAGTGGTTAATACATTACCTGTTCTGTTTTAAGGTTAAGGGGTGTAAGTTTTGCACAAGATGTACTGGTACCTCTGTATTATGAACATCACCCCCGGTGTCATGTGGTGTCCAGCTTCATTCCCATCCGCCCCCCACCCCTGGCTTAGATTTGTGCACTGGCACGCTTTCTTTGATGGTGCTTTGGAGGAGTTCGTATGATCAGAAGTTACCGGCAAAAAGAGGGCTTTAGGTATAGGATACCGAAGCATGATGGCATCTGAACCGTGAAGTGCAGTTCAAATAAATGGAGTATGCGCGCATGTTGGTTCATGTGCTGGTTCTCACGCTAATGCCTTTTACACACGTTACTTTAGATTTCCCCTCATGAAGGAAGTTATAGAAAAGGGAAACCCAGTCTCTGTCACTCTGAGCTGCTGCTGCAAAGATGTACCGTGAAGTGCTAGTCCAGTTGCCTCTGAACAAATTGGCTAAAAAATGAAGAAATGTACATGTACACATTACTAGACACTTTCAATTGTCATGCTTGGGATTAATCAATTTGGTCAACTTTATGCAATTATATTACCTGTCCGTACAATCTACATGGTCTGATATTAATGTGATATCCAACTGAACACTTCCCAAGTCAAGAAGAAATCATTCACATTTGGTACATTATACGATACACTTTGGCTTTGGAATATCATACTTTTAAAATAAACTTTACAAAGTTGATTCAGTACCACAAAAACCACATGAAATCATTAACTTGATTTTAGTTTGGATAAAAGCAGTATTAAAAGTACATGAGACTCTTTTTGGAATATTAATTATTTCTTTTGAGAAGCTATGACTCATTATCAGTGATATTGTAATTTTAGTTTAGAGCATAATGGAATAATAAATTTTGATGACGTATAATCAGGTCTTTATTTTAAACATACATGCAACTTCTCTATGAAAAAAGCATGTTTCATCTGGTCTTTTGTATTTCATAATCAAATGTCAGATTAAATATTAATCTTATGGTTTAACTTTAAAAGAGCTGTTTTTGGGACCATCTCACAGCCATGGTACATTTTATACGCATTGAGCCCTCAAAGAGTTTTTTCAGTAATGTGTTGTGGTCATTTTGACACCAATTTAGTGAAAATCAGGTGTGCCATTCTTGTGCAGTGCCCACTTTCCAAGACAGGTCTGCTACAAACACTTTCCACCAATGTAGTAGTGCAGTGCTCGACACACGACACCTAGAAATTCAAATGACTGCAAAAACAAAACCATATTTTGGATGGAGTTTAAATTTCAAGTTTGTACTGATAATGAGAGTTTGTACATGCATACCACGCCTCTTAAAACTCGGGCATGGGACAGCTCTTTTCAGAAATAAGGCAAGTAAAAAAGACTGGGTGGAGAAAATATCCCCTAAAAATTGTTTACAGGCAGTTGTCATTATAAAGCTGACTATGTATTTGCCTGACCAAATAATAATTAAAAATAATAATAATAATGCCCGTAAGATATTTTCAGGTCGTTTTTCTCATCCAAGCTCGAAAAGACTTGCAACACCCCCTCAAATGATTGGGTTAGACACTTAATTAAAAAATGTGTAATTATTTCTCATGTGCTTATGTACATGTATATGTACAAAACAAAGAGAATGGTGAAGCTGAACACCCCCCCCAAAAAAAAGGGTTTCTTGCTAAGTGTTTAAATTAAATCTCTGCACAGTTAATTTTTTTTTTTTTGTAAATCAAGGTAAAAGAAGCACATGTCTCATTTCAGCCAAGTTAAAAAAAATTAAACAGATTCTTGCCTCAGATCTTTAATGATGAGGAAGAGCAGATCATTGTCTTTTCCCAAGACAACAGGTAGAGTTTTGCCATATCTAACATGGTCAGAAATCCATTTAAAAACATACTGAATTAAAAAAGATGCAGCCGGGGAAAAAAGAAGCAAGCAGGGACATGGAGCAGCTTTTTATTTTTTATTTGGCCTCATGGATTGAGTTTAAATGCACCTGGAAATAAATTGAGTAACAGGAAAATTGGAGTGAGATGTAGGAGTGAATGCCTGATGTTTTGTGTTATCAACATACGTGTACATACAAGTAAAATCTGATTAGATGTGACCTAGCATTTAAGATACTGTATTTCCAACCTTTGTATCTAATCTAATAGAGAGGGAAATATATTTTGTTACAGAGTACATTACAGTTTAATATCAAACTGCATTATCAGCCCTTTCTCATAACAGCTAGAAAAATCTCTTGAGTTTGCTACTTACATGTTCATAATTATATGACAGTAATGAAAACCAAGATTTTATTTGCTTGCTTTTCAATGTAATAACTGTTGGGAGCACGTACATGTACATGTATCACACCGTTCTCCCATATCCACAGAGTAGATTGGGAGAAACGAGACAGTTAGTAGTAAAATGGATAACACTCTTTAAATCTTATAATAATTGGATGAAGGTACTTTTGTGTAGAAATACTTTTCCATGACCAGTGTCATGAATTTTGTGTGTGTACAGTTTTGTTTATGGCATTATTTTGGGATAGGATTGTTCAAGGTGGTTTCTTGTGAAAACCCCTGAAGTTGAAACTCCTGAGTGACCTTTGAACTGTTGCCTTTGAATTCATGACCTTAAGCTCAAAGATTCTTCAAGAACATTTTTCTATTTGATCCATTAACTCCATACATGTACCTTAGTTGTGGTAAGTATTTGTAGCTAAAATACTACTTACCATAGACAGCAAGGTTTTTTAGGTGGATCCGATGTAATGTTTGAAAATTAGTAAAGCTAAGCACATACTCCCAATCTTGAACTGCACAGCCAGGAAATGAGCATTCACTTTTGCAGACAAGACAAAGCAATGGTTACGTTTTGAGCACCTGTCTCAAAGAAACATTCCATCTTATTTCACTGCATCCTAAGTAACCAAGCAAACACTGAATCTGGAAGGTTAAGGTCATGTTCTAATGATGTGCAAGAATATATATGTAGCTCAGTGGTCTGTGTGTGTAATTTAATTTGAAATATTTTCTGCTACCTCTTTCGCAGTCAGTTGACTTGAAATAGCTGTCGCTACAGGGGTTTTGAACTGCAAGTTGGTCTTTGTTGTTGAACACATTTGATGGTCATGGATACTTTATTATCATGTTTCAGGGTTATATATGGTTACTTTCTTTTGTTAAATGCATGATTTTCTTGCCTTTTTAAAAATACCGAATGAGATTAACCACAGCAAAGCTCGAAAGTGCAATTTCCAGCAAATGATAACATGTGCGAGTACATACGACCAACTTATACATGTATAAAACAATCACCTTCCGTATGTACATCAAAGACTTGCCAGAAATAGTGGTTGTGAATGTACTTTTCTATAGGCCTATGTGCTGATGACGTCACACTTTAACATGTACACTTTCCCGTGGAGCCAGTGAGGGCCCACAGTCCACTGAGCACCGTAGGCAAAAACACATCTAAAAAATGTTCTTATCTTATAAAAACAATTAGTGTGTGAATTGCAGTCTTTAAATTATTCCCATCTGAACTGGAATCATTTTCCTGGGTTGAAATTTCATCCAAGTGTCCCTTCTGTAAACTTGAAAATTCTCCAGTTTGAGCAAATATGTGTTTTGTGAAATTCTTGTGGGGTAACAGTAAATTACCCCACAAGGAAATCTTATTGATGGTATCCCAAGCACCACCATGAACATGTGCAGTATGGTGTCATCAGTGTAGAGGCCTATTATTGTATGATGACCCTTCACCCAAATATGGCATTACCTGTCAAAACAGTTGATTCTTACAAACATTTGAGAGTGCTTCATATATAGGACCTGTCACCATAAAATGAGCTGAAAGAGGAATTTTTCAAAAAGTAAGATATTGGTATATTTTAATTCAGCAGAAAAAGAGCTTTCCAGTGGTACATACTGTACATGGAACACAGCGTAAATGTATGCGGTGACAGTGTGGTATTATTCTGGCAGCTTTTCGTGTTTGTTCTCGACATAGTTTCAAGATTTCAGACCAGGCATGAATAATGCTATTGTCAAAGTTGCTGAGAAAATGACAGTTTTAAATGTGTGACCCTGCGAAATATTTGGAATTAAACAGGAGACGGGTTGATATACTCTTTCCAAATACTACAAAACCCCACAATTGACCTCCACTTCAATATGAACTTTGAACCCTCAAAACATGTAGGAAAGAGCAATACGACTTTACTCTCATTAGGTCGTAACAGATCCCATATTTTCTACTAGTCACTGTTAAGGTTGGATGTACACGTACAGTGCATGTATGTCTACATGTACAATGTAGACTGTAAAACAATATTGTACTTGATAATGTTCATCTATTAGTATGTTTATTTGCCGCAATACCAAATTATTAGACATATCCACCACACAATGAATAAATCTGTTGTTTTGATTATTTCTTTGTATGTTAATTTCTAAATAGCTTTCCTGTTGTACAATTTGTAACCCTTCTTAAGCTTGTTTTGCTGATGCATGATGTTTTCGTATCGACCCTATTCATGTATTATTTGTAGATGTCATAGTTTTGGGGGAATTTTCTTCGAATCATTCTACATTGGTTTAGTACTGCCATGTATATACATGAATGCTTAGGCTGTTAATAAAGTTTTAAAATCAGGTTTTGTTTGATTCATACTCTGGTTTTGAATATTAAAAAGCTGACTAACGTTTGTCATAAATTCTTGGCAGCTTGTGTAGTTATTTCAATACGCTCAACATGAACAAGCCTTACATAGCAGCAGCAACCCACTTGTAGGATACAAGGTGTGTACGTCTAGGTTTGTGCACATTTGACATATGGGGCATGCGCAGTCAATTTTTTTTTAATTACATGTATACATATATACATAAACAGGCCCCCACTTTTTGATGCAATGTCTCAATATAATTCTATTCCTTCAGCTTGGCATACCATGGGTTTGTTCAATGCTTGTGTTGATGTCTGACGTCTCCTTTGGCTGTGCACTGGATTTTTTTTCACAAGAAGTTCCTGGTACGTCGTGTGGTCTGTGTTCAGCATTTGTTGGGCATTCTTCAAAATCGTGGGAAGCACCCCTCTGCTCAGTATCAGTCCTCTCTTCCTCGCTCCACATTTCTGCCTCTTCCTCATCAAAGTAATGCTCTTCCTCATCCTGAGTTCTGAGTGTGAGCGAGTCGTACTCGGCATTGCCATCCACGGTCGAGTAGTCAAAGTCCTGTTCCTGGCCGCTGAGGAATCGGAGGTGCATGTGACGCAGGAACTCTTGCCTCATCATGGCTTTCTCCTCTTCGGTGGCTGGCGTGGGCTCTCTTTCCTTGGTCAGTTCACTGGTCTGTCTTCTGTCACTTGAAGAAGTTCCACCTCCGTCTATCATTACATGAAAAACAACATGCATTTTCAATACCACAGTTTTCTAATGTCCAACTGCAAACCTCTTAAGGACAGCATTATTGCTCTGGAAGGTTTAAAAGATGAAGGATGGTTAGAGCAATCAACAGTGCAAAGTATGCATTTCAATCTTTGAAGCGATCCGTGATGACTTCGTAAGAAAGCAGTGCACTTGAGAGTAGGCACTCACCCCTTGATAACAATGCATTTTATAGGTGAGGTTCACTCATGCATTGTACACAGAAACTACACTGTCTGACTGTGCACCACTGTATGAAAAGTGACGTAATTTGCTGATTTAGAATTAACCAGATAGAGCATGTAAATTTTCTCACCATCATCTTCACTCTCATCTTCCTCTTCATCCTCCTCCTCTTCTTCCTCCATCATGTCATCTTCCTCTTCTTTCTGTCTCTGGTGTAACTCTTTGGTTTCCTGTTCATCCATGAAAGTCATGAGGATATTGGAGAACCTCAAGTCACTCTGGTCAATTGGCTTCAGCAACCCCTTTCTCTCTTCGTCGGTCATATACTGTCCAACGTACTCCTCAAACATCAGTGGATCTCGATCTTTCATGGCCTTGTCCTCAAAGTAGGTGCCCTCTCTCTCGAGTTGTTTGAGCGCTTCATAGCGGCGGTTTCTCACCCCAGTGAGCAATTTCCTGGCATTCAGCCTTTTGCTCACCTCGTTCAGGTAGAAGTCTATCTCATAGTCCCCGACCAGATCCTGGAAGATGTCCAGATCTTCCTCGCGAAGGAAACCATGGAAGCGTTCCAGAAAGATGGCCGGCTTGTGGTCCAGGAGTTCTGTCAGGATGCTTATTTTCTCTTTTGGGCTGAGGTCTTCTTCGCCTCGTTGCTGGCTTTTGATCATCGCTTTGCTGGCTGCTATGTGGGCAAACATGCTGTGCCGAGCAGCTTCACTGTCTCGGTGGTTTGTTGAAGTTTGCATGCCATCATTTTGTGACATGCTACTTTCACCTGACAAAAGGGTTTGGATTCAAAATCTACTCAATTAGCCAATATGTGAACTTTGAATATTTGCATCTTCACAGACTGTTAATGTCTGTTACAGTACTCAAAGGAGATTTCCCATTTGCAGTTACATGTATGAGCTCAATTTCCACAGTCCGAAAGATGTCCCTGGTGTTTCATTAAGGGGCTGGGAAAAGTTCCATATCAAGTCTCCTGCGCCAACAAAGAAGTATTTTTATTTGAAACAAGTAGTGGGGACAAGTCCCACTCTGCTTAGGAAAAATAGGAATTGTCTGAGAAAAGATTGTTCAGGTTTAACTGATTGGTGTTCCTCAAACTCAACAATGGTGGTGGCCAGATATAGAACTCTTTCTGGGAAGAGTTCCTATACAGACATCACTAATTTTTCCCTAGACAGACACAAATTTTTGCCTTCATCCAGGAGCTTTGTGACCTTTCTTGGTGAAAACAATCTGCTACGCTACATCAACAATGTTTTCACCTCGCTATGACCTTGGCTTGTGAAAGCTCCTGGATGAACGTATAAAGTTGCATCTGTCCAATAGCCATCAGAAAGAAGAAAAAATTCATATATACATGTAGTATAGGCCTACCTTGTGCACTCATCCTACGAGACTGGTCTGAAAACTTGTAAGTGAATACCTCAATATTTTCACTGCTAATTTTGACTTTTTAGGACATTTCATTGCTTTCAGATGGCTCCACCAAGTCATTACAGAGAACAATTAGTGATGGCAAATATAGAATTCGGAAAGATTCCATACATGGTCACTGCTTTTCCTTTAGAATATTGTAACAGCCATCACAAGGTAATATGTCCTAAAAAGTGAAAGTTTGCCAAGAAAATTTTGAAGCATTTACTTAGAAAACACTTTTTTTCAGACAAGTCTCATACATGTACGTTTGTACACAGGGCATCAAGTGATGTCCGTTTTTGGAACTCTTTCCTGGAATTGTTTCACAGGAGTAACACGTCAAATTTTGCAGGAAAAATATCAAACCGTTTGCCCCTTAAACACAGATGGCTGTTAAAAAAAAGGCACCTACTAGTAGTTAGAATTTTAAGATCGGTCTGAGTTTCAGCACCCAGGGTGACATGGGTGTCAAGTAAAGTCTGTGCATGGATCTTTCCTCTGTTTTGCGACATATTTTAGTACTAGGTCCTAATATTAAATAATGACGGATGCATGCATCCATCCGTATCATATAATGTGGTACATGTACACACCAGTACTAGGGACACAAGCACCACCGCACGTACAAATTACAATTCAATCGCGTAATGACCTCGTACTCATCTTCCATCCTCGTAACACACCTTCCTTTGCGCACGAGCTAACACACTGAGGTCGAGGATGTCGGCTACAGTAAAATTGCATGATGAAAAGCTGTGGGTTTAATGACATAACGTCTCTTGTCTAATTAACCGCTGAAACAGCTTAATCTGTCATGATGGTGCGGTCCTTTGCCGGGTAATCTTCTTAACGTTTTCCTCATTAACCTTAAGTAATTAAATCTGTTAATCGATTCTTAAATACCGAAAAAAAACTCACTTTCGACGTTGTCATCCTGTTTGTAGTTTCTCGTGTAGGCCGCCATGTTGTTTTAAGGTAACTTGGTACAACAGCCAATGACCGCTTTCTATACTGTACGTCTGACCGTGATCTGACCAATGGCATACTCTGTAAGAGTTTGCAAGTTCTATAGGCTCTTTTACCCCTTCCTCCATTATTGTTATTATTTATTATTATTATTATATATTTCTGGTAATGACACCAAGGATTTCTCAAAAGTGCCCTAGGCACTGTAGCTAGCCAGCCTGAAGAAACCTGTAGAGAGGAGACAGTGAGAAACAGTTACAGTTTTAGAGGTGGGAGAAAACCCCAGAGGAAAATTCTGCGTAAAACCTGCGGAATCAGGTAGGGACTGAAAACCCAATCCACTTGACTCCCCATGGATGGGCCTACCGGTACATTTACAGTAGGTGTTCAATAATAGTTACTCAGCCACTAAATGTTACTCCAAAAATAAGCCTTTTTCACGTTTCATGTGCGCACGCTCAGGAGATTTAACAGAGGGGAACAAATTCATGACAACGCTGCATAATGTTTGATGAATGAATGCTCGCACTAGTTAGTAGTTATTGCTGGAGACAATTTGTTCTGTTGGCTTTGTTCACTTCCTCGCGCGGGGGCACTAAAATCAACATGGCGATGGAATGGGAAATTGGCTTGCCACACTCTGTGCCTAAACAGTGATGGAAATAAGGGGGAAAATGATTAGTGAATGATGCTAATCAAATTGTCATTCGATTAGCAATTTGAATAAATTGACTAGCAAAAACAAATGTAACAATGTTTGTAATAAAAATGTTCATTTTCAAACCGTTGTACTGAATGTATTAATCAGGCCTGTAGACTGCTGCTCCTGCTTCAACCATGGCATATCATTCTGCCAATTCCTGATGGTGTGGTTTGACGGAACTTTCTGCATTTTTGACAGTTTTAGTAGCAGTGTAAACGTGTAGGTATAGTATGCACGTGTAAAAGTGTCAAACAATAGCGTGTATATGTACATGTACAAGAACATGTAGTTTGTGTCACCAAAACAACTGTGTGTACATGTACTGTGCGCGTGTCGCTCACATGTACATTTCTGTACAAATTACGTGCGCTGACACACAAAACTGCAGCAACTTCATGCCCAAGATCACCATTGGTGCGCATATAAAAATGATGGAAACTCAGGGTAAGTGTCGGTGTGTTTTTGCTGTTGATTTACGCACAGTCTTGGCGGGCTGTTGCGCACCATGTATGCCGCACCTCGCCGCGCTGGCCAGGCATTTCCAGTGAACGTTGGTCATCGTGTCGTTGCCCGAAATAATTTTGCCAATCTAGCCAGCTGTTGCGGCACAAGTATGTTGAGCGTCAGTCGTGGTTTTGCATGAATTATCAGAAATTTTGATTCGCAAAAAAATGCTAATCGTTTTCTGATTTGTCTCGCTTTTCGTCAAAAATGTATCGCATTTTGCGATGCGAACCCAGTTATTTCCATCACTGCTAAAACTGTATCTTCAATCAATATTTGAAGAGTGACACAATCGTAAGTAAAAGGTCTGAATTTAGCCAGAAAAAGCTCCTACGTGGTCCAAAAACCATCGAGCATACGTGTTCAGGATATATTATTTAGTGTGGATGGCTTTTGGGGGAAAGTTTATTGAAAAAAATGCTGTTTTAGGCACAGTCAACAGATACTTTCAGAATCCCATAGTGTTTCAAACAATAGATTTGTAACTGTGAGGCACACAGAGTGAGCCTTACAACAGGTTTTTCTAATGTAAAAAAACAGCCTTTGTCAATTCTGTCTTTTTGTCTTGGTCTTATGGACAGACTTGGAATTGAAGTTTGCAGTATGTACTCAGTGTTAAAAATTATGTTGCTGAGGTTGATGTACACAACAGAATGGAGTTACAAGGTATACACGCTCATTTATCATTGGCCAAGACAGTGTACAACTGTACATGTATAGTTTTCTTTTTCTGCTTCACAGCTGGCGCAGTTTTTACTGGCAAATTAACATGACAGCAGGGTTTAAGCAACTGTACATCTTGAGCTGCTTGTAATTACGACAGGCATCAGTGATCAGCCCAGCCCTGTCATGGCATGCTGCATGGCTGAACTTCACATCTGGTCTCTCAAGTCATCAGTTACAATCAGAGGTGAGGAATGAAGGGTTGGTTTGCAAAGAGTCCCAGAGGATCATTTTTAATGACCTGAAAACTGACCCATGGAATAGACCCCAGAAGCCTGAGATCTTTTCATAATACAAGAGGAGATCTGGAAGATCCTGCTTGGCTGAAGAAGGTGCAGCTGAGGTATAATTATACATGCATGTACTTCAGATGAGGCTTTGCATAACTTTAAAAGAGCTGAGAAACATAAATTTAATGCAAAACCGTGACAATTAGCATGAAACCAGACTTTGGGGTTGGCGTCATAAAGCTTAATGCAGACATGGGGTCTAGCGGTTAGGGTTTACAACTCCCAGTTGAAGGACCGGGGTTCAAATCCTGTGATTGGGTAAATGTTGTGACCCTGGACTTGTCACTTTACCTTCGTTAACTTGCCTCTCTCCTCTCAGGGATTTAAATGGGTGCCTGTGAGGGCAGGGAGGGTTGTTGGGTTAATTAACCTGGTAATGTTTGATATGGTATGTTCTCCAGGGAGTTGAGATTGTTTACTGGAATGTTTCTTGGCCCAGTGAATACATGTATGACATGGTAGTAAAGCACCTGGAGAATCTGTTGCTACTGGAATGTGTGATATAACCATGTCATATTATTAATAATACGTTGTATCTTTTATTAATTTACAAACAAGAACTACGATTAAGGTCATTGGGCCAATCTTACCCTTAGCATTCATTTTTTGTCCTTTTTTCCATAGATATTGATGTTGGGTGTCATACCTACCATGATAAGGGAGAAACAGGTACATTCAAATGCTGCTTGTAGATTGTTTATCACCTGCCTACATATAAAAGGGTACTCTTCATGTATTCTTAAAAGTGTTGCATTGTGGCAGGGCAGAATTGGAACATGGTCCTGTTGATGATGATGCAACATTTGTTTCAATGCTGTCATTCTTTACAATGTAACCGAACATGTTCACATTACTTAAGTACTGAATATATCTGGCCATTAAATTGAGTAACACCACAATGTTTTCCCATTCCATTGTGTTTTCTATTGTTTATTCCAAATAACTATTATGTGAAATAACTATAACCATTACCAACAAATTCATACTGATTCCCCTTTGTGAAATTTACTTTGCAAGCTTACATGTTGGTTTTCTTCAGGCAAGAGCTTGAGACAAAAATCTTACAAATCGAACTTGGCCAAGAGCAATAACGGTAGTTAACAAGGTTCCTTTGAAGTCTTCTATCCTTGTTTGCTGCTGGTAGTGGGAACTACCCTTCAGTAAACGTCATCGCTGATGAAACTAACTGTCTTCAAAGTGTAAAAATTTAAATTGAACGAAATGTGAAGTTATGTCTATCATACAAGCATACTCACTGATGTGAATCAGAGATACTCTGCTCTTAAATATTACAAAATCAAAAGCCTTTCTTTACATCATTGGTGTTGACTGATTTGCTTTCTTTGCAGTTGTGACTGGCTATCTTGATGAGAAACAGCAGTATGCAGAAAGTAAGTTGTAAACTCCTAAGCAGAAACTAGCATATACAGTAAACTGGTGTTTTAGAACACCATTTAAAACAGAGCTACAGTGAAAATAGGCCTGAGTGCTTTTGGTTTCTAAAAATTCCAAAATTTTCTTAACAACCCTGTGAGGGATATTGAAGTTTGTACTTTTTACCCAGTGTCAGAGTTGAATGCATTTCCCTGTTAGTAATATAAAGCTTATATTTTCCAAACTATGTGGAATAATTTCATTATTTGAAATTGAAATTATTGGCATATTTTACCTGACATCAACCAACACAATCAAGAGTTTTCATGGTTATTTTGGGTTTTTTTTGGAATTGCCAGGCAGAGATTTGCTGTGGACACCCAAAAACAGACGCCCTGACAAGCTCAGAGATCTTCTCAAAGAAGTTGAAGTAAGTCTGGCTGTGCATCAGCCGTGATTATAACGGGCTTGAACTATGCCACAAAAATAGGGATCCTAGCTGGCATTTGGTTGTTTGTCCTTGATTAGTGGCCAAGCAGCAGTTGTACATACTGATGTAAATGTGGAATATCATGTTTGTGACAGAAAGTTTTGGTTGATAGTGGGAAGGTGTCAGTTTTTGTTACTGTATAACCACGTGTATGAATGGCCAACACTGTGCGAGGAATGTGGGGAAAAACATCCTTGGATTGGACATAAACTTAATGACATCTTGCTGCTTCTCTGGGCTTGCTAGGGTGAAGTTTGATAAACCAGCTGACAGTGACTTGGAAGTTTTTAAGCAGAAGGTCGTGGGGCTAGAGTCTTGCCCTCGACGTTTGGCATTGTTTCTCATGACCTTGGAGGAAGCACCAAGTACACAATGCTTTTCTAAATTGTATTCAGTAACGGGCAGCTAAACTCTATTGTTTCAAAATGGAGATTGCATTTTATACTGTGTCCTAACCTAAGATGATAAATGTGTCTGTGTTTTAGGATCTGTTAGCTAACCATCAGGTAGTGTTCACAAGATGGAGATCAAGACGACAGTTCCAGGTAAGCCCAAGCTGGTATCTGAAGTTATGTTTAAGCTGATGACAAAACACTGTTGCTTATAGGCAGGGTCAGCAGAATTTTGCTTACCTAAAAAATAGGCTGAGCCTATGTCAACTTCATACATGGGGGACAAGGAAACCTGCTGTTGATTTTCAAAACATTGGGAACACTTCTAGTTAACATTTAATGTTCCTTAAATCATTTGAGCGTTACTTTTCAAAATTTTTCGTCTTGAAAGTGTCATAGCCCTCATGCAGTGTCATTTTGTATGCAGTATGGGAGATTCACAATATTGCACCTCCATGAGTGTGCAACGCGTTGGCCAATCACAATGTGCGAAATCTGTCGACCCTTTCCAAATGCGCTTTTGGTTGACAGATTTCGTGCGTTGTGATTGGCCAACGCGTTGCAAACTCTTGGAGGCGGACTGATGTGAATCGCTTGTATTGATGATAGTGTTTTGGCCATGTCACCCCCCCCCCAGAAACAAACTGACTGTCGTATTTTAATTTCTTCAACTCATTAACTCAACTCATTACAATTCACCTGCCTCCTCAGTATAAGAATGTTGTTGAACGTCAAGCTAAAATACCAGTGTCATTTACAAATCTTACCCAAACTTGTGTAAATCTGTTTAAAAAGTGGCAACTTTAGACCTGTTTTACAGCCCTAATGTATTTATGTTTGCATCTGCACAGAAATTGCAATTATTGTGTCATCATTTTTAACAAACAGTTTTAAAGTGCCTGACAGTAAACTTGATGGTAGTTTTGGGCAATGTCACCCAAAAGAGACAATAAAACAAGAACAAAAATGGCTGTAAAGTCAGAATTCCTTTCAACTGATCTTTCATACTTATTCAATTTAACTTTCCTCAAAACATGAATTCAAATGAATGGCAAGCTAAATGCCAGTATTTATGATATATATATCTTGGAAAGATATTGTAAATATGCAAAGCAGTGTGCAAAACAGCATGATAAACTGTGAAAATTTAAGATGTATTTCCTACTTTAAACTTTATGTACCCCAGTACTTTCATGTCCACAGAGATTGCCAAACTGGTTACATTATTATTTAATGCAGTGCATGAATATCCCCTGTCTGGCCCTACTGCATGTAGTCTCCTTGAACAGAAAATGATGAATTTGTAGCAATGCAGTGACAGTGAGAATTTGCTCTCTCCATTGTCAGTGAATACAAACCTTTCCCATTCCTTTATCCAGGTTATGCTGAGCAATTGCATCCTGTTGTCATTCCAAGTGTCAGTGCACAGTGGCGATGTGGAACGGATTCTGATTGACAAAGCTCTGCAAGGGAAATTCTGCTCGGAGACCATTAACTGTGGTAAGAGACATTGCAAGCGGTGGGAGACAGTCTATCAAAACTAAAATCATAGACATACTGGCGACTTGTCCATGCACTTGAGGCACACTGGCAGGCTTAAACTCAGTTTAGTGAACGTACACAACCTTCGTGCAAACTTGGTTCCACCTCAGTTATGGCTTTTAATAATGATACATGTACGTGGATTTATCCATGAACGTCTGATCATTGTCATGTTTGGATTGGGTAAGAGTGAACTCGGTGGGGAAACAATTTTTAAAGTGTGCGAAGGGGGTTGTTGTGAGACCATCAGCCATTACGAGATTGATCCATTAAACACTCACCCCATTACAAGACCTGCCAAGAGTGGGAGAGGGTGCCCCTGCCAGTCGATAAGTGGGGGGGGGACTTGCTCCCCTGCCCTTTCCCACCACTAGGTTCCGCTGCTGGTAATTAAACTTCCTTGTTTCTTGTTTACACCACTTGTAGTTCACACCCACACTGTTATTGCAGCAAAGCTACATGTTTTGAGGGTTAACAGTGGTACTCACAAGTTGCCATGTTGTTTTATGTCAGCTTGGAGACTTTTTTCCCGGCACACCTTACATTTGACTTCCAGTCACTCTGTTTGCATGTAATTTATCTCAATCGTGTACTTCCAATTTAAGTTAGACACCCGTCCTAGAAAAATACCAGTCTTAGAACTAGAGTCTGGGGTAATCGGTTAAAGGAAAAGGGGGTGAGTGAAAACATTATTTGCTTGTCCCTATAAATTTTCAAACTTCCAGACAGGGTCGGCATCATAAATTTTTTCTTCCTTGGTCTAAAATAGGGGTCTGTTGGAAATGAAAACCACAAAATTAACTACAAACCCCCTGGATGTTCGTCTTCTTTCACACATAAAACCAAGTAGGCCTATTGAAGCAAATGCAAACTCAACAAAAATGTCTGATATTGTTGAGCTGTTTCTCCAACAGCTGTTGTCACAGATGCCTTCGTTGTTTGCACTTTCCCTGATAAACCCAAACTGGGTTACGCATTCTTCAGCAAGAGGCCTTTGTCAGGCCAAGATACCAGCAAGAAGATAGACAAGATGTCTTCCTATGACCCAAAGGTAAGGAAAGAAGTGCTCCTCTTGGAAATTGATGAGGTTTAGAAAAAAAAAAGTTAGGTCCATGAAAACGCAAGCCATCAACATGAAACAAAGGTAACCGGAAGTACTTTTGAACACAAACATGTTAACAAATCCTGCAGCATAGAAATCAGTGGGAATTGTGTATGCATTTACCTACGTAACAGCTGTATTTATAAAGATCAAATTGACATTAAATTGATTCTTATATACGTGTACATCGAAAAGGAGAGCTGCTTATGTTCTTTCCAATGCGTAAAACATATTGGGAAGGGGAAGAGAAGTAGGACTCATTTTGTTGGATTCAGGCACAATTGATTACACTTTGACACTCACGAGAGACGGTATGCTACCACTCAAAAAAGGTGTGATGCGGTGCGATTGCTCGTGTACAAATGTACACACTTTCACAAATTCTGGTTATTAAGACCCTTAGCTGTTTATTTTTGCTTTTTCATGTTCCATTTGTTTCTTTTGCAAATGACAAGTTGTCTTGTTTTGTGGCTGTTCCAGATAACACACGTAGACCTACCCGGGCTGAAAACCAAACGTGAGAGAAAACTGTCTGTCAATGCCAGTCAGGAATGGGTAAGTCTGACACTCCTGTCTACCATTACTATATTGTCTTCCTATATCAATACAATCTCTTGTTTCTCTGGAGGTTTTTAAAAGCTGTCTTTAAACTCGTGCTAAGACAAACATGAGGGCAAGGAAACAAGTCTCCGTAAGACGTTTGTCTGTCTGAAGTGCAGAAATCTACACCGTGCCCGGTGCACTGTTCTAATTCAGCAGAGAAGATCATGAGCCATCGGCATATTTGAACAAATTCTGAGATCAGTTCACCACATTGCTGCCCTTCTGTCTGCGCTTAGGTGTTAGTCTGGTGCTGTGCAGGCCGGGACGACTCGTCAGCATGGCCCTGGACACCCATGACAAGTGACAAGGAGAGAGCCAATGTGATTCTCTATGGAGTCAATGGGTGAGGAATTGTCTCATATATTGGGAAGAGTTCAAGTAAGGATTGGGAGCAAGTTGACGGTTCAAAGAAATCAGCTCGGGCCTTGTTAAAATTATTCAATTGTTAAGGACATTTGGTATGCATTTGGCCTTGAAATCAACTGTGAATGATCAGATATCAAATACTTTACAGTGCTTATAATATGATGTACTAAAATGCTTAGGAAAATGTGCGGATTTCTTTCATACAGTGAAAGAACTACGGAAGGAAGAAATCCTGTGATCTCCAGATGTAAGTTTAGCAGAGAAGTCGCCATTCTCTCCTAAGCTGTCATGTTTCTTTCTTCTTGCAGATCCAAACTGGAAGAGTTGTGTTTTGTCAGCACAGAGTACGACCCTTTAGACGTCTCCTTCAGGTATGAAAAGGATTGCCGAAAAGACTGATTTCCTACCTCGCCTGCAGGTTGTTTAATGAGCCGGCTCGGTATTTCATAAAGGCAAGGTCTTTTGGGAACAAAGCACGTGTGTAAGTTGGTGTGTGGCTACACTGATAGGGCAGACTACCAGCCATGTGTACTGCTGTTCCTGAATGACCTCATATATGCTTCAGTTTGGGCATGTGCGGTTGGAATACCAAGCTGGCTCAATTGACTTTGACTGACCAATGAAATGATGCTTGTCAACTTTTTTATATGAATTAAGATTCATTCTTTACATCATATTATGCAGCAGTGCTGTATTCAAGTCTATCACAAGTCCCTGCAAGACCGTCACAAGTCATTCAGTCTTAAGCCAATTAATAAGCTATTCAAATGAACTAAGACAAAAGCCTTCCATTGCCATTGTTGACCTTGTTACTTATGACGAAGGGACTTGTGACTGGACTTTTGATAGACTCGAATACATCACTGTTATGCAGGGCGGCATATTGCCAAAAAATGAAATTCACACGAACAAAAATGGGATGATTTTTAAATGTGATTTTTATTTAGTCAGATTTAAGGACCTAAAGAAACTCTGAGGACCCTGGCAGGGTCCATTTCATTAGTTGGGTAGGGTTTCCAACACATATTCATATTGTGTAATGCAGCCTTTAGCTGACTAGCTGAAGTCACATGCTCACTAGTGAAGTCACACAATGCAATGAGCAGAAGTAAAGGCAACAGTTAAAATCTTTCAAGTTCAGATTAAGATTACCTGCCTTTGAAAATTGACACTTGCCTGCCTTTGAAAATAAGAACAGAATCTAATGAAACTGATGGTCGAATGACCACAAGACATAAAAACCATAAAAAAATAAAACTTTTTGGGGGGTTAGACTGCATATTATTATCTAATGATATCTTCACACACGTGATTTATGCTGTGTAGATCTTCAAATTTTGTTGAGAACTTATTGCTCTCTGTTGTGACTTTCCATTTGAAAGTTTGAGTCAGCCAAGACATATTTACACTTTGGAAGGCGTCTCCTCAGCATCATCAGGGGATCACAACGTGGATACCTGCATCTACGAATGCTCAAAAACGAGGGTATGTTTGCCCCCATCTCGTGGTTCTCTGCTACTGGAATTCCACTTTTTATTGAAAATTGGACTTGTAGTTTTAGAATTGGTTGTGTTTTCTTTGCCAAGAAAAACTCAATTGAAGTTCTTTGCAGTTTTTCCCAGAGAAGGTGTGAAAATTCTTCAGAATGGTCAATTACATCCTTTCCTCATGGAAAGCAAAACAAACAAAACCTGCACTAGGATCAGTCTTCACTTTGGAAGACATCTTGTGATATCTTTACTGATTCATTTTTCCTATTTATATTCTAGATTCAAAGAGCCACTGTCACTACAATTCCGCTAAAAGGTGAGAAAAAAAACGCTCTTGACACATGTCTGTGCAAGGTAAAAAAAAATGAAAACTGGAACTCTTATAAATGTTTATACCAACATTTCAACTATTCTTTTTCATAGTTTCAGTTTAGCATGCATATCAACATGCTTACCCAGAATGCATCTGTTTATGTAACCCTGTCCAGCCAATAGGAGATAAATGTAGTATTTGTAAACTAAAAAGTGAAACAAAATGGTATACCTTTCACATATCCTTTGTAGTGCAACTCAAGTTTGCCAGTTTCCCAAAGTGATATTCTGTCTGCCACTTTAATTCTGCAGCAAAAGTTGTTGCACACGGACGAAACCATTCTGAAGACAAATTGATTTTGGGATGTTCAGACAGCAAGTTGGTGAGTAATGCCTTTGATTACTTTTTGGGAAAAGTTGTCAAAAAGTGAAACTGTTGGCGAGCAGGGTCCCAGAAAAAATTTCATTGTATAAATTTGAAATGAGAATTAATTCCAGTTTTTTTTTTCCTTCAGGTGCTGTATGATGAGAGCAAACGAGTCACTCAATTTGTACAATCAGACTTGGTAAGAAAAAAAATCTTCCAGTGGTATTTCTGCCATTTCTTAAACTGTGTTAACAGTATTCTGTACACAGCTAACTGCTCGAATGGTACATTAACACTGGTCTTTGAGGCGATTCTTTGTTTTGTCTTGAAGCAATAACGAGGGAAGTAGAATGTTGGATGGATCATCAAGGTTGGCTGGGTTAATTTTCATGTTTACTGCAGTCAGTCTTGACGCATACTACCCCAAGAGTCTGGATACTGTTCATACTGTTCATGTAGATTGAGAAATATCTCCTTTCTGAGGGGTGAGGCTATCGTTACGTTACCAAAGAATTGCCTTTTCCTCATTCTTTTTCTGAAATATTTGTTCTCTGCCTCTTTTTGGCTGGCAAATATTTTGTAGATGCATATTCTCTCAGTAGTAGGACTTCATAAAAAACTTCAGGAAAATTCACCGTCAGTGCATATGCACATGCATTTTATTGTTCACACATAGTAACATAGTAAACTAAAACACATAGGTAGTAATTGTGCATTTGGGGATTTTTGTAGGTATATGAATAGATGACGCATCTTTTTAGAATACAGAGGCAGATATGCCAATTGCTGTATACAAATGTGTTACAAAATTAGTTTTTTGCGTAGGTTTGTGCACAAACGTGGATGCGCCCAGCAGGCATCACTTTGCACTTTGAGTTAGCATTGAGAAATTTAATATAATGCCATGATCATAACACAGATTAGCCTGTGTCCAAACTTACTGAGCACTGCTCCATTTATTTGTGCTACACGTAGGTGCCGTCGCTGATCACCTGGCACCCCGGAAGTTGTCTGGTGTTCGTGTCTGGCATCAAAGGAGAAATTCAGGTATGGTTTCCACTCAACCACTTTGGACTAAAGGACATGTAAGCCAACAGTTTCCTGTTACAGTTTCAGGGGTGGGGGACAATAACACGTGCTCCCAGTTCGCTTGGAGTAATGAATATTGTGTGCACACACTTACATTTCAGTACCTATTTGTTTTATGTACATACATGTACATGCAAGGTCTTACTAGTCCTTGGAGACAGGACAAGTGTTGTACTGGATTCTGCTGGTTGCCGCTGCTGGTCTTTGTAGGAACTGTTGCTCATCCCTGATTCCAGTAGGGTTGATGAAGGCTCCCAGGACTAAGAATTCCCCATATGTTTTTTTCCCTCTTACAGTGTTTTGACATGGCTCTGAACCCTCTGAATATCCTCACTGTTGGAGAGACTTCCCGAAGCTGGCCCACATTGCAACTGTCCAAGTGTTTCAGGTAAAGACAAAAGATTGGCCTCCTCAACTCGCCCCCCTCCCCTGTCCCTGGCACTAGCCAGTCAGCTTTTACGAGGAAATTATCCAGAGAGTACTGTGGGTTGATATACCTGTCAGGTGTGAACTAAAAACTGCAGGGGTGTGGAATACCTTGTCATGTGTCTGTAAAACAACCAATCAGGGTGTTTTATTCCAACCCTCCTGTGAGGTTTTTACAGGCAGTAGACCAATGAGGGCACTTTGCTGTCAGCCTGTACCACAACCTCTGGTTTGATCAGGTGATACATCAGTTTCCTTATAATGCAGCATTTGTGCTTAAATAAGCCTTGAGCTATTGTGTAGTTGATAGTAAATATCTGAATGACATGGATATGTCAGTTGGTTCATGATCATGCCTCATATATGTGTCAGTGGGACTCGTTGCTGCCGTTCCTGCGTAAGTGGAAGTTGTGACTAACAAGCTCTACCATAACTCGTGGTAGCATACATTTCATTGTAAATTTGCTTTCTTGAAGTAAGGTTAGTAAATTTTCGCTTTTGCTGATAGAGGGCTTCGTGACAACTGGTGCGGGGCACGCCAAGGTCTTCTTGTGTCATGCATTCTAACATGGTTGTGCATCGTTTTGTACGGCTTTCAAACAATTTTTGGGCATAAACTCATCAAAATATCAGTGTAACACATACATGTATGTACAATTGTTCAAAAAAGTTCTGAGTTCGATACAGCCTTTAATAAGGCGGATCCTCAAGTCGTAACTCAGTGGAAATGGTCCCGCACCCAGAAAATCCAAAAGCCTGGACATATGATGTACGCACGCGATGTGCATTATTTCAAGAACTGAAATTTTGAAAACATGCTCAGATCTGGTGGGAAAACTCACTCTACAAACCTCGACAGACTTTACAATTTTGGCATACCAATTACTCGTTCATGTGGAAAGAGTTCCATATACAGACAACACTTCATGCCTCTGTGCACAAACCCATGAGACTTTCTGAAAACAAACCTGTTTTCCAAGTAAATGCTTCAAAATTTTCTCAGCAGTTTCTTACTTCTACGACATGTTTTCACTTTCTGATGGCTGTTGTAATATTTGAAGCGAAAGTTAGCATTGTCCATATATGTAATTCTTTCCATTCATTTTAACCACTTCAGGAATTTCAGACAAATGTGAAGAAGAAGTAAAATAAAAAACATGCTTTTATAAAAATATACATATCTCGATAATATTGTAAGAAAAAATTATCAACGGTGTCACCAGAAGGCTGTAAAACGTACCACAGCCATAAGTGGGTCCCCAACCCATGCTGTATATACTTTACTCTTCGTACTCGCAATTTTAGCTATTTTTTGCCACTCACACCCCCGATGTAATGACTTCTCCGTGCCAAACAGATCCCCCATCACAATTGGAACGCTGCTGTGGAGCTATTCCACCTGTCTATCTGACTGCATTGCCGATGCACAAGACTCGCTCCTGATGATTTTTAATGGGTGAGTAATATCTGACTAAACGGTGCTTGCTGTGGTTCGAGCAAAGCATTTGTACTTGAATTGAAAGATTCAGGACTTTCAGCTGCTTTGCACTTTACTTCTACCAATCTGTGAAACTTGAGCTTCTCGATGAAAGCATATACTCTTTTACCCTGTTTTCTTTAAAGTTTGCCATATCAAGTTGAATTTGGTTAAGAAGTCTTTTAGAAGAGGAGCCCTGTGGTTGGAAGCAGAAAAATAATACAGGATCACATGTGATGCAATCTGTGAAACCCTTCATAAGGTTAAAATGTGCCTATTTCGGTTTGTCGTACTGCAGGGAAGTTAAGACTAAACATTTTTGCAAAACCTGGGGAATGTCTTCTGTGAATGACCATTACAATGAATATTGTAAGCTGAAAAAGATCAGATTTAGAAATGGGTTGAACATAGAAACGACAGATTGAAGCGCAGTTTTCGCCCAAACCCAATATTGTACCATACAGGGGAATTTTTGCTAGGGCAACACATCGTCATACAAGGCACGTTGCACAGTGAATTTGTCAGCGTGTATTACATAACTGACCCAAAGATCCTTGTCGTTTAATTGGTGGATCTCACATGATTACATGACAATTATTATTGCTGCGACTCGCACAGCGGCTCAAAAAGCCCCATTCACCCACTGTGAAGGGGATTTACTATTCAACAGTTAGGAAGATAGAAGAGATAAACATAATCAGGAAGATCCTTGTACCCATGACTGTCGAATAGTTGACCCTCACTAATTTTGAACAGCAGAGCACTGCAATCTTAACTCTGGGGAGAAGGTTGGGACTTGATTCATGCTGCTTGACAAGCACACTCAATCATGATGACAATTTCAGTAGTTGTGCCAATATTCGCACCAATTTTGCACATGCAACGGATTCAGATCTGTATGTCAGTTATGTAAAACAAATATTGAGTGGCTTTCACTTGGAGGAATATTTTCGCAAAGTAAAATCTGGCCTTTTCATTTGCCTCATAAAATATATCTCTCATTCCACTCCGAGCCCCTTCGCATTTGTATTCTATAGATTTGTTATTGATTTGGATCTATTGCGTTCCAGTGGCCCCATTTCCATTTTGCAGCTGCACTTGGGAGTGCTTAGCAGAGGGCAGTTGGGTCCACAGGAGCTGATTCAGCAGTATCTGAACCATAAACAAATTAACGAGGTAATGTTCCACGTGTTGATGACTACGATTTCCTAACAGTCATTGCTGTACTATAAGCGAGCTGTTTTCCCAATCTCTGTGTCATCTCAGTCACAAGAATCAGATTCTAATGTTTGTTTGTGTAATGGAGCAAATGTTAACTTGAGTGGGATTTGAACTTAAAGACATCCGGAACACCATGCTGGTGCTTTACCTACTGAGCTATCCACCCCTGTGCTGGTGGCTCTTCTCCTTTATTGATATCTTTACGCCGGGACACATCCTCTGAAGTTATCTTCGTTCAGCATTTCCCACATTCGCAGCCTTGCCAGTATTGCCTTTATATGTATTGTGACTTTAGAAGTATTCCCTGGCTGTACGGTGTACTGGTTTATGGCTTCTGACTGGCGCTCCCAACAACATATATTGACAGGTTGTTTGGCCTTGTGGAGATTTGTCCAAGTGTGCTCCAGTCAAGGTGAACTGGATAGGACAGATTCTAAGTGAATCTTTGAATTAATACCAGCATGATTGTCTCTCACTCAGGCTGTTAATCTGTTGAATGTGATGAACTGGAACACGGACAGTGGTAGTTGCTTCACCTGCCTGACCACAATCATCAACAACCTCTTGAAGCTGCCGCTCAACCCGGACAGAGAAGGTAAGCGGGACGACTGACAAACGCTCACCCACACCTACAGGCGTGCCGTTGCATGTGCTTCTTTCAGTGCTCACGGGTACATGTTGCGTATGTATAACTCTCAGTTCACTTCCCATTTAGGCTGAAGTTACGGGTAATTCCAGAAATTAGGGGTCCATCTTTTTTCGTGTCCCTGTCACATCTGATTTTGTTAGTTTTGAACACATTTTTTTAATTTCCAAGAGTGATGAATAGTTTGAAATCAATTCCGGTGATATTTCCATGTCAAATAACAAAGTTCAGATGTAACAGGGACACAAAAGTGTCACACTTTTGGACCCCTAATTTCTGGAATTATCCTTAAACCGTTTCCTTTCTGCCATCTTAAAGTAAGCACATAATGGAAGATTGTACTCCCAGTCTGAGAGTATGCTCTTGCTTACCCATGGTTTATACTCTTGGCGTTCATGCACTCAGAAATGTACTTGAGTTAACATGAGTAACACACTTGAACACAGCCCTATAGCGCTTGAACTCAGTATTTAGGGAAAGAGTCCCTGACCAACTTAACGCCAGTCCAACTGTTACTTGAGACAAATTATGTCATTAGTTGTCCTGTTAAACCTTTGCTCAGTCACAACATCTCCATTTCACAGTCACATAGTTTATAGTTACCAAACTATGGATTGGCCATCACTGCAAAACTAAAGAGAAGTCTGCAAAGCTTTGTAAATCACAAAGAGTACAAAGAAAGCACAGAGCCAGCACCCAGTGCTGGATCAGCACAATAACGACAATATCACATGGCACAAGTGGTGACCATTATGCCATGTGATCAAGAATTTGTGGTTAGTTTACCTGAAATAAACCTGACTGTCTAATCTACAATGTGCGGTGGCTAACCAAAGGCTTGACCTCTGCAGTGGTGGCCAAACTCAGGGAAACTGTGTGTTCGTGTGATACTTTAACGTCTTTTGATTGGACCTTGTGCTATTGAACTTCAAGTTCAGAAGCATGTTTCTTAAATATCCTCTTTATACACTCAGCTGCCTTGGAAGCTAGTCTGGGTAGCTTCTATGCCCCATTGAGGCCCCTGTCTGATGTGATTGTCATGGACTACCGTGACCCAATCAGTCGCCTCGCCCGGAGGTTCTTCCACCATCTGTTGAGGTATCAACGATTTGAGAAGGCCTTCTTATTGGCCGTGGATCTCCACTCAAGGGACCTTTTCATGGTAAAACCAATCATATACGTGATGCTGATGAACCTCTCTCACAACTAGTAGCAAGTTTAAGAGTGCGATGCACCCACCAAGTGGTTACCAAACAGTGGCCATGTTTTGCAACTCGTTCAAACCACTCAAACCATGGTTCAAACACGAATCGGTTGCGCGTGCTTACTGCAACCCATGCCAAGTGCACACGAACCCTTTCACGCATGTGGTGAGTACCCACTACTGGGTAAAAACACGCCCTCGCTTGTTCCTGCTCGTAGGTAATGTCCAAAATGAGGCGGCCTCCTCTAAGCAAATGCTGTGGCAAAAATGTGATTGGCTCCTATCCTACACTGTGGATGCCTGTTTGAGTATTGCATGCATATCTAGCAGAGGATTCTAAGGCTGTTTAACTTACTATGACATCCTTGTAAGCAGGAACATCTGCATTGACACGAAACTCATGAGATTTGTTTGTCATTTCAACTGTTCTTGATACTAAACTTCCACCTGTCACCATCACTCTGTTTTCCACTTCCACGTCAAATCTATTTGATGTAGCATACAAATATTTATTGGGTCAAGTACGGATCCCCATGCATGGATGACAGAGGATGCTTTTATTCCTAGCAAGGATGTACTGGCGGTGTCTCTATTTGTTTGTGCGTGTGTCATGAAGTGAAGGAATTGATAGATGTGCACTCAGATGTTGGACTTTTGACATGCCCACATGGTTCATATGGTTTGCTGGTGGTTTGGACATTCCACCTTCAACATGCTGGGCACCAGATGGTGTCAATATGGCAAAGAAACAAAGTGTTATGTTTACATTGGGTTCTCATGCTTCATTTCAGGACATTCACTACCTGGCATTAGACAAGGGGGAGATGGCCCTAGCGACTGTCGCTAAGCAGAAGGCGGACGAGATTGAGCAAGAAATGCCCTCAGAATCAGGTAAGAATTGAAGCCAGAAAAAAATGGGGAAAAAAGTTGCTCTACATTCCTGACGTTTGGACCCCAGTATTTGAAGTGTGCACAGATTCTTAATTCCAAGAAAACCATTAAATTAATTACCTGAATTGGTTGACATGTTATTAGATGTTGCAAAAAGTAGTTGAGTCCTTTCCTGACTATGGCAAGTGTGTGGAATATAGTGCTCTACTGTTGGACTTAAAGTCAAGAAACTAGACAAGTGGATTCTGGTTAAGAATAGGAGTAGTACATGTATTGGACAAGTGACAATGCCTTAAGTGCTCAGACTTGAATTGAAGATTGGCATTTTCAGTCAGTGCTTTATAAAACAGCCCACAAAGAGTATGGCCTTTAGCTTGTTCAAGTCATTTCCTCTTTTACGTCATCGTTGATCTCCTGATGAACAGAATGGTGTACCAGCTACGCCACATGATATGTATTATAGATGTATTAAACCGAGGTAAAGCCCATCGGTGGTAAACTATACTCCCCCAGGGGCCTGGGGTTGAAGACGATGAAAAAGTGTTCAATTTTTGAGGTGTGAAGAAAACCGCGGATAAATGTTTTTGGGGAAAACTCACTGACTTAGGTTTAGGACTGAGAGCCCAATTCACATGTCAGCCTGGGTGGGATTTGAACCTGGGGCCCGTTGATGGGCAGGGAGGAAGGTACCACTATACCAACCTGGTGACTTCCCAAGACAATGGTGCTCTTGACCCTATTTGGCCTCTGGTTGCTTCGTGGGCTAAAGCTGCTGAGGTGGATTTCACATGCAAGTTGTTTTGGAATTTTTGTCTACTTTCCTGCTCTTCTGCGCTGTCAGATAACTTGGATTCTCTGAGCGATTCTGTGGAAGAGGAGGATTTCTCCAGCGAGTCGTACAGCAGTGGCAGTGAAGAAGGTGAACCTCAGGCAGCATCTTTGTCGAGGTGAGAAGGTTATTAAACCTAGCCATAGTGTAGTGGAGAAGGTCTCCAGGCACCACACCACTGTCAATAATATCCAGCCTTTCATACAGCCTTAGACTGCTAGAGAAATGAGCAGTATCGCTAAATGCCAGGCATCTTTAGGCAGTTCTTGAGTGAGCACTGCAGTCCCTTATTCTGTGTTTGAAAATAGCTCATGCTGCTTATCCATTCCTATTGGTCGAGAGCCTGTCACATGGGCGATATTTCATATGCAATTTTGACTCCGCACTAGCTCAACGGCAATATCTGGCGAAAATTTTAAAAATATACATGTAGATGTTGCTAATGGGTTTTGAAACATCAGGTGAGCCTTTACTCACCTCTAGCTGACATTCTAACACGTCATGAAATATTTATTTTGTACTCGCAAAAGCCAAGATGTCTGTGGCGATGCAGCAAACATCTCTACATTGGTGTGCCGTGGAGTGTTGAAAAGTATAATGTTGTTAGAAATATTGTACAAATGTTATTTAGATGACTCTTGCAAATCGGTACTTCTAGCTGTATATCAGCAGTTGGCCACTTTATTTTGCCTTTTATGAAAGTCAAATTCTCAACCATAGATGGCCAAAATTAATACCGCCGGCAAGTGGTGAAACATGGATGATCTATGAAGGCAAAGACAGGCAAAGTTCGTCCACAGCTAACATAACTGCAGACCAAGAACTTGCATTTCTGATATGAATATTTTACTCGGCAGAGCTCCAGGAGCGTCTGGAAGGGATGACAAGCAGAGCACCCAGGGGTCGAGCCGGTCCTCACCCAAGCCTGCCCGAGCAGGCAGACACATTGAGCGTGAAGCTTGGTACAAGGCCGAGGAGCAGATTGATGCTGCCTACGGTCTTGGGTGAGCTGAAGTATCATACTTTATCCTGACTCAGCTTAGTTGGGTTTATACAACACCCAAATAAATCCCTGTCATCTGATTGGTGGATCCTCAATCCTGAGTCATTCAAAGGTCCAATCCTGAAATATGCCCGGTAAAACATACCAATGAGCCACTCACACCTGGCAGGCACAGTCTGACTCTTCATAGAGGCAAAGAATGCTGTACCATACTCGCATGTTGGGGAGGAACTGTTGTAACTCTCAAACAGAGAAAAGTCAGGTATGGCAAGGAACATGGAATTTTCATGTTTCGTCTGTATGCCAAGCTGAGAAAGTAAAACTAACTTTTACATAAAGAGGATTTAATCAGGTCTTGCGTTTAACAAATCAAATCTTGTGTAAAACATACGGAATACTTCACATTGGTCAACGACTTGAAAAAGTAGGAGCATCACAAGAAATTGACAGTGCCCCCAATTGTGGAGGGGGATTTTGGGGAATATAATTTATCCTTGAAGAAATATGTTATTTTCGGTTGGGGGAGTCGCAACGTTTATAATATTGTCCGTTTATGATATTATTATTTTATTAGTAGTATTAATCCTCATTTGTAATATTATTAATGTTTATAATATTATAGTATTGTCCCATTACATTAGCAAACGTGATATAACAAATCCAGTGACCATAGTAACCCCCTCCAATGGGGCCAGCATTGTGATACCTTTCTTTGTGATAACTGTTGTACGGAGACACCGTTCTGTGACAGTCACTCCATATAAAACCCACTGCAGTGCTTTCCGCCATTAAAGGAATGCCCAGTGAAGAATCACTGGATTCATCCATAGGGGGATGGACCATACTACAGAGTGTTGGACTGTGTCATCCGCTCAACTGGGCCAGAAGCTTTGAACTGTTGTTGTGAGAAATGACTCGGTCGGTAACCTCTTGCACTGTTGTGGTTTTTAGGTCTGATTTAGAGGAGCTTCACCTCGAACCATCAGAAGGCCTCGCCAACATCCCTGGAGATGTCTACACACAAGTTCTGACTGACAATCCATTTGGCTGGGATAGTCAAAGTAAGAACCTGTCCATTTTCCATTCCACTCCATTGTTATGAATATTACTTGGAATGTAACATACACCTAATTTTTGCAAAATTTTTTAAGTTCTTCAGAAATTCAGATGTCCATTTTCTAGAAGGAAGTTCTTCAAGTATTATATCCATCAAATTAAAAGTTGTTAGGCTGCTACTCAGATCTAGAAGTTTGAGTTCGTTAACTTGTCGGGAGGGCCAATATTTCAGGATATTTGAAGGGAAATATCTTTTATTTGAAGTTCTCATGAATATGAGGAAGAAGAGGTCCTTGAAGAAAACTGTTCAGTTTGAAATGAGTCAATCTGGACACTTTACAAAAATGAGGAAGAGCCTCCAACACACCACACCAACAAATGATATCTGCTGTATCCCTGCTGCAAATTGTCTCATCTTGAACGCATGTTTACATTACAGAGCAAGATGGTGGCCAAAGGAGCAGGGAAGCCCAAGGGGCAAGAAGTGAGAGAGATGAGGAAGGAGAACGACAGGACAGGAGAGGAGATGGCACCACCAAGACAGTCAAAGTCATCCATTTTGGCATGGTGTGACACTGTGGTCTCAACTGTATATACAACTCATTTCCCTGTGCAGTGCCAATTGCTGTAGAGGGAGGACACACTGTGGCACTAGTCCTCAAAGCATTATAAGTGATATACAGTGTGCTACCATTTTTCGCCGGAATGTGCACAACCCAGCTACATCTCCACCTGAGAGGAGCTCAAAAGAAGACTGGAAATATCAACACAGCTTGCAGGCCAACTCACGTGGAATATACTGTAACGGCCACAGTGGCCAAGTTTGAGGCCTATTTCATGAAAGTTTTGCAACAAGTCATTTTTCTGTGATGATATGTGATGATAACAAATTAATTTAATTTTTTTTACCAAATCTACTGAAATCAGCCAAATCACAGTGATTCCCTGAGGTCAAGATTTAACTAAACTGCATTTTTCATTTTTACAAAGAGACAAAGTTATCTGTCATAGGTACAGCCTTAGCAATAGAGGACAAAACCTTGGGTAACTCTCGTTTTGCCATTTTCATGAAGAGACAAATTTGACTCTAGAAACGTATGCAAATGTAGCAATTTTGCAACTGGCATGCACAATGACTAAAGCGTGTACTGTGTGTGCTGTTTTCACAAAGAGACAAAAGTTTCACAAATTGACGAAAGTGTTTGTTTTTGTTTGTAAATAAACAATTTTGATTGACTTCTGTATATTATTTTGTACTTTCGTGTCATTTAAGATCCCTCTTTCACGGGGTAACATAAAGTTGAAGAATGCTGAAATATTGGGGAATAAGCATTTGAAAAGAGACCAACTTCAAATGCGACTTTCTCGAAACCTAGTTTTTACTCTCCAGAGAGACTTTTGTCTCTTCTCGAAAACGGTGACAACGAGCAATACAAATTCCACAGCTTTTATTGCCTGTAGCTTTCAAAGCTTTCTGCGGGAGTAGTGTTGACTTTGGATCATCTAGAAGTATGAAAAGCTACCTTGGCTTTGGGAATTGTCCAACATCAATAACCTACTTCAGCCTGGTTTTCGAATGGTGGGTCAATTAAGCAGGCCAGTGATTGCTGGCTGCCATTCTTGAGACCCTAGAGACTTGCCCCAACTCCCTTTGAGTCGTCAGTATTCATCAGACGGTTTTTGAGAGATTTTGCTGGATTGATGAAGGCAGAACCCAACCACTTTTGCATTACATGCAACATGACTCCTTATTGAAAGTTCAAAAACAAAGAGTGCGCACCTCAGTTTGTACCTAAAAGGTGTCTCAGGAATACATCTCGTGAGTTTGGGTTTAGGTTAGTCTGCTGTCTTTGGACAGCTCAAGTGTGGACTGCACGTAGGCTGAAGGTGTGACTTCTGTTTCTGGCTGAAGTGCTGGCAGATGCATTCCATTGATCCATTCATATTTCAGTGAAAATGTACTTGATAGCGTCAGTTGTGTGGAAAAAATTGTTATAACATGTATGAAAAATGTAAAAATATTATGTATTAAAATAGTGCTAGGAAGCACAATGGAAACTGCTCAAGACTTCTTGACATCTGCTGTTATGTTTTGGCTAAACTGCTAGTGAAATTTCAAACTTGTATGGAGGGTCCTATATTTCTAGTATACCATTTCTAAAATGTTGGCTGATCTGCAGACGTGCCTCTCCTTTTTCAAATTAATGGAGTGACTTAAGTCTTCTAGTTTGAGCTGGAATCCTTTCCAAGCTCAAGGATGAAGTTTGAATGTGAAGCTTAACACAAAGTCACCATTTGCAAAATGGCCAAGCAGATGCAAAAGTTGGTGAAGTCAAGAGATCCGGAATGAAGATATTAAGATTTACCTCAATATTGAAGTCCATATTGCAAAGTATTTTGTTGAATTATGTGACAGGTGGCAAAATGAATGATATTTTGACAAAATTCAAAAGTAGCAAGACACGACAAATCAGAGAAAAGGTGTAATAGGGAAGCATATTCAGCAGACAAGAAACTAAAAGTTGACAAATTGTCAATGAAGCATTTAGAGTAGACAAGCTGAACGATAGACAAAAATTGTCGGCAGAAATTGAAGAATCAAGGCACAATTGATCAATTACCGTCCTAGGTTTGATAGGCTCCTTTTAAATTAGAAATGATGTATTAAATACAAATTCCCTCTGTTTCTTTAACAGAAAAATGTCGAGTGTGAATTCGATTTTAATGAAAATCAGAATCCGTGTCCCCCCAACAAATTCAAATCAACAAAACAAAGTTGCCTATGATTTCCTTGTTGATCGTCTTTATATGAACGCCACCAGTCTACAAGGCTAGGAGCCATTAATTTGCAGAAACACAAAATTGAGGAAACTCGAATTGCAAAATAACAATGAGGTAGGAAAAGAATGAGCTGACGCCAGACCCCGCTGTCCGCCCCCCCCCCATGTTTTATCAATAATCGTAGCGCACAGATGGCGACTGGTGGCGCTATTCATAATGGCGGCCTCCAGTGTGGCAAAATTTCCTTCGTTCCTGAGATCCAAACTTTCGACGAAAGTGTGCATTGTTATCTTCATACTGGCCATAATTTTCTCACAGATCAGATTAGTGATATGCACAGTTACCTGCGAAACCTTACCTTTGCCCCGGACTTACGTAGTGTACCGCCTTGGACCTGGGGAAGTTATTGAGATTGACGGCAAGTTGATTGACAAAGCGTGGACTGAAGTTTCACCCAGTGAGCCATTTGTTGGTAGGCTGCTTGTGTTGGGGATTTCTGTCACAAACTTTGTTATTAGAAGAGATGTTGTATTCAAACATATCACATGCTACGTTTGCATGCTTGGATTTGGGAAGAGCTCCATACACGGACGTGGACATCACTTGACACTAGTATAGTAATATAGTAGGGCCTACAAGTCCAAGTAACTTGGACTCGACGAATCGCCTCTTTTTGTGGTTGGGTGATTGTAGAGTCCAAGTACCTTCCATAGGCTTTCCAATTTCAATATTATTCATTCATTTCACTAAAAATAGCTCATACCCCAAGTCAAAATCCTCAGAATTCATTCCCCAAATAACAGTCCTGAAACCTGGAAACTGTCCAATGCGCCCACTTTCATGACTTGGGGATTCAGTGGGAATCAAAGATTACAATAATGGTGAGGTTTTCTCATGGAGGATGAAAAGAGAACTTTTCTGTTGAAATCAGAAACATTCGTCAGCCTAGCTGAGCTCAAACAGTTGAGGCACACATCACAACTTGGAGACTGTCCTCGTACATATTTTCTGAGAATTCCCTTTATTCAAGGACGAAATCAGTCCCCAGAAAGAATGCCAGCATTCAGAGTGCAGTCTGAAATTCCTGTGACAGTGTGAGGGATAGTGTAGTGCACAATGTGACACAGCTGTGTATCTGGGTGCTGCATACCAACTGACACAAAGAGTGACTTGAGCATAGGAGGGTCAGTAATGCTGGGTCAGTAATCTTCATACGTGGATCCTGGCATTTGTACAGTAAATACTGACCAATGTGTGCCACTCAGGACAGCTTTACCCTTTTCCAGTTTCTGAAAATTTAACATCATGACAGGATTAGATGACAGTAAGAGTAAATGAAAAACAGAGGTGAAAGAAAATTGTTAAGGAGAGATTATTTCATGTTCATGTCATTGTTTCTTTTTGAATTGCTGATCTGATCCAACAAGGATGGAATTTTTGTGTGAGAGCTTTTTAATTTTTCCTATTATCACTTTTGGGATCTTTCAGACATTCAAGGAAGAGACTTTCCCAGACCTCGCTTTGAGACCTGGGCCAAGCTACGCTATGATGACACCTATCTTTACATTGGCGGCTATCTGCAAGAGACGGATGTCTTTGCAAACCAAACTCAGCATGATTCTGTTGGTGAGTAATTCCTCAAAGCCATCTCTAGAATGCACATCCCCTCCCATTTGGTTGGAATTTGTCAGCAGAGTGGGAAACGTGATCTCAGGGTTGGGATTTGGTTAGAATTTAAAAAAAGCCTAATTATGACTGCCTTTTAGTTTCAAAAGGCTCCAAAGCACTCTTCTCTGACATTTGAACGGGCTCGTACATGTATCAACACACACATAGACTAACACACAGTTAAAAAAAACAGGCTGTTTAGATTTGATGTGGTAACTGCATATAGATGAAATACGTGTACTTCAATGGCTGCAGATGACCAACATTATCAATCTTCTCTTCAACAACGTGCCTTCAAAAGTCACAGGTTCTCTTTGAATCCACCACTGTCATATTATTCAAGTATATGTACATTGTAGCTTTAAAAAAAGTACTGCAGGAGTTCATTTTATTTTTGTGGAACATTTCTCATTCAAAAGAATGAAAAGAAAGGATCGCTTGTTGTTGAACTGTGAGATATCTGATCATCTACCATGAAATGGACACAGTAACACACCACTGGCAAGTTCGATCAAGGACCATTTGTTAACTAATGGTTGGTTGGTGACGTACCTAGCACTTGTGCAGTGAAGTTGAAGTAACCATTGTCAGGTCATTAGGCCCAAGGGGAAAAAAGGTGGCCGCAGGAAGGGCAAAATAGCAAAAATAAAAGTGAAAATTGTCATGTACTTGTGACACACTGTTTTTTTGGCATTTTTCTCATAACTGGTCCTCTCTACACTTTGCTATTAAAAATGATTTATTGCAATCAACGATGCGACCAACCTCAATAGGCTGATAGTGAATAGTAGACTAGACTAGACCACCCATCGTCGACTAGCGTACATTCAATCAGAGTTATTCAAACAACATGTATGGTTAATTATGGTCCGTGATTGAACTTGTGCCATGCTTGTGCTATCATTGTTCATCTGCAGCGGCCCCCACCTATTGGAAATAAGCATTGTTGTTTATGACTGTTGTACAAAGCCATTATTCCCTAACAGTGGCTACTTACAATTTACAAAATCCAACACAGTGCTTTCTGCCATTACAGGGGGCCATCAGGAGTGTCCTGTAAAACGTAGCTGGCTTCATGTTCATGCACATTGCCAACATTCAGTTTTTATGTAACCTCCCTGCTGCATCCAAAAGAATTGAGCAAGGCCGTCAAATTGCAAAGGCAGCTTACTCTAAAAGCAGCACGAAATGGATTTGCTGAAATCACTGAAATGCCTCAGAAATTGTTGACTCGAGTGTTCGATGGATCATCTGGATGTCTGCTTACATGTATGTGCATTATGTGAAGAAATAAGACGAGCAAGTGTGAATGATCTTGTTTTGTACGGTTGGTTTTTGTCACTCATTGGTTAGAATGGTCTTGTTAAAAATTTGGAAATATGCAGTAAGTTCAGTAACTCATTTTGATTAATGTTCACCTTTTTCCATATTTTGCAGTTTTCAAAGACAATGATTTTGAGGTAGGTTGAATTTGGTTAATTTAAACTTAACTTGAACTTGAGTAAATTGTCATTTTAAAAGTGTTGGTTTTTGTCAGACTATCTGAACGCATTTTATTACAAATATGGGAGTATCAAGAATAATAATTCTTTTTGAGTAAATTTGCTTTTTTTTCATTTTCCTTTTCACCTTCAGGTGTTTACTGATCCAGATTGGAGTACACACTGGTAAATAAATCAATGTGTATTTTTATTTGAAGCAAATAATTGCTGATAATCTATAGATGGACACCAACCAACATTTTGAAATGTATTTCTGTCAGTAGTGCATGTATAATAGAGAATCCACAACATTCTTGGGTCTTGTAAGTGGCTTAAAAGTTTGAAGTGGCTTGAAGTGGTCCCCCTCTCCAGGCTATCCCTAAAGGAGAATTCGGGTACGATTCTCAATCAGCCAGTTCTGCCTTTGTAATGAAGTGATCACGCAGTTTAGGGAAACTACTATATGGAAATCCTTGCTATGAACTTGTCGCTCCTATTCACAGATTCCACCCAAGTTAGAATCAGTGGAGTCTAGTATTTATGGAAGATTCAGAAATGTGGAAATTAACTTCTTTGATCATTTTTTTCAACATGACCAGATGGAATTACTGCACAGGAAGTCCAGTGACATTACTCTCTCTAAAGCATGGATTCTTAACACTAATATAATCAGTTGATTTTGGGATAGCTGTAAATGATCCCTTCTGCCTTTAAGGCACAGTGTTCCGATTAGGATTATAAATGGAACCTGCATATATGATCATGACGGTCAGGCAGCCCCCTGATGTTGGCAAAGGCATTGTGCTTCTTTTTATGCAGAAAAACCAACATGGGCCACCTATTTGGAAATTTAGGATGGCATAGTGCTTCTGACTGTTACTAGGGGCATCTTCAGCAATCATTGCACTGTGATCATGCACTTTGATTGGTTTACAGAAAATTGGCAAACTGACAAGGACACACCCATCTCAATTGTGTGTCCTGACAGGTACAAAGAGTTTGAAATCAATGCCATTAACACCACATGGGACCTCATCTTGAACCAGGTAAACTTTGTATCTGTTCAAAAAGCTATAAAAAAATGAAAATTGTTGCCTATCAATCTACTTTCTGAAAGCATTAGGCTTTTAGAAAGGAATAGTAAGCCTGACCCCCCACTTAAGTTAATTTATACACATTTTTGTATTCTTCGGCAACTTTTCTTTGAACCACTACAGTTATGTATTGGAACCGCCGGATGGAATTAAAAAACTCACCCTGAGATCATTCAGATGGACTGTCAACTAAACAATAACACATATGCTTGGACAAATTGGGTGATTTTGTATTTGTGTGACTCATCACTTGGTTCAGTTTTCTTTCAGGTTAGTTAAAAGCACTGCTTCTTTCTCTGTGCCTTTTCAGCCATACATGAATGGTGGCTTCCCCAACAGCAGCTTTGAGATGCCAACCATGAAGAGCGCCATCTATGTTGATGGTCCTGTGAACAATCCACTCGTCAAGGGTAGGGCATTTAATGTAAAGTAGTAAAAAAGGAGATTGTTATCCACATTATCACTCAAACAAATCAACTCTTGCAACAGTTTACTGGTCGTAATGGCTTAGTAATATCAGTGTGCTTTTCCATGTTTCTTCCTCAGAATAGAAATAAAATCAAAGTCCAGTTTTTTTCTTATTTAAAAGGTCCTAGGCTAGGATAGGATTTCATGTGATTTGAGTCTTTGCTTGACAGTAAATGCAATCAGAAACACGTAATACGATGTAACCAAGGCCAAGAAAAAGTGGTTTATTTCAGTTCATCGAGTTAACGTGTTCTGTTCTCTTCACAACCAGATCAATGTTTTTTAGATTTTGTTAGTGGAATCCATAGTTTCCAGTATTGTCAGAATAATATCAGAAGCACTTGTTGGCACAAATTAAAAACTTGTTTTTCCTCACTGGGCTGTCATTTTTTGTCCAGATTGCTTGGCGCATTCCTGGAAATCAGATATTTAGGGATGATCTCCTTTGTTGTTTCAGATTCATACTGGACTGTTGAGCTAGCCTTGCCACTGAAAGACCTGGTATTAAATGACAGCATGGCTAGGGCACCACCTAAGAATGGGGACCAGTGGAGAATCAACTTCAGCAGGCGAGTTCTTATTTGCAATGTGGTCATATACTTCAGGGGGCTGAAATTCCTTTTGAAAGGTGCTTGAGTTTTGGAATTTCGTTAGTGCAAGAGTTTTTGAAAGTGTTTTGCTCAGTGTCGAAGTCGTGTCAATCGCTGGTCCACGACAAGTCATCCATTGTTTAGTCACAAGTCACAAGCTATTCAAATGAAAGGTGACAAAGACATTCCTTTGTCACTGCCCACCTCATGTCTTGTGAATAGACTTGTGATGGTCATGACTGTAGCCCTGAGTTTCCAACAACTCTTTGTTATCAAGGGAAGGGGGGACTACCTTTTCTTTTCCCCTGACCATATCTAATCATTTCGTAGCCACTGGGATGTTTCACATTCACAAAGAACTTTACTGTTTTCTTTCAAAATGCTGCATTTGAAATTGAAATTTGTTAAAATGTAAATGGCACTCAAGCAGAGCCAACTTGTGAAATGTTATCAACATGGCCTTATTCCCAGTTTAACCCCTTCACGGTGGGATTATTTTGATCGTGCCTGCTGGGCTGTGGTATGCCCTGAATGGAGGGCTTTGTCCAGCAGCAGGACCCATTGAAGCAGCAGCTGCGTGGTGAATAGACTGTATGCGTGGTATGCACTGATCCTCACACAATGGTGCGGTAGTAGCAGTCCTCCAGAGTGAAGGGTTAATAAAATTGGGTCAAATAGTAATGTATGATGTTAGACATCAGTTAGAATAAAGCAGTGACAGGGTGGTCAAGATTCTGGAAATGGTTATAGCATTTGTGTGCAGATTTGGTTGATTGTACTGCTTTGTGCAAACATTACACCTTTGCCATTTTTCTCTTCACAGGGTGGAGTGGCATGTGAGAAATGTCAATGGACATTATGAAAAGGTCAGTTAGATTCTAATGTCCGTACAACTTGAGTTTACCTGAGGGCTTCTGTATAATGTCCCATCTTGAATGTTTCCGAGGCAACTTTTGTCTTATGTGCTCTTGTTGTACTGTTGACTAGTTACAAAGCACGGTCTGCCATATCTGCACTGAGCTCCTTAGTCATGCATGCATGTAATTATATTACCACTTCGTGATTTTCTTGTGTGTGTTTCAACTGAACTGTGTATCATTTCTAGACAAAAGAGCTTGCGTTTAATTTCATACTTATGGTATGCATGATTTTACTCTTCTGTCTTCTCCCACGACTTTCCCGTCACACACCTTTTGATTTACAGTGTTATTTTTCTTGTTTGTCTGGTACTGAGAGTTCTTGGTTTGCGTTACCATGTACATTGTAGGTGCCTGGTTTACCTGAGGATAATTGGGTGTGGTCGCCACAGCATGTCATCAACATGCATCTTCCTGAAAGGTGAGAGTATTGTGTTTTGTTCCGTGGTTATCATGTAAACCACAGAAACAGTGACTATGCTAAGGTTTAAATGGTTTGCAGAAGGGATAAAGAAAATTGAGCAAAAACTGATTCAAACTTGCTTTTCTGGAATGCAGTGTTGGTCTATCTGCTTTGAGGGAACAAAAAATAGCACTGAAATGAAATGCAATGAAATGAAATATCGCACAAAATGAAATTTCATGTAAGGATATGTATAATGTACCTATATATTTCAGATGGGGAATCATTCAGTTCAGCACGGGCAAAGTCAACAGCAGCAAGTTCATCCGTGATCCCAAATGGCCGATGTACAACAGTTTGGTGGAAGTTTACAATGCAGAAAAGGTAGGTATAAGTTTTCTTAGATTTCTCCAGCATAAAGCAATTTTTTTGTATAGCTGTATCTCAAGTAGTCTTTGTTTGCAAACCCTGCCATTTCCCTTTTGGATTTCTCTAACTCAGATGGTATGTAGTTCTTTCAAATTGGGACATTTGGAATGTTTTTAAACATTCTTTTTTCTACAAATCTTTTTTCTCTGTGTATTTTGGAGACAAGGCAAGAATTGTGTAGTGAACAGTATAGAGGTTGTGCACGGCAGTCATTTTTCAGGTAAGAGCTTTTGTTCAACAGGGATACAAATGAGTAAGACCTTTTCTGCTATCCTTCCAAAACAAAAGCAGTTACTGGAAAGACGACTGCCATGCACAACCTCTATTCATTTTAGCAAGGCTTCCAAGGTAGACACAAGAAGGCCAAAACAAGGCATCCATCATTTATATTTTTGCAGGCCGGCTTTTGGTTAAGTTGGAATTGTCTTTGCAAAAAACAAGTTCTTCTATGAGGCTTACGAATGCATCAACGATATTTATTATGCCAAACATAAACAATGTAACTTGGATCATCAAAAGCAGCTTAATACTGCAAGTAGAAATCATGTCTCCATGAGGCACTTGGTGATGCACAATATTTTGAGTCACTTGATCTCCCCCCCCCCCATTTAACTACTTGCTGCCCGGGGGCAGTTATCAATGTAGATGATGCTGGTCTGGGATAATTATCATTTTTTTCTGTTTCAAAATTCTTTAAAATTCCTATCTTCATTTACATACACGTGAAGGACTGTCTGGTGCCACTCTAGCCTGACTGACAAAATGTGCTGACGCCTGAGTATTTCAGCCAGGCCTGCAGCCTTGTAAAAAGAGCTCAGAGCTTGCAGTGTTATAAAACTTTCTTTTGTTCATGAACCTGGCTCAGTGCGCTGGTGACCTCTTTTCAATAGGGGCTAGATTAGCATGCAGCGGTGCTGTATGGCTCATCGCTGCGGTGATTGAGTGCTTTTATCCCCGGTGGTAATCTGCTCGCTCTAAATGCCCCAAACCGTGGTATGCTGTTTCAAAATAAGGCTGAATTTTCTCCACTTTTGAGAGTGAGAAAATGTTGGTAATGCCCAGCAGTCTGGTTTTTTGTTCCGAGAATGGTCTTTTGTTACAAGGCCCTGTTCCCTTTGTCCGAGTTTGGAGACCCCGGCCAACATATAAAGCATACGTGTCTGGATCCGGAATCCCTGGCAGGAAGTAGTTAACCTACTCAATTCATCCTTCCTCCACAGCCCTTCTCGATGATAATGATTTCATAATTTTGCAAATCATATATTTATACCGTTTCACCAACTCACCATAAGTAAAACTGTACCGGTTTTCCTGTCAGATCTTCAATGCCATCGCTGGCTATTACACCAGCAACCTGACCCAGTTGGAGCTCCCTAGCTACGTGACCGAGGGCCTGTGCGCCGGTAAACCAGAAATCACTGTCATCCACAACTACCGCTTCAACGCCACAGTCAAGCCACTGGATCCCTCCTTACCTATGGGGCATGTCAGAGATGACAGATACATATGGTTTTCATAACCCGAAAAAGAACTAGCCAAGGAGGAGGTTGGAATCTGCCTCTTGTGCATTCTAGTGATGCCAGGAATATTGTTATTGCCCCCACTGGCGCTACCAAAGTAGCTGGTCTTGATTGCAAGTGACTTTAGCTGAGGAAAAGACAAGAAATCTGTTTCACAGAAATATAACACCAGCTGATGATACCAAAACCGTTCATAAAGCAGAGAATTGCATTCGAGATCCACAACATTTTAATTTAATCATTTGATGCAGTATGATTATAAACTCAACTTCCAGACATTGGCAATAGTGTAAATAATACTGTGAACACAGAAAACACCTTCATCTGGTGTTCTTCGAACAGGTGTACTTGCATCTTAGATGCTCCTTGAATTACATGTAGGTGCACTTTGGGAATCCTTCATATGGTTTAACTGTTAAAACAGGCATCAATGTATGCAGTTTCTCAAATTACTCAAGTTACTTAAATTTCTTACATATACTCCTCAGTCCACTGAATCTCCATGTTTCTTCCCAATTGTTAGACTTTTGAGCATCAAGCTGTCTGGGTGCTGGGCACTCCAATGAACAATTTTCCTCTAAACATTTTTCTTAAATAACAAGCACTCCAATGATTTGTGTTCTTTTGCACTTTCCTACACTGCGTTCTCAGAGATGCTTAATTTGTCTCTCCTAAACGTCATGACGTCATTCCAGCTATGATCAAATGTTGAGAAAGCATGGCATGCTCCCTTGGAAACTTTGGAACATTTTGGTTTTGAGGCTCTTGTAGGCAGTGGGTGTGGTCAAAAGGATGGTCATTAGTTACTGCTGGAGTTGAGCAACAGTTTTACTAGGTGCTTATTCTAGGGTCTCATCCTCAGAGATTTCCAGGTTGTCTAGATGCTGCTTTAACTCAGACTCAAGAATGCCACTGTGTGCACCTGTTAGGACCTTATGACAGAGTATCTTCACGAGTGTTTGTTCATATAAGGCCCTTAATAGGCCATCAGCTTATTCAAAGCACAGTGCACATCACTTGTGACCTGGCCTGCATGCAGGTCATATTTGAGCCACATACCCATTGGATCAACCTCTTTAGCTCAATCTTTGACAGTCGGTGTGGGGATGGACAGTTTTGTACTGAATGTTTGTAAGGTGTAAATGTATTAGCATCAGTCTTTCCTGTTGTAGTCATTCAAACGTGTCTGTTTGTTCACTACTGTTACACATAGGGCCTGTTTGTTTCGCATGGATCTGAATCTCAAACAGTGATCCCAAAACTGGGTTGCTTTGCCCATTAGGTAGCATCTGGTATCAGTGAACCAATGTCAGAGCACTGATCATGATTCGGATCCGCATGAAACAAACAGAGCCCATATACTGAAAGAACTTGTCAAGAGGGAGTCTTCTCTGCCATACAACCAGCTTAGGATTCTGTAGGTGCTCCTTGCATTAAAACGTTTGGCATAAAAGATACACGCTCTGGCTTTGAAAAGTGTACTTGTGAAGTTTTTTTCTCCTAACGGCTCTAGAATCCTTCGTCATCATTCGTCAGCCTATGGTTGGCATTTGGGGTTTGATAGTAATTTTTAATCTCAAGGCATTGAACCGGTGACCAGGTTACTGTCTAGTTACCTCTGGCCAATGAAGTTCTTGAAAAATAAAATAGACAAAGTTAGCAGAGTTTACTGCCGGAAGAGTTGTGTAATAGCAATTTGGTCAGCATTAGCTCAGACTTGCGGGGGGCAGAGCAATGCAACTTAGATGATGGACAGCCGTGAGTGATCTGAGATTTCACTTCTGTGTCTCAGTCTTGGAACTCCCATCTTTTGGCAAGCTGCTGGAGACGAGTTGCGGAAGTTTCAGTGTGCAGCTGCTTGGCCTCACGAAATATGAACCTCTTATATTCGATTTTCCTGCGGGGCTCAAAGTATTTGATGAGTGTGACTTTGCCTGACTCGTGTGTTGAGCCCATTTCAGACAATGTTTCCAAAATACCCATGACTTCAGGGCCAGCACTTTACTCAAATTAGGATTTTGTTCATTTACTAAACTCAATAGATCATTACATACATCTTAAAAATGCAAAAAGAAAAGAAAATCCAGAAAAACTATATGAACATTTACTTAATTGTAATAAATTCACCATTTACCACTTTTCAGTTGCATGTAGGATACAAAACTCATGATCAACTCACACCTCTTTAAAGAAAACATGTACATGTACAACCAGATAGGTCTGAAATATGAACAAAACTTCAAAACTCATACAGAAATGTAATAATCATTCAACAGAATTATTAGTTAAATATTGCATATTTAAACACTACCCATCTTTTTCAAAATCCATGTGGAACAGTGTCGCAATTCTCTACAGGCACTCACTTGGTGCATTGAAACCAGCTGGTAATACTTCTTTTCATGGGGTATGAGAAGTCTAGTCATCTTGAGAATGGGGAAGGCCTTCAACTCATCATTTTGTTCATCTCTGCATCAAACTCACACTACTCCTACTTTTTGTGCCTGTAATAAATAAAGTAGTTCAGATTAAAAGAAAAAAAATATTAAGATGAATTGCAATAGACAGTACCATCAAGGAACTACAAAAGCAAAGGTAGAATTTGACTGCAAAAAAGTTTAGCAGTGCTGTGGGTGGTACCCTGCACATGCAAAATAGAAAGCAAATACATAGTGGGCACCATCCAAAATTGACATGGCATATGACAAGAAGAAAGTTAAGTGATGGTGTCATTATACCCTCACATACAGAATGGATAGAAGGCAAACACACTGATGTGGCTCTATGTTTCAATCACACTTGCTGTACCCTGCAGAACTCACACCTATGTACATGTAACAGGGAAAATGGCACACTATGGGGAACTCGCAAAACAACAAAAGCTCTAACTAAACCAAGGATCTTTTAGGGAAAAGTCGCAGGAAACTGAATTAATATGGACTCAGACACCAATATTTGACTTCTACACAAGGACACAAAAGAATTGTTCATGAAATAGTACCAACAAAATCTACAAAAACCCAAAAGGACTCAGGATTAGAACTTTGAAAGGACTAAAACCAAAAGACTAAAGATTTAAAAAGACTAAAAACCAAAACCCAACACAGTGTGTAAAATGGCCCTAATGAGTTTATACTATCTGTAAAAAACGAGAGAAGTAAAGAACATACATGTAAGAAAAACAAAATCTCTTGTGCATGGACCACATAGTACTGGAAGGAGAGCAAGGCTTAACGTCATAAAACTAAAATTGTGTACAGGCCTATAGGGCTCATTAAGTATTCAAATCATCCCAGCAAGTCCAAATAAAGAATCAACTAAGGAAGAGAAGACAAAAAAGGCATGTTCTGAGGCAAATGGATGGAAATACTTATACATCACTAACATTCTTCGACTAAAAAGAGTAAGAGAACATCAAAGAAGTATAAATATCATCTAATATAATAAATATCATCTTATATCATCTAAAAAGATGATATAAGCTTAGAGTGTGTTTTCTAGGCATAAAAGCTAGACAAAATTAGGAAAACGTTAGTGATTAAGAAAACTAATACTGAGAAAGAAAATGGACAAACCTTTGCAAAAAGTTTTGAAACTGGATAATATTTAGGAAAGAGGGAAAAAGTAACTTTATACATGAATGTAAGGACGGTCAGAGCACACTGGCCGAAACGTCGAGGTAACACTCACGGGTTCTTACTAAAAACCACACCATTGATTCCATGGTGTACCTGCAAACCTATTTCTCATGTCTCTTCCACCATTCATTTCTTCAAATCTTACTTATCTTCGCTCTGTACGGAGAGCTTACAGTTGAGTTGGGTCCTACGAGCGTACTTCCATCTGACACTCAAGGTACATCAACAACCTAGCTTTCCTCAAACGCTGCCGGGACTCGCACATCACCCCACCAGGTCTCAAGCTCCACGATCCCGCTTGCAGCAACTGTTCCCTTCACGTCTTGCAGTCAGCCAGCCGAGCCCCCCTAAGAGAACGTATCCAACACAGAAGACACACTCTCAGCCATCTGGACAAGGACATCGCTGCCATCAAAGCCGCCCTCAAGTCGACCCTTCACCAGCCATCGTCAAGATCTCGTCTTTCACCCAGTCCTCCAGCCGCCACGCGTTCACAGCCTCTTGCAACAAACAACTCCGGAAGTTCTAGCGCCTTTCCCATCGGAAGATATCCCGACGGCAAACACCACCCACGTCCCTCTCATCCCACCTCCGCAGCCAGAGTGATTTCCAACGACACAGCATCTTGAACCTCAGCCAGCGCACCCTGTCGACCACCGAGACAGATGTCTTGTCCTTAGGCATGAAATTCGCGACCCCACCACGCGCTGTACCCCTAGCCGACAGCATCCAAGCCACGGAACCTGCCATACGGAAGCTTGACAAGACTACAGCCGATAACATCCGAGCCAAGATCCACAAAGCACTCCTACACGCCAAACCTCACCAGACCGAAGTTGAAGCCCTTCGTGATTTCCGCAGCAACAAGTCCATACACATCATCACGGCCGACAAGGGCAACGCCACCGTGGTCATGGACTGTGTGGCTTACTCCAACAAAGTACAAGACATCCTCACATCCGGCATCTATCGCCCCCTATCCACTCAAGCCATCGAGAAACGCATCGTCAACCACCTCCTCGCCCTCCAACGCTCCGACTCCATCCCAGCAGACCTGTACCGTCGCCTCCGCCCGTCGGTGTCTACCTGTCAAAGATTCTTTGGTCAACCCAAGATTCACAAGCGGGACATCCCCCTGTACCCCATTGTGTCTTCAAGGGGCTCACCGACGTACAAGACCGCCCACTTCCTGACCGGCATCCTCCAGCCCGTGGTCGGCAACACACCACACCATATCTCCAACTCCACCCAGTTAGCTCACGAGAAACCTCTCACCCCAGCCAACAGACATCATGGTGAGCTTCGACGTGGTGTCGCTTTTCACCAATTTTCCCACCAAAGAAGCATGCCAGATTGCCAAGGATCCACCAGACAGCGACCCCTCCCTCGCTGACAGCTCAGCTCTCTCCTCCGCCCAGATCGCTGACCTCATCCGCCTCTGCGTTTCTTTCAGCTACTTCAAGTTCCAAGATCAGTTCTATGGCCAGATAGCTGGGACCTCCATGGAATCCCCTGTATATCCCCGGCCCTAGCTAACATCTTCATGGACGAATTTGAAACATTATCTCTCCTCGCCGCCGACCTCAAACCCACCTTTGGCTGCGCTATGTTGACGACACATTCGTCATATGGCCCCATGATCAAGATCACCTCCAAGAATTCCTCGAGTACCTCAACAAGCAACACCCCACTGTCAAGTTCACTATGGAACAAGAACAAGACGGACACCTCTCCTTCTTAGATGTTCACCTGTCCAGAAACCCAGACGGCACCATCAACCACCGTGTCCACCACATGCCCACCCACACCGACCGGTACCTGCACCAGAGATCTTTCCACCACCCAGCAGTCAAGACATCAGTCAACCACACCCTGGTCAACAGAGCCTATGAGATCTGCGACCAGAACAAACTACGCCAAGAACTCTACCACATCAAGTCTGCCCTCAAGATGAACGGCTACCGCAACCAACGTATCAACCTTTCCAAGCCCTCCCCCAGGTCGTTAGGGTCACCTATACCCGAAGTCCCCCAAACCCCCACTGCCACAGTATGCCTACAGTATCTGGGCCCCACCTCCCACCAACTCCGGAGCATCCTGCAGTCGGCCAACATCAAAGTACATCATTCAGCACCCAACAAGCTGCAGGCTGCACTTCACACCACAAGGACAAGCACCCACCCAGTAGTCGCCCCAGTGTATATCGCATTCCATTTGAATGCAGCCAAGTATACATCGGGGAAACTGGAAGGACCCTCCCCACCAGACTCCAAGAACACTACTCGCACGGCTGGCGAGGAGAATACAAGTCGGCCATCATCAAACATGCACACTCCACGGACCATCGCATCGAATGGGACAAAGCAGAACTCACCGCTCCCATCCAGAACTGGCTCCCAAGGAGAATCCGAGAAGCTATTGAGATTTTCCGTCACAACACCGTACCCCATGACACCAGTTTCAACCTCAGCGACATCTGGCGCCCACTACCAGCACCCAAGCAGACACCCACTGTAGAAGGCTGGCGTCTTCAGACCCTATAACTATTTTTAAAAATTGTTAACTAGTCTGGGGTGGGGGAACTTACCCCCTTGGCCCACACGCCTTTGGTTAAGATCCATTTAGGTCTGGTTATGGCCAATTGATGTTCACTGTTTGTACCATAATGCTAATCGTTCTTAAAAGTGTGGGGGGGGGATAACCCTGATTAAAAATAATGCGAAGCACATAGACCTGACGGCACCGGGTCTGGAACCCACTGAAGGATCCCGGATAATTTGGGCTTCTTCCTTTTTTCTCGATGCCCCGTGATGTGAGCTGAGACAATGTTTCACCCCTTTAAATATTTTATTTCATTTAAAAAATATTTTTAGTCTTACAAACCGCTAATCTAAAATATGAATCAAATGTAGGCCTATTCCCCCAACAATTTTTGTTGGGGGGGTGTCTGGAAGGAAAGTGGGGGACAAACGATGTGATCCCCTCCACACCCACACCCATCTTCCCCCTTCAAAAAGTGGAGGGACATGTCCCCCCCCCGTCACCACCGATTAATGCCCGTGCTTCCTAACCCTAATGCTGGGAAATGCAAATATAGTCACGCAATGAAGCAGAATTTCGATTAAGTTGTCTCCTGAGAAAGTACATCCTTGGGCCCTCATTTGTTTCAAAGTCTTCTTTTTTCTTCCCTTGTGCATGCCCCGGAGTAATAAACATGGAGGACTGGACAGGTTGAAGTAACATTTAACGTACGATACCTGTATCGTATGACAATGGACAGCTACATTTTTAATTAGTAAATCAACGGAGAATTTTCTCATTACGCACCAGTCCCAGTCAGAGTGTTTTTCCACGGGCAAATAAGCCTACAGGGTTTGAATGACTGTCAAGGGAAATAAACGACATTATAATGAGTAGCCTGATTGATCCTTAGTAAACATCGAGCGCTTGCTGGCTGTATAGGGCCAAGTCTGTTTGCAGGCGGACATCTTGACGCAACCAAGGTAACGCGCAAAAATAACGGTGTATGGTAAAAGTTAGAAAGTCATGCCCACGTCCACAATAAGGCCTTTTCACAAAAGTTCGCCACCAAGAGTTTGCAACGCGTTGACCAATCACAACGCGCGAAATCTGTCGACCCAATGGGCGTTTGGAAAGGGTCGACAAATTTCGCGCGTTATGATTGGCCAACGCGTTGCAAACTCTTGGTGTCGCACTTTTGTGAATCGCCCGTATTACTGTTTTAATTAATAGGGGTGTCCATGGAAACCAGTAGCGTAAACGGTCGCAGTTATTTCCCTTGTACGCATATCGGTGGGGGCCCCAGCCAACAACGTTGGACACCTGAGATGTTTGATATTTAAATTATTTCATACATAAAAGAAACTCATACGTTTCTTGGGTTGTATCTAGATGATGAAAAGAAAAAAAGCCTATACTGAAGGGGAAATGGCATTACGAATTTTGGGGACAAGAGAAATGGAGGCTCCAAACGTACTGATAAAACCTCCCTGAATCGAGCTTGTAGGGCCTAAATATTAAAATACTTTCTGGTAATATTAATATTATTTGCTTCTTTTAAGTACATGCATTTTTAGTTAAAATACAGGAGTGGATTCAGGAATTTTTCCAAGGGTTCAGGCCGGGGAAGTTTTTTTAATGTCTCATTTTTGCGGACAAGCGGAAACGATGATGAAACATTATTATAATGCTGATTACGGTGGTATTGGTGCACTTACTTTAGTTATCCTTTATGTTTCCCCCTTTTTTTTTTTATCTCCGCCCCCTTTATTTATTTGGGGGGGGTCTCAGAACGGGAGGGGGGTTCGATCCTTCTCCGGATCCGTGCCTGTAATATAGGCTCACTGGTTCCATGTTTTCGTCCTCCTTTTTGAAAACCGTCTGCAAACCTGTTTTGCAGGTTTCCTCGAAAGTGACAGATCACCTTACTCGTTAAGTAATCTTCAAAAAGGACTGCTTTTTTCTTTAATACTGAACGTTTTCATGCATGATCCACTGATTTGTTAATTGACTCTTGCCTTCTATTAGCTAAATGACTACCGTCGAATTTCCCTTCTCCCGTCGTTATAACAAACAGGACCCGAACACGTTGTTTTCTCGATTCCACTAACCCGCATGCACCAATAGCTTCATTCAAGGATGATAAATTGAACTATACTAATAGACCCTCGCGTGCAGTCAGTATCACTGAGTAAATATCCGTTGGATTTGATCCATCCATTGTAATGGTCCTTAATATGCTCGCCCAGTCCCCTGAAGCATAGTCCTACGTTCAAGTTCGCTATGCCAGATGCATCTGTCAAATAATAAGCCTTGGCAAATAAATCGCGCGCAATGCTCTTTATCATTCTTCCCAATAGGCAGCTTTTTACTGAAAAGGTCTAGAAGTTGAGGATGTCATTCCTCTGTCCTTAATCTGATATCTCGAAGATGTTGTTCAGCGTAGCAGGATGAACAAGATGAGCCGTGTTCGGGCTTTCTCTATGAAGATAAGATGCGCAGGGTGATTAGCCTCAGATGCTATTAGCAAGATGACATAATTAATTGCAGGCATGTCTCTTAATAAAGTCGCCGCCTGGTCGATCCATATTCGTTAGAGTGCAGCAGCCCTTCTAATTAATGGTCTGCCGTGTCTACGCACTTCAGGTAGAAATGGTATCAGGAGGCATGGACTCAAATCTCTGCATGTCGACTCGACACTGCGGAATAGATCTTGCCGTACGCTAACCAGTGAGGCACAGATCGTAAAATAACTCTGTGAACTCCACATCTTCGGAAAGACCAAAAACTACAGTGAGTCCAGTAATCAACACAAGAATCCTGTCTTTACATGCTTACGCAGTGTGCTGAGCCGGATTGAAAAGAGACTGATCCCGAGGTAATAATTCAACGTGATCTTCTGTGGACAGCGTTAGTGTGGACAAAATCAATTTTGGCCGAGGAGAACTGAATTTGATTGACCAAGTGCAAAGCGAACCAAACCAAATTAAACTAAACAAAAATTTAAATTCAATTCTTCTATCAATTTTAAATCACGCCTAGATAACATTGCACATCTAGTTCCTAAACGCCGTTGTTCAACTTGGCCCATAACTATCCATTAACACCCTGAACATGTGTTAATAGCGTGGTGTTCAGAAAAGGGTTTAATTGCTAAGCACAGTTTTTGCAATCAAAGCTGGCTTTTCAAAGGCACTTGCTTCGTTTTAAGTCTCCACGCCTGTACTCATATTATACCGCATAAAAGATGGGACGATGCTGCATGGTGATCAACGGGACTCTGGTCCGTATCCTGTTCTCTCTTGTGGCTGGTTTGAGCGTCTGGTTGATCAGCGACAAGGACGGGAGACTCTGGATAGCATGGGTGGTGTTTCTACTTCTTATGTTCATGGAAGGCGCCTACACGCTTGCGGTGAAGAGACACGGCTCTTGGAAGTGGTGAGCGAAGTTTTCATTGCTTAGCATTTTCTAATATCCAAATGTTTGACAGTTTGTGATTGTTTTCGAAAATGTCGTGGAGATTTTAAGATTTTAAAATTTTGCGAGTGTAAAATTTGAAGATTGTAAAATGAGATGGAAAAGTATATAGAGATAGTAGTAAAGTAAACTAAAGAACAAAACAAAACAAATTGGGTTGTTTATTTATTTTTTTATATTACTGATTTTGATTCTCAATCTTTGACATGTCAACCAAGTATTTTTTTTTCGATGAAATAGAAAATGGTACCTTTTCATTTTCATGAATACAAAGCCGTTTCCCAATACTCGACTTCGGCTCCGTCTCAGGCTTCAACTGTTTTTTACTACCTGACTTTATCCGCAAGGAGTCGATTGACTTATACTAGCGGAACGAGTGTGTCTGTTTCAGGTTCTCGCCCACCATTGCCTTGATGCTCATGTGCACCGTACCGTGCCTCTGGATGATCGAGTGGGACGTGTACAAGCAGCGCCGTGGCTGTGGGAAAATAAACCTCAACGATGACCGGAACCCATCACCTTGTGATGACAGCTATTTCAACAAAACCTCACTGCCGCCCATCTTCGGGCATGAGGTAAGTTTTGACACCACTTTCGCTCCAGTGGCATAGGAAATTGGTATTGCTAACGCGGGAAAGGTTAGGTCTATCTTCCTTGCTTCGTTTTCCTTCATGATTGACGCCACTTGAATTGCGAGAGAACGACAGAACCAAACTTTCCGGGGGAGCATCCACCAGAGGTTTTTTCTTAAATTTTAAGGGGGATAGTTTGGAAATTTGTAATCTTTTATGACCTTTTTGATGGACGGATCGCATTTTAAGGACTTTAACACGCTTTCGGTATGAAGTGGGATAGTCCAAAAATCTACGTTAATTTTCAAAATAATTTTTTTTCTTTTTAGAAGAGGGCTACGGTCCCTTCCTCCCACACACATCGATCCACCAGTAGTGGGAACCGACTTCTATCTTATGCATAGACACACCCTGGATGAAAAACAAAAGACAGAGAGAGATATATCTTTTGCTGTTAGTGCAGCAGCCCCAATGTGTTTATTGTTTTGTACGAAAGGATGCTGATAGTAAGAAAGACTTTGTGACGTATCCTGATCCTGGTTTTCAAAATATCGAAATATTCCTCCAAAACAGGTGCCATTTGTCGCAATGATACTGCCAGACTGGGCGTTGGCTCTACACCAGATGCTTTTATTTTCTCTTATCCTTGGGAGATGGCTTCTGCCGAAGGGGGAACTATCACGTGACCAGCTCTCCCAGCTGCTACTGGTCCAGGTTGGCATGGCGGCCGACATCTTAGAGTTCGTTGGGGAGGGACTGAAGGTGGACGAGATTTACGACAACGACGTACACGTGCTGATCTTGTTGTCCGTGTGGACATGGAGTCTACCGCAGTTCACCCTCAGCCTTACTCTCACCAAAGGCAGAAAGACGAGGGTAGCAGGGGTCAGGCCTCTGGCCGCTGAGCACCGAAAGAAGCCGCTCATTCGGGTGCAACGGGACGGGGAGTCGGACCACTGCCACTTCTTTTGCGGTACCGAGACCTGGGCTATTCTGGTCACCTTGATGATGCAGGACCTGCCGTTCCTTGCCAGCCGTCTGTATCTCATTATAAGCCCCAGGGTCCCCCTCTCCATCCCGTTTCTGTTTTTCACCTCCAAGAACGCCCTGCTGACTGTGCTGCAGCTGTACCGATTGGCGGTCATCCTGCACGAGTACCGGGAGAAGCGGAAGGCGAGAGATCGCAGGGTGGGAGCCAAACTTAGCAGATCTGAAAGTACGGACCTCAGAGACGCGACAGTAGGCCGTACTGACGAGCCAATCCTTATCGATGACCTTGATAAGACTCCATCCTTATGGGTCACCTCGCGTTTCTTTTATGGCTCAGGCGAAGACAGGCAACATTTGAGACACAGAAAACACGTCAGTGTCCAAACGGAATGGCCATGCAACGTGGTTGATGACAATTCTGTCTTTCTCAATCACCGTCGTATTTCAGATCATCAAGACGATGTAAATAACGAACCGTCTCCAGAAAAATGCATCAACCAAAATACGAGTAGTACGGTTGGCTCGGATAGCTCTTTTGGACAAAGCGGTAATAAAAACGTGTTTGTGTTTCTGATGGACTTCTCTGACGGAGAGGAAAAGGACAGAAACGATGATGTGCATAGTGGTGGCTCTGAGCAAGGCATTGAACACGGCAATGGGGACTTCAGTGACGCCAGCCCCGGTAGCGATGACGAGCAAGATGCGGGCGACGAAGGCGGCAGAGATCGGGCGGCTGGCGTTGATGATGAGGAGGGTGTTCATAATGGTGGCAATGCATAGGGACGGCGGTGGAGGTGATTATTATGAAAAATGACAAAAATAGTTGGGGGCTGATAAGAAAAATAGGTTTCAAGCACAGCTGTAGAACAGTATACTTTATTCACTACTGACAAGAAAAACAACGTCAAGATGTTGCATATCACCCATAATAGGCGTTGCAAGAATTTTTCCTCTGCACGGGGAGGGGCAAACACTCAATCCCAGCAAGCCGACATGCGGTGGAAGGAGGTTGATCCGGCCGAGGTATTTTTCAAGCAAATTGGTCCCCCCCCCTTTCCTCATTTTCTCGTTTTTTCCCCCCGTTATTTATTTTTCTTTTTCTTAAATGGGGAGTGCCCACCCAGGTGACCATGCACCTATTTATATGCATCCGAGGGGCAGTTTCAAAATAACGAAATTTCACCTTCATATAAAATATATATTAGGTAGGAAATTCAGAAACTCGATCACCAAGTTATGCGCGTGTGTATACAGCTACGTCCTGTGACCGTTGGAACCGACGTACCTTTGAAGTGGGTTGAAAAATAAACTCTAAATGTACATCTAAGATTTCATTATTGTTAGCAGTTCAAACTACATTATAAATTCAGGTTTGGATTAATGTAGAAGAGTCTTGCATCAGTGTTACATTTTTTCTTGGATGAAGTAATCGTTTGGGCTAGTGAGTGTGATATGAATTGAGATGATCAGAAGGATTTCAAGACGAATCGTGGTTGAGGTTTACAATTTTGGTACTATTAAATGCATATTCAGTCATTCCAGGCATCCAAAATGTGCAGGAAATTGCATTGAATTTTATCTTTGTAAGCTTGCAATGTTTGACTTCAGTGAACAAAAAACCGAACTATTGTATAAAGCGAGGTTCATTCCTCTTACTAAACCTACATGCGAAGTATGGACTGGAGTTTGAGTTGAAGTTGATTTTTTTAATCACTTTATATTATGTACTATTTGAAATAATACGTATTGTCACAAAGTTGTGTACTGCTCACCAAGTGAAAATAAAAAATAGACCTAAGACTGTCGTATCGTGTCACAGAACTTCTCATTTCTGAGGTAGTCCACTGGTGACCAATCAGTCATCTGATTTCCTCTTCGTTTACTTAGACTGAATTTTAGTGCACACGAATCTTCATGCTAGCCAGCTCTTGAGTTCGTCTGCATTTTGTCCTAAAATTTTATCCAAAAGGCCGAAGGATTAGTGGCTTCAATTCTGAAATACACCTTTTTCTTCTTTGGTATAAGGTTCCAAGTAAGTCAGCAAGTAATAGAAGTTGAAAAGTGATACTTGTGCACATCGAAATCTCAAAAACTCCTGTTTATTTTAATTTGGAACCATGTTGTGGGTCACTGAATGAAAATTTATGAACAGGGATATTTCTACTACATATACTCAAGCAAGTTAGCCTGAGATGGTAAGGGGATGGGGTAAGTCAGGGCATCAAACGTACTTTAGCTGCGTAGTGTTCGTGAAGGCGGGGAGGGAGACTCGAGAACATTCAGGTATACCCCAATGCAAATCCACACGGACACGCCTACCCAAACCCACCCGACCAAGCGAATGAAATACCGCCCTCATATTTTGGCAAGGAGCATAAACAAAATGGCAGCCACCATCAGAGCATCGACAGAAAATAAATCGATAGGCCTAAATCAAGCGGCAGCGTCTTCTGGAATTCGCGTTACACGTTTATGAACACGATAAAATCAAGAAGTTATTTTACTGATAGCAGTGAAGTGATCCAGTCACAGAAATGGAAAGAGAATCCGAATCAACCGACCCCAACCATGCCAACATATCCAAGGAATGTGCCGCCGTGGACATTTCGTCTTTGCCGAACATGCCATCGTTGGACCAGAGGCAGAGGAGCCCGGGATCAGAAACAAGATGCCCAACCGAAAATTCGGGTGGATTTGGGGTTGAAAAAGCCACTATAGAAAGGTCTCATGAAGTGAGTGAGTCTAACATGTCTAAACAAGATGAAGGGGGATTTAAGCTACCTGGACTTCCACTTCCAACCAAGACTGGTGGTCATGCTGGTCCCAAAAAGTTCCATTCACCTGCCTCAGCTACATTAGAAAACAAAACTAATAATGTAAAGCCTGATGAGTCAAAGGATAAAACTGACCATGCTTTCCAACCTTACATGTACAGTGAGGAGTTCAACTTTCCAAAGCCAAAACAGTCCAACATTCCAAAACATAAGAAAGATCCACAAATGTCAGGACCAATTCCTGGGGCAGAACAGTCAAGTCCACAAGAGCAACCACTGTTACCGGCTAGCACAGTCAAGAAGTCCAGGGAGAAGTCACCTGCTGAGAAGCTTGCCAAAGCTCCGCCCTTGCCTTACATAGAGCCCTCCTGGAGTGGTGTTCCCAACGAACCGTATCACCTCGAAGTACTGAAGAGTGGGGCTATCATTGCAAAGATACCACTGAACGACAAAGCCTACCATGTCTTTGGGAGATTGGAGATTTGTGACATCCCCCTAGAGCACCCGTCTCTGTCTCGCTATCACCTTGTGCTGCAGTATCGTCTGATGGGGGACAGCGAGCATGATCCCGGTTTCTATCTGTACGACCTTGGAAGCACGCATGGTTCTTGGTTCAACAAGCAGAAGATGGAAGGAAGGGTGTTCTACCGAATGAGGGTGGGGCACATGTTTAAGTTGGGCGGAAGCTCCCGCATGTATATTCTGCAGGGGCCAGCAGAAGACCAGGATGCAGAATCTGAACTGAGTGTGACAGAACTCAAAGAGCTGCGACAAAAACAGCTGGCCGAGCTGGAAGACAGGAGGAGGGCAACTCAGGAGCAAGCAGCCAATGAGAGGAGAGAGGAAAAGGAGAGAGATGAAGGCATCAGCTGGGGGATGGGTAAAGGCTGAGTCAAATTGAGTAGTTATAGATTTGAATATTCAACCCTCCTTTTGATCAAGATTTGAAAGTTTGGCTGAGTCGTATTTGGGAATCTTATATTAATTTACCAAAATTGACGAGAGAAATGTGAAGAAATGTTAACAGTAACCATTTTCGGATGTAAAATTAACACTGCACATGCTTTCCGAGTACATGTATATGGACACACAGTAAACTGGCATTATCAATGTAAATACATGTACATGTACATTTAGATGTGGTGTTCACGTAGTTCACCTCTAAGACTTAAACAGTGCACCTCTATGTTCATAAAGCAAATGTCAAACTACAATTTTGCCTAGAGTGGCTGTTGAAGCTCCAATCTCTTCTGTTCATTTACTGCATCTTTCATTGCTTGATCAATTGTTTTTATTTTAGCACTGTGTTTACCTATCTTCGTCTTGTCTACATTGGAGTAGGAGCTGTAGGCACAAGGGTTGCAATCCCCCCCCCCCGGCAGTGTCTTACAGTACACCAACCAGACCTTTGACTCTTTTAGATTACGAGGATGCTCAGGAGGAAGACACAAGAGGCGACAACCCATTTGCCATCATGACCCAAGAAGAGAAGGAAGCAACTTACATCAAAGACCCCAAGAAGGCACTCCGAGGCTACTTCGAGAGAGAGGGTTGGTGGTGTTGATGTCATTTAGTTAGGAACTATAGACAAAGCGGATGATTGACCATGGTGACGTGATCGCTGTTCATCTGCAGTGGCCCCCCCCACCAGTGGGGCCAGCATTATGATAACTTTTGTGCAGAGTTACTGTCCGCGACAGTCGCTTCACACAAAATTAACATTCATTCTTAATGGCCCCAGGGGCCATTGGAATGTTCCTTGAAACATTGCTGGATATATCAGTTGACGTAATTGGTTGGGTTGCACCATATCGAGATTGGTCTCTTATCTGTACGTTGCCCTATGGAGTAACACCAACTTCAGCATTTTTGTTTCATTTCCTTGCTTTTAGCATTCACCTGGATGAGTTGTATTGAACAGAGTCATTGAACAAAAAAATTAGAGTTGATACATGTAGCAACATGCTGCCCTGCTATGTGTACATATTAATTGTGAAAGAAACTTCAAAATCTAGATGCAGTTCAGAGTTTCTGCATAAGCAAAATCTTGAGTGACACACACAATGCAGTGAAGGTCACATTTTCCCACACCTTTTGCAGGATATGATCTGGAGTATAACGTGGAAGAAAAGGAAAGTGGTTTCAACAAGCAATTTGTCTGCAAAGTGGAGTAAGTAACAGATTGTGTGTGTTTGCCTGCCTCCTGGCCAAAAGCTGTGCAGCACACAGCATGCAGAAATCCAAGTTTTTGTTCCATTCTGTACTTATGAGGAAGCCAGTGAAATCCTCTTCAAGCAAGTTGGAGGTTTGGCATGATGTCTCATCACACCCACGCACTTTGTGTCTCAATGATAGCTCGTAGCATCGTTGTAGAACTCCTTATATTGGGAAAGGTTCCCTTCATGTTGTTGATCTTCGTTCAATTCCGAAAATTCTCACCCTCATTGGGAAGATCCTTTGATCCTTTCTGTCTTTTGCCCTTTCCAATTTCATCCAAGTGAGTGACTTATACAATGTCATCGCTGACTTCCTTTAAAAGTGAAATTAAGTTAACACACGTTTGATGGCCATTGAGAGCCCATTGTCTCGCCATTTCACTATCATTTAATTTTAGAGTGAGTTGAAGTCGTTGTCACTGTAGGAGTTTGACTTCCACATGTGATTCCATTGGATTTCCATCCATACTGACAGATTGCCCTTAGATGATGCCAGTGGAAGGCCCATCTTTGCCGAGGCAGCAGTCGTGGGTAAGAAGAAAGAGGCTGTCGTGGCCTGTGCGTTGGAGGCGTGTCGGATCCTAGACGCTCACGGCGTACTACGGCAAGCAACACATGGTAAACAACCCACCTTGTAGTCAACATTTTGGAGTGGAGTCTGGCTGGTAGAAACAGAAAGACTCCAAATTGACTCCAGACTTGAGCAATGAGCTCATACCTAACTGATGAGCTTTTGGACCAACCACCTCTGGCTGACCTGCACACTTTGCTGGCTAGCACTTGGTCTTCCACATTTATTTAAAGCACAAAAACAGGTAGTTAACTGTTCCCAATCCCTGCATTATTATTGTGACTTCAAACAATTACGGAGTTGAAATCCAGACGGTCTGCCCAGCCTCTCTATTGCTCGCATATGAGGCGGTGTTGGTGCACAGACCAAATACTTTTCAGCCCAAACTGGATTATTCACCCTAGCAGGCTTCATTAAAATCATGCCCATATACTCGCCTTGCAAGACCTCTGCCGCAGCGAAAAGATACCTTGCAAAAACGTCTAAATATACCGATACCTAAATCAGTTAATTGGGGGGACATGACCAAGATATTTTACTTTAACGAAGAACATGCAAGCAGCCACTGCCAAGTGATTAAAGAAATGTATTCCTCTCAGTTTGATTTCAGTTTCATGGCTTGTAAGCTTCCAAAATTTTTCACCAGCGTTTGTACAGGGTTTTCAAAAATATTTCTGCGAAGGGGTAAACGCTCAATATAAATAGTGATGGTTTGTCTCGCAGAGAGCCACAAGAGAAAAGTCAAGAACTGGAAGGAGGATGATTATTATGACAGCGATGAGGACACCTTCCTGGATCGGACGGGAGAGATTGAGAAGAAGCGATTACAGCGTATGAAGAAAGCTGGCATCATCAAGGAGAAAGCGCAGACTTATGACTCGCTGGTAAGAGAGACAGCCCATTCAACTTACAATACAGGTCAGAATTTTAGCCAACACGCTTAATGTGTCAGTTTGTATCGAGTCAGACACGCAAGCAGTTAACCACAAACACGAAACACACTAACCCCCTGCATAATAGAGAATGCCGACACCACAATCTGATCTGAATCAATCTGAAACATGCACACAATACACGCAAACCCCAGAACAGCCAGGCCTTTGTTGACCGGAACAGTCATTTTCCTAGTTTCCCACAACAAAAAGTGTTCAGTTTGATTGCAGTTCAAGTTATCTTCAAATTCAAGCATGCTTCAAGACGATCATCTTGCCAGCCAGGCACTACATGTACGTGATTTTCACTTATTCAGTGCACTGCATGCCATACGGTGTACATGTACTACACATACATTTGTATACATGTACATGTATGTACAATGTATGTGTACAGTGTACACGCGTACACGAAGCTGGAGCGGCGGCCCTGGCCCTGCGTGTGCAGTGCTTTACTACACGTTGTCAGTCACCTTTGCGGTCTGTGGTCACAAGCCCTGCCGAGATGTTGAGGTCCGGGGTCAGGCTTATCATGCATTGGACCAGCAATGCATGGTAAAAACCGCAAAGCGTGTAATGAACAGCGTGTCAGGTTCACTGATCGTGTTAGCATGTCGGCTAAAATTCTGACCTGTACTGTAGCTTGCTTGTTCTCGCCATTTGTTTATTTTGACGTACTCGAATGCCAAGGGTGTAACGACACTGCCTTTTGACAATGCAATAATGTGAAATGCATGAAAATGCTTGGTGAGTCATTCTTAGTGGAGTTCATTGGACCAGTGATTTGAGAATTTAACTTGCCTTTTCTTTATTCAAAAGAGAAAGCTAGATCAAGAAATTGTGATTAAAACAAGACTTGTAAAAGCCTTGAGTCCCAGCAAGGGATCAATTTTTATAACATCAGTTAACCTCGCTGTAGTCATTGTCTAAGTGAGACCATCCAAACTTGGGTTAGGAATGTGACTAAAGCAAATCTCTTTTTTCGGTGGGTGTTCGTTAACATCGGTATGACAGAGGATTTTGTGCCTTGCAGAAATCTCACCTTTCAGATGTGGAAACTGAAATGCAGAAGATCGAGGAAGAAATGTCCACTCAAAGTAAAAGTGAGTTTGGGTGTGTGCTTATCTTGCCCAGTTTGCTTTCAATAAGGCTGATTGAAACTAAATACAAATATGTATGAAAGCTGCCGGCAGCTACTGTATTTGTATACACAAGTAGAATTGCTTGGAAGGAGACTTGTCTATCAGAGGTGTGAAATCTTAGGCTTCACCCAGATTTTGGAATTTTTGAACCCCCACCCCCCAGATTATGGATTGTAGAAATTTCAAAAGTTGGTAGGTCACATTTTAGCACTCGAGACAAGAAAATAAGAGCGAGATTCACAGAATTCTATCCATTGGAGAGAGAATTTGTTATATTACCCCTCCTTGGATGTTTGTTGATTTTTTGCGGTACTCCTAATCCCACATTTTATCTACAAAATGACATTGCTAGCTTATTGGACGAGCTCCTCCACTTAATTGGCTAGTACCACGATCGATTCAGATTATCTAATTTCACTTGACCCTAGAATTTCTGGTCAGCCTAATGCAGCAGCACATCTATAAAAGTAACTGTGGGCCAAGCTCCTTAAAAATGCTGTGTTCATTTCATAGAGATGGTTAGCAGTGAGTGCCGCAAACTTCTCTGGCAGATTTGCTCAAAGAACTCTCTGTTCACTGATTGGAATCATCGTTATCTTTGTTTCTTGTTTTCCCCCCAGGCAGTGCCTCGGCAGTCCTACAAGATGACTCGCTGGACGCCTTCATGGAGAGCATTCAGGGTGGCAAGACTCTGGACAAGACCTGGAGGGCCAAACTGAAGCTGAGACTGATTGAGCTCAAGAAGGAGCAAGCCAGACTCAGCCGGCTGGTTGACATTGCCAAGCCTGCCACTATGCCAGCATTGCAAAAGTATTCATGCCTTCCCTCCCCCAATGCCCCTTCCTGAAGTGTCACTGAATGGGATAGCACCATCCTCTTTTCACACACCCTGGGTGGCTGGGGTGAGGTGGGATGGGTTAGTTGGGTTGCATTGGGCTTGATGGGTCGCTTTGGGTTGGGTTGAGTTGCTTTAGTTGGGCTGGGTTGTTTTGGGTTGGGTTGCTTTGGGTTGGATTGGGTTGGGTTGATTTGGGTTGGGTTGCGTTGGTTTGGGTTGCTTTGGATTGGGTTGCTCTGGATTGGCTTGGGTTGATTTGGATTGGGTTGCGTTGGATTGGGCTAGGTTGTGTTGTGTTGGTTTGGGTTACTTTGGGTTGCTTTGGATTGGGTTGGGTTGGGTTGGGTTCCTTTGGGTTGGGTTGGGTTAGGTTGGTTGGGGTGAAATTAATAGGACTAACTTTATTCAGGAATAACCCCTCGTGTTCTGATACCCTTCCAAAATTTGAAGATTGTGCAGGAGTGAGGAAGGTATAGTGATCGGCCACTGTTACTTCACATGGGCCGTGTAAAGTACTAAAAGGTGTGCTGTTGGTTTCCTGCACAATAGGTCATTTTTCGGAGGTGTCAGTGAAGGGCTCTTAACGATGTAAGGATTAGTTCAAATTAATCAGAGCAAGATGTTGAATTTTCTTTATTTTCCTGATTTGATATTGAAAACACAGGTCATCAACGCAAACCAGTTTTGCTGCTTTCAGCAAGAAGCTGCCTATGTTTGGTTCAATGAAGGGCCATGCTGGCCTGAGGCCAAAGTTAAAAACTGTGGTAAGTTACTTTTTCAGCAGGACTTTCCCTGAAATGAAATATTTTGGAAATTATAATAAGATCTTTTGTTTTATAGAGAACAGTATCACACTAAAAGCCTTTTTTATTATAAACGAATTTGTTCGATCTCATCAGATGTGGCATTTCAAAATCATTACTACTTCAGCAGGTTCAAAATGTTTACACTTAAAAAGCATTTCCACAAAATGATGAGATGCTTGTTTTTGTTACATATTTATATCTAGTACGAAGTTTACTGCAGAGTACCGAGCTGGGCTGTTGTGAATGAAGCTTGAGGTTATACACAGTGGGATAAAATGCTTCAGTTTTAGACTAAAATAGATTCAATTTTGGACTTAGGCCAGTCACCAACTGTTTGGTCGTTCATGTCTAACATTGGAAAGTCCTTCTTGACAGATGCAGTCTCCCACCGCTGTGCCTGTGTCTTTGCCCAGCCAGAGGGCAATAGAAGAAAAACAGGAAGTGGAAGAAGAGGAAGATGAGCCAATTGAAGTAGCCTCCCCTCCAGCCGCCACCAGCTCCTCAGAGCACACAAGAGTTGAATTGCTTGATAAATCATTGACAGCATCCAGGCCATCTTCTGTCTCTGCGCCTACACATAGCACCAGTACTGAACACAAGGTTGGCTATTCCTTTGTTACATTTGGTTAGTTTTTGTAAAGTCCGAGGCTTTTGTTTATCTAAATTCACTTATGATGGTATGGTAAGTCTCTACAAGTACAGAAAACAGCTCCCGTCAGCTGTATTACATTAAAAATGGTCCTTTGAAATATCATTAAATTCAGTTTATGACATCGTGATCATTGTTTTGATGTCATTTCAGCCGGACCCTGCAGTAAGCAAGTCACATTCCCCTCTTCCACATGCCCGCAAACTCGGACCTTCTCTCCCGACCAAGATCCAGATACAAAATGAGTGGGAAGCAAAAGACAGCACTGGAAGATCAGCAACCTCCCTAGCAAGGGAAGAGCGTTCACCCATGAAGAAGCCACGAAGAGCCCGAGATGACAGCGGAAGCGCAAAGAGGACAAGGATGAGCGAGGAAACACTGAGGCAGAGAGAGATGGCGGAAATGGAAGATAAGGAAGATTTCACGGACTGGACGCCCCCTATAGGTCAGTTTCATTGTGCCATTGGTTGAGTCCAGGAAGTGTATGGCCTTTCAACTACTTCAAGCTAGATGATGCCTAAATACGCAGGGATATCCTGTATCATAACACAGATATAGGATATCCCTGCGTATTTACGCATCATCTACCATGAAGTAGCTGACAAAATCTGTATGTAGTGCCACGTGATGTCTGCACTTGTCCCCGTGTTTAACCCCTTCGCGCCGGGAAGCGGTAAGAGACGCCGTAAAAATTGAGATCCCTTAGCCCGCTTTTCAGCTGTTATTATCGGCCCACGCTCGAGCGAACACAAGAAAGCATACCCTGGCTCTTGTATATATGGTGATTGGCCTTTGTGTGTTGCCAAGAAATGAAACGGCCGAATCTGCATCATAATCACCAGCTTTACAATAGTCCCCACTTTGAAAAGAGGCAACGGAAATGTGGAAGCATGAATAGAGCCACATGCCATCGAACAATGAGCCTTTTCGCTGTGTAAATCAAAGCATGCACAGCACGCAGGGCCACAAACCGAGAATTTGCGGTTTGGCAGGTGGCCTTTGTGGCCAAGCGAGGCTGGAATTCTCAGAGTCAGCTTTCAGAAAAAAAAAACCCAGCGTCAAGGGGTTAAGCGAGTCCTGTAATTACAGTTGGTACTAACACAGAGGCTCAGACTACATGTAGTCCATGGAGGTGGAGCATGTGTGGATGCCTTAAACAGCTGTTAGCCACAGGAAGTTGTGGCAAATGTCACCCAGCGACTTTGTCTTGGGGTGTCAAAAGATCGACTCTAAACGGTATTAAAGACATGTCGCATGAGTTTGAACAAATGACCACCTAGGGTCAGCATCTGCGAAGTTGAACTTTGCAAAGGACCGTGGTTGTGATGTTTAGCTTTTAAAGTCAGTGTTTTAAATGGACTGCACCAGGGCATACTCTACCCTATCACAAAATTTCTGACATCTGTATTCACTGGAATTTGCATTTTCTCTCCTGCATCCACTCCGTGTAGAAAAAGGTCATTGTTGTTAAAACTGTGGAGATGGTTTTCGTGATCACAAATTCAAGTCATGGGTCGAAAGCATGGGTTTGGTGAGCACTTGTGTTTGAAAACATGTTTTATTTTTTTATTACTTTCGCCAGGTCAGACAGGAGACGGAAGGACTCATCTGAATGCAAAGTTTGGCTACTGACATCGTTTGGTTCCTTGTCTTCTAAAGCACCATACTTCATGGCAAAAGCACACTGCTCGGAACTGGTCTGGCCCTTGCAAACATCGTCCATGGAAATCATGTGGGACTACTACCTTGCCTCAGCAGAAAATGAAAACAAATCTTCGTACACACCATTTACAATGTAAAAAAAAACTGGTCATCGCACTTGGTAGAATGCGTTCTGTAAAATCTGATTCTAAGTTTACCAACGAGCTGTTCTAACCAAGTTAAAGAAAACCATCAGAACAAATGAGAAATTTTCCAGGATATTTTGGCTTCTTCACGAGTCCATTAAGGCTCTGTAGATTCCGATAAGTATATATGACAATAAGTTTTTATTTTCAACCTTTCAGACACATTCATGTACAAACTTAGAAGACAAGCCATTAAAAAAATTGACATAAATGTTGAGGTGTCATTGACTTTTCTATTTCCCACTTATTTCATATGTATTTGAAATAAAAGCCAATAATTCATTAAATCAAAAGTACAGCTCTCTGCTGATGTTGCACATGCTACAGACTTTGGGTGTGAGCCCTAGGCTTCACGCCATATGAGTGTATAACTTCTGAGTAGCATCCCTGAACTAAGATATTGACAGATGGGGGAAACTGCCTGCACGGGGCTTGAAAGCTCAGCTGGTAGACCACTTCAACGGTGTTCTGGGGGTCATACGTTCAAATCCTGCTCTAATGACTTTCTTTTTCCAACTCGGTTTCCCTATTTAGGTTTAACTCAAATTTGACACAAATATACTCAAAATAGACAATTACAAACAACAGCGCAACTGACAAGTACAACACACCAACAAAAAGTTGATACTTTTGTTTTTCAGAATTCCTGAACTTGTGGGATTGGAGAGTCAGATCTCCAATACATCATTTATTATTCGTAATTCTGTCTTATAACAAGAGGTATAATGTACAGAACAGAATATCGATCCTCTCCAAATTAAAAAAGAAAAAAAAAAAGAAGCATGCAGTGGACCATGAGACTACAGGTAGAAGAGGTTTATCTGACACTTACACAGCAAGCTCATCTAATGGGATGCTTATATCTCTGCCGTCTTAAATCCATACAGAAGGGAGGAATCCCACAAAACACTTCCTGATAACAGCAGTGTATTCCCCAGAAGGGTTACTGTTGGAACTTGTGTCTATTTCACAAAATCGAATACAAGTATGTACTATAAAACATTTAAAATGAGAAACCACAGCATGACGTTTCCGTCAAGTTGGAGAAAAAAGACTGCCCTGCCTGTATGGGTTTAAGGTGCATCTTCACTATGCTGTGATTGGTTACGATGGACGAGTGAAGCAACGTGATTGGCCAGCTGCAGGCTACTTCCTTTACATAGTGACAACTCAAATCTCTAACACACTTAACTTACATAATTTATCAGTTCGTTTAATATATCAATCATTTATCAATTTTACATGTGTTTTACTCAAAGGAGCCAGCCCAACATCCAGTAGACAATGAAACAATGATACAATGCAATGATAAAAAAAAACGGATGAAATCTAATCGACTTCCCTCTTCTTTTTTCAACTAAGAATATGTGCAACCATTTCAGCTTTTTGTTAATTTTTTTCCTCTTTTTTTTATGTAATGCACAGACATTTACACATTTACAGATTTCATTGATGAAAATCATTCTACTGAGGCCAATTTTTTTTATCATAACAAAGAAAGCAAATCAAAATAATGATCACAGATGTGCAATGTATTTGTTAAAACTTCAACTCCACCAAGTTTGACTCCATTCTCTTTGATAGTTTTTGTATAAAACATGTATTTAGTAAGCCTAAGTAGTTCTACTATTCGTCTCTGTCATCTCAATAAAACTATTATTTGAAGTGGAGTTCCATACTGCTATATACTCAGCATTTAATGTAATTTATTTACAAGTAAATCCATTTACGGACAGCTCTACCTGCATCAGTTCATCTGGTACAAATATCAAGTGAGTCGTTGATATTGATCAGTCTAACTGAAGACCACCCACCATGAATAAAGTGAAGCAGTTGCTGATTGTCTAGCCCCGAACAAAGCTAGCCACTTGTCACATCCAGATTTCAGGACAGGGCATCAGTACCGGATGCTTCCATTTATATCAGCTGAAGCATTTGTCCGGTCTTGTCCCCCCATTTCTTGAATGGATTTCTACCTTGTCACATACAGCAGACACACGTTGCAAACACCACACTTCCAACAAATGTAGATGAATTTGCACCGTTTTCTTTCATATGCACTAACGAGGGAAAACGCACTTCCCGTTTTGGGGCTCTGGCAATAACGGAGCAAAATTCCAAAGACTTTCTCAGATAGGAAAGGGCATGATCGTGAAAAGTGCTGGGTGGTCAGCCCACTAATTTCTCATTACTACAATGCAATTGCAACCATGTAAAAATGGAAATTAAAACATTGGTCACACACAATCTTTAGAAATCACCCGAATAATGGGAAAGAGGTGATACAAAAGAACACGTGTCAAGGGTCAAGTGGACATCAAAAAAGCTACTTTTTTTTAATTCGATTTTTTTTACAATTAGTAACAAGCGGAGGAAATCCGAAGTTGTGTCTTTCACTAGCAGGCAAGAGGTACTCTGTTGAAGACTATGACCAACAAGTGTACTATCACGAGTGCCACTGACAGTATGGTAGGGTATGAAAAAATGTAAGCTGTCAATGAAGCACATTCTCAGTATCTTGCTATGCTTCAAGGGTGTTGGGAACCTGTCAAATAATGGTAAGGGATCAGACTCGAGTACACACTCTCTCACACAAACAACCCTACAGAACACACACACAAATTGCTCAGGGTTTGTTAGAAAGCAACCGAGTGTATAAAAAAGTGGCCGACTGCGGACCAATCTGATGAACCCTAAAGTATTGGCAACATTCAAATTTGGTATCCTCACAACAATACAATATTACAAAACACCAAAGTTATTTTCTTTCTTTTTCGTTTTAAAGTTTTCATTTTTAACATCTGCTGTTAAATATTACATAAACATGTACACAACTTTCTCATAAGTATTGCCCCCAGACATCATATACAATTTACAACATGAATCGAATCATCCAGTGCATAATGTTGATCTGAATAGAATTTCAAGTCAGTTCACAAATTCACCAACTTGAAACCAAAATCAAACTTTTAGGAGAGGGGAGACTCTTGTGTACGTGTACAATGAATAGATTACGGCTTGAACAGTTGCCAACAAAGCTCTGGTAGGGATTTGTGAGGCACAATTCACAGCCCTGGCTGCTGTGAATACACTGCAGGTTTCCTCTTTCCTTTCTCAATCAAACCATTGACAACACTGATCTTACGGAGCTAGTGATCGACTATATAAGTGCAAATATGCCTTGGCGACACAATCAAAGAAAAAGTACACACTGTCCTGAATAAGACACGATGTTAAGTTTTCCACTTTCTGACCATGCATATTCCAGAAATAATTTGCTTTTCTTCCAAACCTCTTGAAAAAAATCAGGCTGTGTATCTGTGGTGTGGTGCCTGCACAACCCGGCAGTGCAGGTGTAAGGATATGCAACATGATCTTCTTTGCCATGTACAAAGTACACACATGTATATTACAAGGAAAAACCCCAGTACCCTTGTCTCAACCGCTGCACCATCTGCTGAAAATTTGAAGGACTTTCAATTTTCAAACATTTTGGGGAAAAATGTGTATATTCTAACCGTTTACTGAATACCTCAACTTCTACAAGCATAAAAAGAACTGTTTAAAAGAACAATGAAGACAATATACAGGTACATGTCCACCCTTCCTTCTCACACCAGGTTATATCCACACCTCACCATTTCAAGGTGTGACATACTTTTAAATAGTTACTAATGCCTCCAATCAGGAGAAGTGTTTTCATGTTTTATGATGAAAGTGCTTGTCGGTCTAATGTGTTTAAACCAAGTCCTCTGGTTAGGTATTTTGATTACTTTGTACAGCGTAAGTACATAGGATCCAAAACAAACTGAGTGATATACTCCACACTCATACGCTCACCCAAACACTCGCTCATTTTACTCACACACTTTTTAGCATACCATTTTTTCACCAATCGCACATACAAACATCTGACTATTCTATTGCCTCGTTCACAAATTAAACATCATTCTGCGACTGTGTTCAGTGTTCCTGCTTGCATCACTTACATGTAATCTGTCTCATCTCCCAAAACACGTCAAACATGTCCCAGGGAGAGGGGATGGGCAGGGGGATACAAAGTTGCCTTGTTTATTTCAGTCACACAATGACGTCTGTAAAATGACTTCAAGAAATATGACAAAAAGAGGGAAATTGTGTGTCAACTCTAGTTCTCCTTAGGAAATAAGCTCTATACTACACCTGCACTCATGAATACACACACGCAGGGAGAAACTAAAGCATAGCAGTGGCAACCACAACGTTTCCTCAAGGCAACCCCAAAGTGACCTGGATTCAACGCCATGTTGACCGCATGGCAATTCTGCACAACCCCAAGAACTTAAAGGTAATCTAGGGGCAATTGCTGGGTATAATTTTTTTTCACAAAAGCAACGCTTTTAAACAAAGGAGGTACTTCTTATCAGAAATTTGCTCAGGGATACAGAATGTTTCTCTCTTTTTAAAAATCCCATAAGATGCAAGCATCACACACACGAAAACACTTTGGCAGTCAACTGCTTAACTATGATGTGATTTGCCTGAGCTGAGCTAAGTCGAGCTGAGCCTAGTCTTGCTGAGGGGCCGGGCTGGCTTGACAGTGGAAGGGTGCACAGCCTTACTTGGCATTGCTGGTCTTGTTGGCAGCATTGTTCATCTCTAGCTTGCTCAGCCGCTTCCATAACTCGTCTCTTTCCTTCTCCTTCTTTTTCTCCCTAAGAGAATAAGAAAAACACCTTGAGCACAGAGTTCTACGACAATGTCAACCACTATCGTGAAATGGTCCCTCACTGCCAACGTACTGTATCACTCACTGACCATGGCCACAATTTAGCATCTATACAAATGTAAAAATAATGCTATGTGTTTGAGCTTCCACGGTTATGTTTACATCTTCTATCTGTGAGTGCTTATGTGTCTAGACCTAAGCTCTACATACAAGTCACTGTCCAATCAAATGGACAGGTGGAATACCGGAGGATGTTACTTGAATCCAATATGAAAATCCACAACCACCTTCAGGCAGGTTCAAGAAATGACAACAGTTAAAGTACAGTCCATCATTTGCAATTACCCAAATAATACAAGCAACTGATGACATCATTGTTGAAAAGCATACTTAGTTTAGAGATGGGTATGGGGAATTCTTCTTTCTGGCAAGCTGTCATTTTGAAGAAAACAAAGAAGGCCATCTCCAACGATGCGTAAAAAAACCACATTTTTTGAGAATTGCTGTTAGAAGTGTGCGCACGCATTGACGTGACACATACATGTACACCTGCACGGTTGCTATAATTCGTCAGTTCAGTGCATGACATCGCATAGCTACATTAAAATGAACTTGAGAATGTGTCCCACATGCTGAATTCAGGTGCAATTCATAATATGACTCAGCAACTGTTGATCTGAAATCAAAATCACAGAATACTGTTTTTCTCAGGATAGTCAGTATTCCTTAAGCTGAAACTTCATCAGCTTGTTTAAATACGCACCTTCCTGTAGATGTTAAGTCATTTTGTAGCCTCAAAGGAACATAATGTACAAATGACAAGTGATAGACTTTACTTTTAACTTTAGTTCAATCTACATCGGCCAAATGATGGTGTTGGGGTACGTCACACAGCTGGTTATCGAAAGCCAATTTCATTCATCAGTGAAGACCAAACCACATTCACATGACAATACTTGTGTAAGATGTAATTGACCATGAATGCCGTGATAGTTGCTGCCGACTGCAAAATGTGAGTGTTGATGAGTTTTGCGAAATAGTCCGACAAGGCTGTTCAAGTGTGACTGTACTGTTGAATTACGATTAACTGATCACTGGTTGCACTACAGGTGTTGTCAGACCTTGCCCTTTTGGACGCACCACTCAATAACTGGTCTTACTTTTGCCTCTCTGCCTTGTAACCAGATGTTAGTTCATCAAACAGCTTGCTGTTCATTTCCATAAAGGTCTTGAGTACATTGTACACCAGAGCTACTATAGTCCTGAAAGACAAAAGCACACAAAGTCATGTTTGAGGGTTTCCATTTCAAAACTTACTTTGGCTACTTCACACGAACTGTGTAAAATCAGGCAAATCACCCCCCTTATAAATTGAATCTCGATTTGGGAATCTGGGTCGGTCAAATACTGCTTTTCGAGTCCACATGAGGATTCCAGCGTACCGGTAAGCCATTATCAGTCGAAGGCACTGCCAACTAGACATTGCCATGAAGAGCATTATGTACATTTTTTTTCCCATCATGTGCAAAAACAGTTGAGACCCTTGCAGCAAGTGGCAATTCTGCAGAGGGACTTGGCAAATGATAAATTCTTAATACAGGTAATTCTTAATGCAGGTTGCAGGGTTTCCCCCCTTGACAAAAGGGGAGTTTCTTTACAAGGCTTGCAAATGAATTTCAATGTTTCTGGACACAGACGATAGAGAAAAGACGCTTCAATACAGGCTCACGTCAGCATGACGTTGACCTTGAGGTTAAAAAATGGCGTTTACATATAAGATGACCCACTTGGTGGCACACTGTGGTGCAAATTGTTCCTGCATTTGGCAACTGGATTTCCTTCAACGGTCTATGCGATGCAATCTTTTTAAAAATACAAGCCTTGAAAATGCACAGGCATACATCTCAATTAATCTTTTTTTTTTTCAATTTTGTTTTGCTCTTTGGTACCTTTATTGGTTTTTATACAAACACCCCAAGTACACAGTCATGGCAAAACTGTGGTATCATCCCAGAAAGACAACATCAATGTACTTTAATTTGTGCATAAATGAATGCTGTGATTCCTTCAAATTGTGGTGGCCTAAAATTTCCTTCATTTTGCGAGTTACTGTTGTCTAGGTGTATAAAGTGCACGTTAATAAACCAGCGAGTAACCCCTCCTCAGAAATGTTTTAAATGAGCAAACTTTTGGTTGCATAATTTGAACAGAGAATGCATAACATGAATACTGTGTTCCCTGACCGGTATCAAAACAACAGGGCCCTTAGGTTCCTGGAAAGGCACAAAAAATGTAACGTTTGAAAAAAGTGCACTTTAAACTCAAAGAGATGCCAAATAGGTTTTAATACACAGATGAGTACAAAGTTACACAAAAAAGCGGGTGTTAGAAAACTCATCGCTTGGGCCCTTGAAGTCTGTTTAGAACACGTCAGAAAACAACAAGAAAGATCTTACTGGTTCCAATGATCCTTGGATATCCTATAAAGACTAGGGAACATGATGGGCATGATGCTACTCGAGTTCTCCTCAATCAGACTCAGCACATACTCATTATTCCAGAAGTATAGCGCCCTCTCTGCTACCTGTAAGGTAAGGACCAAAAAGCGTAATGACACCAACTTCTTTGTGAGTCTGTACTGGTATGACATGTTATGACAGATTTTTCATTTTTCTTTTGAACAGCTGTAAGAATAACTCTCATCATACGTGAGGCGACTTCTCCTTTGAAGAAAAAAACCTGTTGAACACACGTACATGTGTGCTCTTTCAATGAGTAATGAAAGGGAATTTTAAAAAACCTAAAGTGACACCACTGAATTATTCAACAAGTGCCAAATTTACCCACACCATAGTCATTGAAACATCCAGAAAAATTTGAACAAAGACTTGGAAAATAGCTTAACTGGTAGGCCAAATGTACAAATATTGAATTCAGTTTTGAAAATGATTAAAATTGAGCTTGTTCTTGTGGTTTTATCATTATTGGAATTACATGTATACATACAGTATGATGTTTCACCTACATTTACATGCACACTTGTGTGAAACCCGTGATTAACTCTACTTGGCATAGTCTTATTTTCACCCAAAATTTGTAACTTTTTATAAAACTTAAAGATTCCATAATTACTTGTCATTAACAAGTGTGACACCATGTATAAATGCTGACTCTAGCAAGGATATTTTGGGCAAGATATGTACAAACAATGTCTAAATGTCATCTTTTCGATACCTCAGGGAAAATTCACCAAGATTAATCAGCCACTTTTGCGTGAGAGTTAAGGCAAGAATGAAGTACACTGAAATTATATGAAGGGGATGACGCACAGAACAAGTTGATGTTTACGGAAGAGGGAGCTGTATCTACGGATTTCCTGTCGTATAGCGTATACAGGTGTATAGTGCAACACTGGACCATTAAGAAGTCAAAGAGTTGAAGAGAGCACATCAATGGCCACCTGACACAAGCGTTCCTTGAAGGGCACTCACCTGAAAGTGGGGACTAGCCACGCACCTGGCAAGCTGTTTGAACAATACCTCCTGGATTTTGACGAACTGGGAAGGCTCTATCACGTCCAGTATCTCCTCAATCTCGCCCAGGAACATGACCTGGATCGAGGGTGAAAAGGCCAACAGGTTCAATTAAGTCAACACACCTGGTGTCAACAGGGATGCTGGTGGGCTCTGACAAGCTAGCAGGAAATATGATCACAGGGAAACATGACCACACTTTCTGTCGTACTTTAGATTGAAAAATAAAGGGGAACAAATACAAACAAAAAAATCCATATGAATCCACATGACAGATCTACATGTCATTACATTCTGTGTAAGGATGCACAAAACCAACATTTACATAATGTATGGTTCTACAGATATGCAGTTATCGTAAGTGTACGGTCTGGATAAAATGCAATATATTTGTACTTGAACAAATAACACCTACCACACCATCACTTACAGGAGTCTGATACTCTTAGTGCGTGACAATTAACAGAGCCAAGTGCAAGTCAAAGAATTGAAAGTAAAGGAAAACTTAATGAAACATTCTTCTGTGGGTTACTGATGGCAGATACTATACTACTCACAAAAAAGTTAAAGACCACTTCCTCTTAACTTGTCATTTTTTCTAAGCAATGAGTGGGGTCTAGTTCTTTCATTTTTGGTTTGTCTGGATGGTGTTCTCATTAGAATAAAGAAAATTTTGTAAAGTTTCAAAACATCAAATGCACATTTTCAGCAGTAAAATATATCACATAAAGTAGAGTATACACAAAATAAAAAGTGGTCTTTAATTTTTTTTTGGGGGGGGGGGATAGTGTATGTTAGTTGTTCATAACTTCATCCATTTGTTAAAATACTTGGTTCAATTGTCAGAATGAAAGATCAAATGTTTCCTAGCAGAGAGGCAGCTTTCTAAATACATGCTAATGGTTTCTTGTAGTGTGCACGTAAACGAATATCTCTCAACACAACCAGCTCGGGAGGGAAAAAAGATTACAGTTCAACATTCAAACACTACTCAAAAAAAGTTAAGGATCACATTTCAGTTTGTGTATACTTTTTATATGAGAAATTTTACTGCTGAAAATGTGCATTTGATGTTTTAACAAACATTTTTTCAATTTTTATTCCAATGAGAACTCCATCTAGACAAACAAAAACCTGAAAGAACTACATGTAGACCCCACTCACTGCTTGCAAAAAAATTACAAGTGACGAAAAAAAGTGGTCCTTAACTTTTTTTGAGTACTGTATGAAAATGACTTGAAGTAGGCCAGCATAGAATGGTGGGGGGAATGAGACGTTTAACTTCAGATGCAAGGCACTGTGGGTTTCAGTGACTGCACAGAGACAGCTAACGTTGTAATATCAGCCTGTGTTTCAAGCCCCAGGGAGTTTTATTTTTTGACGTGCTGACCTGCATTCTCTGGCAGTCTACAGTTTCAGCAGAGCAGCCTTTCAACATCCGCCCGTTTCCTTCTCAATGTCTTTTTTTTGGTTGAGGTTATTTTTCTCCATTGCATAACCTGAGTTATTTGTGTACAGCCCTACTGTAACCTATCATTGCTTGCATTCTCTGGCTTTCACAAACCACACAAGCTACTGAAGACACATGCAGATGTCTTTGAGTAAAGATGCGTGACAGTCCCACATGTACTGTCTTTTAATTACAAGGCAAATATATATATTTGCATTTCAACAGATGTCAAGCAGTCCAAACTTTTCCACTGGAAATTTTCAACGTTTTTGCATGCTATACCCTGTTTTTACTGTTTATTCATACATGTAGTCTGATCATAATTCACTGTTGAAACAAAATCGCCACTTAGTGCATAGGCAGTGGCACAGAAAGGGGAAACAAAAGTAAAATAAAAATTACCAATGTGACAAAAGCAACAAAATAAAACAGGTGGAAACAGTGCCCACTTTTGTCACAGTGAACAAACAAAAGCTGCTGTACAATACAAAATCTTGACAAACACAGTAGCTATCCTGCAAGTTGTAGAAAGAACCAAACTGGTAATTTAGGAGTACACTCTTTCATTCATCAATGCTGAAAAATCTTACTTCTTTTTGACTACAGGTCTTCGGCCAGTATTTCAACAGCCCCAACGTAACCTGCACAAGAAAAATAAATGAAATAAAACAAAGAAAAAATTGAGTTGAGTTACATGTACAATGTACATGTTCCTCAAATTTAACCTTAAGTTCATCACCTAGTTTTGTAGCATTTTGACATTTCCTGATTGATGTCTCTTATTACTCACATATATATATCACAGCGTTGATATTGAATTCCAAGGAAAAAACTGCCAACTGCCAAGGTCCCAAAGGCCCATGAGTTTCTTAAAATATCACAGTTATGACAAATGTTTTCTAATTTGAATATTTTGGGCTATGTTTGGATTTCAGCAATTTTCTCTCTTGAAGTTTATTTTTTGTAAATGTTGTCGATCACGTCAAAGGAGAAGTTTGGGACACCAGAAAGGACTTACATTACATGTACTGTGGTTGTGGGTCAAAGGAAGGTGGAGTCTGACACTGTAGACTCTAATACATTAAAAGGCTGACCTGAACAATCAAACATGGCAGAACTGCATTCTCTATGTGTACATACATGTATGTGTAAATTTACCATGTACATGTACATGTAAAAGGCTCAAGGCAAGAAAATGCACAGCAGAAGCACTGTAAGTTATGGGGCACTTTTAAGCATAGGGTACGGTACTTAACCCTTGCTAACACATGACTTTAGTATTGAAATAGCTTCATCTATGCATATACATTGTACCAGTCACATCTTTTTTAAAGGTCAGCTTTGCTCTGAAGAACTTTTAAGAAAAGAGGCACTTTTGCACCTGAAACAGCACTTTCTCTGTAGCAACAAACACTCTTCTTGATCAAAAATTACAAGTCCCATTAAAGGTCAAAATGATGTTCTCCATTTTATTCAGGCTCTCACAAAAGGCTAAAGACCTCTTTCTGAGCACAGGGCAACTGTGTAGTTGAGTGGGGGTGGAGAAAAGTAATCCAAAAACCATTATCCCCCCCCCCAAAAAAAACCCCACTTACTTGCTCTGTGAGTGTTGCATCTTTCTCTAGGAACTGTACTACACAATATGCCAACTGCGGAAGAAGACAGAGACAAAACAAAATTGAAAACGACTTTAACAGTATATCAAAAGGGAATCAAAATTGACAGATTATAAAGAAAAGGCTGATTATTACAGTCAACAAATAAGAAAATTAGCTTTTCCTCCTTTGAGGATTACATGTAATTTCATCACTGTTTATGTACGGTAAGTACTGCACTCTGCTCATATGTGTACTTTGTGGGTCATGAAACTAAACAGGTAATGTGTAATCCAAAAGTAAGAAGATGTTTCCTGTAAGGGAATATTGGTTCATAAAACTGAACTGGACTTTCACTATTTTACATGTCCATGTGACACATCGTTCAGGAAGGTGAAGGATATTTTTTTCACTTGTATGTCCCCGAAATTAATGTCTTCAACTGAGCTACATGTACAATCACTCTGTAAAATACTAAAACTCTCTGTTGGGCACTGTGACTGGTCCCGTCCAGCCACATGAATGTTGATGTCCCAATATCATTCATGCACAAGGACTGTGTTACTGGTTTACATTGCACGGGCACAGGAGCCCAAAGGACTCCAGCTGACGTTCCGGAAGTAACCATTTATCAGACCTTTTCTCCAATGACTGATTTGTCATACAAATGTACACAGACGCATACAGCGACTGAAAACAAAATTTTCTCTATTCTCCTGGATATTATCTGCTCCCCTTTAACCATGAACTACATTTACTTCATAAACCGGAGGAGCAGGGTAGGAATATGAAATAACAGGCACAATCGGGTAATACTGGTCAGTGGACACACTGGACAATTCAACAATGTCTCATTCCTTTTGCAACTCAACTTTGTAAAATGCATGGTCCCACCCTAAGAAAGCCTCCACATGGTAACCCAAGTCCTCCAAAGGATAAATTATTCTTGCTGATACAATCCCAAGCAATCATCGTGCCGACACGCACACCTCCCTTCTGCATTCAAGACAGGGGTGGCATAGAAACGAAGAGCTCACAAGACAGCCAAACGCACAGAGAGACTGCACGACTGGCTCATTTACGACGCATAGAAATGCCCACTTTGCTGCCCTAAGGCACGGTCAGAAATGCTACATAAATTATGAAGCCCTTCACAGAGCCACAGAAGAGCTTAAGTCTTAATGAAGAGAGAAGCCAATGCCTTTTACCCCTTTAAAAAAATATTACTTATTCATTTTCTTTGAGTATGTCATTTTGAAGGAAGGTGGGATGAATTCAAAAACACTGCTTTAGCTCTAATGTTTGATACTGTTCACTTTTATTATCACTTACTGCTAAGTGTTTTTTGGTGAATTCAATGGCAAAGTTTCTTTGCCAGTGCAATGCTGATTTCAGAGTGACCCTTCTTTTACAGAAAATGCACTTCCATTTACAGTCTGTGGCCTGAATCTGCAAAACTCGCTGCATCCAGGCTCTCTCTGATTTGTCCATTTTTGGTCAGTTTCACCATCAGGGCCAAAATGTGGGAAGCAATTGCAGACTACTCGTGAGCCATTCTCAAATTTCAGTGAGCAGAAATCTGCTGTTGGTCCAGGTTAAATCTTTCTGACCAGATGGCTCCCACACAGATTGACATATAGCTGGTTGTAGCCTGAGCCACATTTAGCCCTTAGCAAATCTTGCACAATGAAAAGAAGTGCAGGAATAGCCAACATTTCTCCCACATGTCTGCACTCCCCAGGATATCACAATGAGCCTTATTTTAAAACAAAGATACATGCACAAAGCAACTCTAATGCACCTGAAAACGAGTAGGTGACAATTTTAATCTACTTTTTGGCTTGGCAACATGATGCAATATTCCTTGTTCCTTTCAAAAGCCAGTCCTCTAGAGACTGCGAAAAATACTGACACCGAGGAAATTGTCCAATGGAACAAGCCCAGGAATACCAGTACTACCAATGATGAAAAAAGTTTAACATATGTACATCTAATATGCTGAACTTCCTTGATTTTCTCTTACATCTTAAACGACAGGATTTTTCCCCAATGCTTTAACTATGGCAACCACACAATGTACGCCCAAATATTAAATGTCCAGACAAAATGAGAATTACTTTTCCAAATTTCATGTCACCTATCGTACTTGTACTTGTACTTACATGTAGGTGAAAAAAAGTGGTAATTTCAGTCAGCATTCTTTTAAATTAAAATTAAAAAAGATCCAATGCGAAGCAAATCACGCACAGTGGCCGGCACGACCTGCACACAAGACAGTCAATAAGAGGCCCAAGCTAGAGGGACTGTTATCTCACCTGGGCATGGTAGAGACTGAGGCATTTGACCTTATGGAGAGGGATGAGAACCTTGATGAGGAACTGCTTGTGCTCATTCTTCAGGGGCAGTGCAAAGCCATTGATTATACTGCGAGTGGAGAAAGGGGGAGGGGGTGGAAATAGGAGAAAAACGGGTCAAGAACAAATAAACAACGTTAGCTACATGTATTGCAGCTGGAATCTTGCTGACGAGATTTCGAGGGGATCTCAAATGTGATGCAGGTACCGCACAGTGTTATGCAAAAGTACACATTTACCGGTAATTCAATGCGAAAGGCAAACATTGATACTTTCACATTATAATAAATGCATGGGTAAACCTCATGAAATGTATATGGTTTGAGTACATGTACATGTAACTGTGTACAAAGGGAAAAGCGACGAAAAACTCCCTGTTGCAACGGAAGATTGGATTGGCAAAAAATACCACACAGAATGACATGCAGTTATTACGAAATTTGACCCTTTGTACGTTGGACACCAGCCTTTGATGGCAACAGTGACAGGGTATACATGTACATTGTACATCCCAACATGTATATTTCCAAGCATGGCACAGATAAATCAATGTGTGACTAAGTGATGTATAAGCCTTTTGCGAGTTAACTTTGACCCAAATCTGGTGCACTGAGTTCTTTAAATTCACAGGAACATAGCAACTTGAATTCTCCTTACTAAAACCACTGTTGCTATACCTCGTGATTCGGGGCAAGCTTTTGCTTTATAGTTACATGAGAGACACCTTGCAACAATACACCGTTTTCGATGGATAAGAGGGGCACAAAAGAACCAGTCCATTCCAGAGATGGTGGTCGCTATGCAAAAGCTTGCCCCGAATCACAAGGTATAGCAACACTGTCTTTAGTCTGGGGAATTCAAATCGCTATATTTATGTGCAGTCAGATAACTCAGTGCACCAGATTTTATTCCAATTTAACTCGCAAATAGCTTATTGTGCTTAACAGTGATAGTGTAATGCAGGCTGTTTTCTTGCTGTGGAAAAAATTGCCAATTTTTCCCGCCTTTATGAAAAACAAACCCATGAACCAAAACTGGACTTCATACATGTCTTAGTTGAAAACTAGTTCTCACAGCAACTGGAACTGTCAATGCAAAACCAGAATCTAAAAAAATTCAAATAGTGGTGTTGGGTTTGTAAACAATGGGCGTTTGTTCATTTTCTTTTTCAGATACAGAGTCTTATTCAGATGTCTTTTGACCTTAGCAGTGACAAGTGTTACATGTAAGTTAACTGTCATTGATTTTTTCCCTTATTTCCTAAAATGATTAGCTTCTCCAACAATTCCAGAGAACTGGGTAACTGTAAGCAGTCATCACAACAAGGCAGCCTGTGCATAGATCAACCCCATGGCCAGCCTCCGCTGTCCCCGATTTGTGTCAATTCCCCCCGGCCAAGTACTTCTTTCACACACGCACACACACACACAGGAATTTAATTTGATCAGACAGAGAACGAAGCAGGCGCGGCTGGCTGTGCAGTTCGCCAAGCTTTAGTATTTGGCAGGAAAGGGAAAGGGGTGTCCCAGTGATATCTTAGCACAGACAGGAGAAAGCTGTTTGCAGAAGGGGATCAAATTCAGGGGGTGGTTTGGACGTTGGGGACATCTTTCATTTCTAGCAGATCAACTGCTGAATTGGCAATGCAACACAAAAGACTGAATCCCATTATTTGCCTTTCTTGCTAGTAAGTCATCTTCTCACTCTTGCCCACAAAAGATAACATGGTCATGCACGTGCCTCATCAGTCCACTTACAATGTGCAAGGATATGCAAGAGTGCTCCGTCACTGTAGTGCAATTCTACTTTTCGAGAGAAACGGGTAAAGAGAATCAGCGTATGACATGCCAGTGCATTGAAAGCCAGGTGCAAAGTCTCGAGAAGTAACATTCAAAACTGCATCGACATCGGCAGCCATTTTTCTTTTGGAACAGGATTTTGCCGACGAGGCTTCGCGGTACATTACAGTCTCAAAAGTGCAGAGGACTGAGGCACTGAATGAGGTACAGTGTAAATGGAAGGTGAAAAAAATAAACCACATCCACATACAAAGCTACATGTAGGTGTGTAAGCAGTCCCTGCCACACGATTCTCTGCAAACATGTTCTGTGCTCTGACAAAATCTACCCATTCGAAAATTCACATTAGACACGTTTGTACTGCCAAAGTGGACAAAGGAAGGAGGGAGGCAGGAAAACCACATCAAAAGATCACATGCTTACCTGCCCAGGATTTCTAGTAATTCTCCTACTCCATTAAAGTGTTCCGTTTCATAAATAAACCTGCAGGGGGTAAAAAAAAAAAAGCAAGAAATGAAATACATGTAGGTACAGGAATCTGTTTGGGAAGGAATGCCACGTTTCAAATCCAGAATACCTCTAAATACAAGAATAAGTCTGATTACGAACCAGTACATGGACTGCGCTATATGCACATTTATGAAAATGGTGGGTACTTTTTTGTCTAGTTCCTCATATCAATGCATACAGGTACCTACAAAACATATATAAAGCCTTGGTGCTCCATACAACAATTTTCTCCCACATGCACATTGTGGTAGGCCTTCTCTCCCAAACTGTGATTTCCAATTTGCACACAACATCAAATGACAATGGTTAAAATTTTAATTAATTTTAATTAATTCTGATGAACCATCCTTCCTGCAGAATGAAAATGAAGAGTCTATCGTGTCGAGAACTATTCTGTAAATGTCATTTTCCAATTTAAATTCCAGAAGAGTGGAGTCATGGAAATAGTAACATTTAAATGAATGAGGGGAAGACAGAAAAAGAATAAAGAGTGCTTTGGCATAAAGGCTAAACCATAGAGTTGTATATAAAAACTAGAGTGCTATCTTACATGTATGTACAAAGTGATGACTGCTGGGTGCATCCATGTTTGTGCACAAACCTATGGTAAACTCTAAATTTTGTATAGCTTTTGTATGGCTATATGCGTGTGCATTCTATGATACGTCAACAAAGCCGATGCACAAATCCCCCCCCCCTAAAAAAAACGCACAACCAGTGAATGAGCATTACAATTTGCTCTGCATAAACAATGCCAACACGTGCATGTACCGGTATGTGCTGCAGATAATTTTGCCATGACTTTTTTAATCGGATTTTAGCAGTAGACGCTGCACATTGCATTTAGAGTACATAATTCAATATTTATTTTGTCAGATTTCAGAAGTTCTACAAGCATACACATGGATTCAGAGTGTCTGCAGCCAGCACTGCGTCCAATTTTCTCAGCACAGAGAAAGAAAAGTCAGCCCTCTAGTAATTTAATATAGCTCTATGGGCTAAACACAGTTGCTTTGGGGGCTGAATTAATTCAAGCCCTGCACAATTCAGGTGAGCTGAATATTATTCCCAAAATAAACCTTATTCCAAGATTTGGATTCTGGGGGGTATGAAAAACAAACAACCAGAACCAATGCATACTGAAAAACCTAGGGAATTATAGTCATTTCAATGTAGTGAATTGTTTGTGCGAATGCTGAAAATGCTCTTCTAAAAATGACCACATGGTATTAACCAGCCACGGTAGTTTCCATTTGTTGGCATGAATAACTACCGGTAACAGATCATTCTACAAATAACTGGATATACATGTAGTCAACAATCAAACACATTGACAAAATACACTGCGTCAATTTCTAGACAATATTTCCATATCTAAATGCCACTGAATAGAAATCAGAAACATGGAATGGGATCGAAAACATCACATTTACAATCAAGTTAAGCAACATGCCAGATTCCCTGGTTCCACGACTCACCTGAGGAAGATGTGGTTGATCTGTTTACGTATGAAGGCGCGCAGGCCCAGGAACTTGCCATAGATGCGGTGAAGCACCGTCTTCAGGAACTCTCTCTCTCGCGGGTCTTCACTGTCAAACAGCTCCAGAAGCTGTGAGGTGGGGGGAGGGGAGAAAGAGAACAAATCCTGTTTTTTTTTCACTGTTGTTATTTCTCTACTTAAAAATACATGTACATGTACATGCATATTTGACTGACTCATCTATATTTTAGAATAGTTTCACATCCAGACACCGACAGGAGGGGCATGTGATGCTTGGCACAAGTTGGCCCGAGGTCAAAGACTTGACTGACGAGCCCTTCTTCTGGCACACACACACACAAGGCTGTTGAACGTCAGTCCACCTTATTCACTTCCACAGTTTCCTTCAAAATCCACCAGGTTTGGGGCAGCTGTTAAGCAGAAAGTTGCAATGTACAAGTACAAAGCCCAAACACTACTGCTGTACTGGCAACCTGAAGTCCAGTGATTAAAAATAAATTTGGCACTGCGGGATTCAGGAGGATTTGGGATGGCTGCCCATTTTCGGAAAACTGTGAAATTGGAAATATGTATACATGTGCATGTAGAAAGAAAAAATCTGTCTAGTCTATTTTAAGTCCATGAAAAAAATTTATAAATACATGTGTAAGCTAGTGGTCTGATACCTTCACATGTACATGTATGGTATATACAACAGCTGCACCGTCATTGCTGTAAACTGAATAAGTTTTTTAAAAGTAGTCCCTTTCTCCATGTTCCCCCTCCCCCCCCCCGAAAAAAAATTCTCACCTACACGTACACATACTACCCTACACAGATGCCAAGTAATCGGAAGTAGCACTTTTTTCTTTGGCCCAAGTGATTGAAGATGACGAAGTACATAAGAAATCATCATTCACAGTGCACTATCAATACTCCCTGGAGGTCCGATTTGCAAGCAATCCATCAGACCATCACTCCTCTACTTAATTAGAATATCACTTGGGCCTCAGACTGATGGAGTTATTCATATTACAGGTATCACTCTGGTGTTGATCAATCCACTCTGGGATATGACATCTTTGTGTACTACAGTACCTGTACAGTGTACTACCCCACTGTGGAATTTTTTGCCAAGTGGGGAAGAGCCCCCTGAGGTACCGGTAAAAGTAGGGATAAACTCACAACAGCCGGAAGTGCAGCAGACATTAGAGTACAGCAGACATTAGAAACTCTTCTTAGGACAAAGAAATCTCAACTTTACACAAATGTCTAGGCCAACTTTTTGAATGCATTAAGTGCAGCACGCATGAACTACATGTACATGTATACCGTATATGTATTGATGAACCGGTACACATGTGACCTGTAAGTGCAGGCATACGGTACATGTACAGCATAAAATGTATGTGCAGCTCAATACAGAAGTGAATTCTTTTCTTCACTGATTTAATTAATTACTTGTACGCAGTGAGAAAGTGCTGCAAACAGGAGCTTTTTCATCATCAACAATGTACTTCTGGTTGTGCCAAAACATCCCAATGCACCATTCTATTACACTAATGCACTGTGCATTCTTGCGTTATTAATTGCTTTAGTAAAATAAAACAAAGACAAAATAAATGTTACACATTTAATACAGCATTTCCTGAACCACATTTGCCAGGTATACATGCAACGAGGGCTCGCAAAATTTAAAAAAAATGTAGCTGCCCTTCAGCCAGGGGAGTCTAAAATCTGGTTGCTCAAACTTCATTTCCAGTTGCCCGACAAGGAAGTTTTAGCTACACGTGGTCTCCAAGCTTTCAGTACTTACAGTCATTTTCCTAGTTCCCAATCGCTTGAGATGAATAGGCCTACCCAACTTTTTTCTACTGCTCTACAGCATTACATGCTAAGACGACTTCTCTTTGAAAGGTAAAATAAAAGTCTTGCAGTGCAAACTTTACTCCCAGAAAATTTCAAGGAAAGGAATTCTGGCTAAATTTCCAATTCATGCTTCAACGTTTGTTGACGGTTTGTCAAAAATCACGGGAGCACAAAAAAATCAACACCGGAAAAAATTACAGGTCGGTAGGTCACTCACAACACAAGATTCCATGAACGTTTTTCCTAGTTTCGGATCGCGCATGCAAGTACATACATGCATGTCGTAATATCAACTACACATGTGTAACAGATTTGTATGTGATGTAATGGGTTTGTCAGCAGACTATCCAGGTTGATGCACTGAAATTCTAATATATAACTAATCCCCTTTAAAATACATTTAAGACATGCTTTACTAGAAAAAACGCTTGTTACAGTGGTTTTGGCCGAGAAATGAAAAATTTTATGTGTAAAAAAATTTTTGAAGCGATCCAGAACTGGCTAAACTGAACCAGAACTGGGAAAAGTGTCGTCGTCACTTTTGTCGATCTTGTAAGACAACTTAAAAGCTCAAAAACTTGGAAATATTTTTGAAGTACCCTCTGCATACATGTACAAGGTAGACCTCTGACCCCATTTCATTGGAATTTGATGATAATTGAGCTGTAATATGACTGAATATAGTTTTTGCAATCCGGAACAAGGAAAACGACTGAATACAGATGCGGCTGCGTTGTTCATGCCAACAATCCAACCGGACATATCGGTATCACGGTACACGATTTGACCAGACGTACCACAGTGCACCTACCTGAACATGTAAAGTTGTGCAACATCAAGGTTAGGATGTCGATCTTTTTTGCAGTCTTTTTTTGCAATTATTTTTCGGTGCACGGTGCTGAAACTTCTAAAATGACGGGCAAACAAAAATGTTGCCAAAAACAGGTGCTTGCCCACTGGGCTGGCAGCCTGGAACATTTGGTTGCCCGACAAAATATTTTGGTTGTCCCAGGACGTCAGACTACCAATTCTGCGAGCCCTGCATGTACATGTACACATACATGGCGTGATGCATGGTGTAATTCTAGGGAGAATATTTTGAGGGATTTTTTTCTCAGTAAAACTGAAACACTGCTTTTAGAAATTTACATGTTTACCTACCTAGAAACTGTTACTATCGCGATCATTATTAGGCTTGTTTAATCCACATGCATATGTAACAGACATGTAAACAGCCTTTCTTTATGACCATAACCATTCAACTTTCCAAGGGGGAAGGGCAACCTGAGACCATAAAAGAAAGAGCTGGATAGCTCATTAGGTGAAGTGCTCGGTGTCCCTGACTCACAAGCTTTTTCCAATGGTTGAAGGTTCCAATCCCAACCTGGCCCATTTTTTTATTCATCTTTACAATGATTATGCCACAGCCTAAATGTAGTCAGTTTCCATGTACATGTAGTACCGGTATATCAGGTGACAATCACTGAAGTACACCTACATGCACATGTATGTGTACGTGTACGCATAAACTAGGCCACTAGTATGCATGCGCATTACATGCCAGGGTGTACACCATACATGCATTAGGCACCGTACATGTAAATGCACTAGTACATGTACAGGTACGTTCACAAGGGCCAGTATGCAATGACGTGTCAAATGGATTTCTCACAATTCAAGTTGTGGATCTTGAATGCAGTCGTTTAAAGTAAAAGGCCATGCATGACACTAACTTGCTCACTCAAGACTCTTGCTCCAAAATACATGTAGACAAATCTGGTGAAAAGGATTAGAAGCCATTACTGTGGAACCATCCTGTTCGCATGCAGGTGGTACGCGCGCATTCCTGTCTGACCAGTAGGGTGTCGTGACCTGCCTATGCGGGCACGTTTAAGACAAGTGCGTGAGTACGATGGCCCCTTAAGAATCGCATCTCCATGGATTTGTCCACAGCCTAAATCCTCGAATGCAAAGGCAAATATTCTCCAAACACAAAGCCCTGTTCTATTTTGGCATATGAAAGGAAAATCAAGAAAGATAAAAACACTGCCACGGGTAATGTTTTCAAAGTTTTTTGATGGAACGTGTTAGCAAACGGAGGGTTCCAAAATCCACCGACTTCCTGAGCAAACCTGCCTGGCAGCGCATTGCTATGGAGACGTAATTTCTTGAGCATGCTGGGTACCCGAGTGATTAGGCCGCCTAATTCAATAAAGCGCAAGTGTATCTATTGCTCATTTGAGCATGTTCAAGTGCACACGTATGCACTTTTGCCCCGTGGCCCTACAGCTAATTGGGAAGCAGTGTCCGTGGTAGAACACGGAATAGAAAAAAAAAGCCAAATGTGTATCCAGTAGGGGGTTGCGGAGTAGACGGGGCCTCAGGTGAAAGTCAAGATTTCCCCACGTTTCGTCCAGGCTTTAATCTTTAAGACAACAAAATCACTGACTTACTGGCTGTCACCAAAAATGGCCTCACCACAAAAGTAGATATAGTAGGTGCAGAAATATACTTCATGTGAAAGATTTTTTTAAAGACTCATGTATTTAACATAAAACATAAGGAATCATCAGCCAAGAAGTACATGTACTTGTACCAGTAGAGCACCATTAGTACAAAGAGACTAAGAGCTAAAGTGACACATTAAATGTCTTACAAAAGGAACGATACACGTTCATGCAATCGCTGTCGGTATCCTGAATATGTAAATCACTGGCAGACTTTTGATGAAAAGAGTTGCTTTCTGAGACACTGAAATAACCACTAGACCACTGGGAACTTCTTCATGCCGACCAACAGGTCTGCATTTTAATGGTTCAACTCGGCCCTGCAATCACAGGGGTATTTTACGGGCTCTTCCTCACGCTATCCAGCCGCCCCTTCAAAGGTTACTGACACATTATACACAGGAGTCCGCTCTCCCTGGAACTCTTAAATTAGATGAGCTCTGTGAAGGAGAAACTGGAATAACTCCCCGGCGACATGCGGGGAACCAAGGAGAAGCTGGGGTGATGGAATCAATTACAACAGTTGGCTTCCTGCCGAAGTTGATGTGGTGGGAAAGGCTGGAATTCGGCGTGGACGAGCATTAGGCAAGGAATTGCATATTGGCTGACAAGAATATGCGCACACTTTTCATGTACATGTACATGTACACTTTACATGTACAATGTATGCACATGTACATGCCAGGGTGTTACAAAATGTACGACAATGGAGAAAGAAGGACATCCAACCACTGTATCTTGCTACCAGTACATGTACACTGTATATTAAAAAAAAATCACAATGCCCATACATGTTACTTCACATGACTATCACTGGCCTCCAACTAGAAAGTCGTAACTCTCCCAAACCCCTTCAAAATCCAGCAAGAAATTTTGGCTTGGCTGCCTTCAACCGTACACAACATCTCACAGCAGAGAGAGATAGGGGGAAGGAGAGATTCCCCCTCCCCGAACTTGGCCATCACATCCCCAATCTTTATGAACCAGACATGAATGTACATGTATATGTACAGAAGCTCATGAGTAAATTTCTGTGTGAAGTTTGGATTCAAGCCATTATACAGTTTAGTCGTTACGGTCACTTGAAGTTCATGGCCTCACATGTGTCTGACCCTGTGCACTGAGTATGACTATGGGTAAAGAATGCATTATTGGCTGACCCGTCTAAAATAAAAAGGCTATTTCACGAAAACAGTACCGTTACATGTATGTCTGATTTTCATACAACTGGTCTCAAAAACAACTGTAAGACAACAATAAAAAACCTCCTAAAGGCTCAGCTTAAGGGAAAAATGCACTGTGATAATATCAGAGAAAATGCCGCGGGGGGGGGACTCTTTCAGGTTTTTAAAAAGGCCTTTTTCTTTCAATAAAAGTGAAAAAGTTTTTAGACTAGAAGCCTGTTGACACTAGACATTCCCTAACATTGCAGGGATGAGGCCACTTCACCCTCATTCCAGATTTCCAAGGGACATCAAGACTACCAGTGAGACGGAAATGAAGATGTATGTTCTGTTGGCGGCAGGAACTGATGAATTTCACTTTCTCTTTCGCAGGAAAGCTTGGCAGCAAACCCATCAGTCACTTTCGATTACGTACATGTAGATGTACCAGGGTAGGAGCCACATGTTACCAGAATATTTGATGTGGTACAGTGTATGCAGATTTGGTAACGTATACAGAGCATATGCAGTGACCTGTAATTCATCACAATGCACCTAGTGTCCCTTTAAGCTCATTTTCAATGTGTTTTGCCATTATGACGGATGTTTAGATGTCTTTCTGGTTCCACATTAATGTAAATTTCCATATTCATGAGTGACTGTAATGTCATTTCTCTGCCAAGGAGCTTCAATTTACAGTTAATTAAGCAAAAAAAGAGGCTGGAATTTGGGGTCATTTGCCATCATACATGTAAGTACATGGTAATAACCTAAGGAGGAATCTTTTCTCGCAAATTCTTGCAAGGGTTAAATTTGGGGTTCACAGTTTGACGAAAAAATTCCTATCTTTAATATAGCTGTCTTATGGGATTTATGACTCCAGACTCATGAATGCTGTGCGTCAGGGAAGGCTCCTCTAACTACGCCACCAATTACACAAAATACCTGCCCCTTAATGGTTGCTGACGTAATACTTCTGCCACTGGCAGGTGAGGCGGGAAGAGAGTCTTCCTGACAGACGGTGATCATAATTATATGCCTGGCTTCGTTTGTCCCAAACAGCTAGTCGGCACACTTACGTACACACAGCACTTTTTTCCCCCAACCACACCTGGAATTTAAAGGTGCTTACCTGCATAACAAATTTTTGGTCGATGAATTTCTTTGCTATGGTGGGCTGGAACTCTGGTGATTCCAGGAATCTTAGGAAAAATTCGTAGACAATCTGTATCGGAGTTGAAAGAGAGCGAGGGAAGAGTCCCCTTTAAAACTTGCATGAAATTTAAATCTGTTTAGAATTGAAAATCACAACACATACATGTACATGCACATGCGAACATACTGATATTACATTCATTTTGAATACACATACACTGTACATGTACTGGCAGTGTTTCAACTTGCATTGATACAGTTCTCTCAGAATCCAATATATGAGTTTACATGTACATGAAGTACATGTACTGGTATATACATGTACATGTAGAAACAATTTCTGACGGAAATACACCCACATGTATATACACCCGTATGTGTACATGTACATCTGAATTTCCTTGTATGAAAATAAAGGTACATGTACAGTGGAAAACATTTGCATGAAATATGATGACTAAGTTTTAAAGACATTTATACGATCCATAACACTATTTTTATGGTAAATACATGTACATGTAACTTTGTGTGCAAGATCCTTAAACACAGTAAATGACAGCCACTTGTAGCAATTGAAACGGAGTGAGGAATGCAAGAAATACAGACCCCATTTGTGCAACGTGGTTGAAAAGGCGTTCCAACTTTGCTTTGTTCCCCACCTTACACCCACAGTTCCTGGGTTTCTAATGCAGCTCCATGCATTTTGGACATTTGGTACAAAAAGTGTGAAACACTTCCACAGTGCTTATGGGGAGCTCTCCACAGCAGCAGCTCTCAATTCAACTGGGCTGCAGCAGTGTCTGGTCATGTGCCAAATACAGACAAATGAGCCATACATGCACACGTACATGTACATGCACAGTGTACTTTAATAAAGGTTCCATGACCTGTGTGGATGAAAGGTTGGCATCAAAGCACACCAGACACTTATTGACATGTACAGACTACAGTATACCTTCAACAATGCACTCACATGTAAGTGTACGTCAGTGGTTAAAAGCATAACGTACACTTGTTGTAAAATTATGTATTTGCCTTATCATATGTCAGCCATATTGAAGTGAGTCTATGCCAGCAATGAAGATTTAAAAGTATACATGCACATGTATTAACCACAAAAGAATGTAGCACATCAGAAATGCAATTCTGTACATGATTAATTATAATTTGTGGGTTATCTATAGTGTACGTACCTGCAAGTGTGGCCATGATGCCTCTAATGTAGGATCGTCTTCCTCAGGATCAAAGTCGGGGTTTTCACTAGGTGGCAGTGTGCGGAAGATATTACATGTTATCTGCAAGAAAAGAGAAACACTAGTCATTGAGAACAAAAAGATATTTGAAAGATTGGAATCTGTTTTTTTCATGAACCTCTTACTGCTTTAACAGGCACAGACAGGTATGCTTCTGCTGCGACTCAACCAGGACATGCACAGATACAAGGGTGTAACAATTCAACGTGGTAGCGATGATCACGATACTCAAAAGCTACGATACAGCATCGTGGAAACCTGTGTATCATCACGACACTTGAAGGGAGGGGCTAAAAGGTTATCATCACTGATGATATTAAGTTGAAAATATGTGCTTGGAAATAAAAATGACAAAACAAAGCAACCGTCTGCAAAATGATATTTTGGTCATTAGGCTTCATAGAACGGTTCAACCACAGCCCGTCCACGAGTAAAAATGGGTTATGAAGGGAAAGAGTCCTTTATGCATGTCGCTGCATCTGGAGCCACACAGCGTGTACATGTACCACTACCTGTAAAATGGTCAAATTACATGTATGTATGGTTGTGTTGAAACAAGGGTGGGTTTACTCAGACATTTTGGTTGTTCAAATGTGCATTGCCACTTGGACTTTTTACAATGGTGGCATGTGAATGGATGGAAAAATGTGGCATGGCACGTGCTAGTGTCTGAAGAGTGCATTTGAGTGCTACATGTACACATGGTATGCCCGTACATGTACAGTGTACAATGCTACATGTACCATACATGTACTGTACGTACATGTACTGTACAGTGGTTATTATGTAAAATCCCCTCTATTTCTTCAACGCTATCATAGCTGGTGTAACTGCCATGAAACCCGATCACCTTTTCTCACAGTTTTGATTAAATCTGCAACAATATTCTTGGGGCAAATGATAACAACTGCCTCAAGGGGAAATGTGCAAAAGCCTACTACCGGTACAACCCCCCAAAAAAGCAATGTGTACACACATGTATTGGAACATCACAGGATCAGGAAACCCTTCTTCAAACAAGGCATTTGACGGTGCACTCCTTCAAGTTTTACAGAGTGCTGATGTTCCAGTTGGTTCCGGGGCCCTGTAAAGCTACATGTACTGCGGCTCTATGGACATCTTCTGAGACCACTTTAAAGTTACCATGAGCACGATGGAAGTTATATCCAGTAGCCAAATACATGTACACGTA